>NC_064636.1:37439971-37766221 GCF_023864275.1 Schistocerca cancellata | reverse complement strand
TGGAGAAGGAATTTGTATGTTTCATCAAAATATAAGAGGTATTAGAGATAAAGTTAGTAAACTGCTTATAGACTCTGCAATTGCTGGTAAATCGGCGCACCACTTAAATAATTTGATAATTCAGAGGCTTCCTTTACCAGGATACAGATTAGCTGGCTGTTTTTCAAGGAGTTCCTTGCGGGATGGAGGAGTGGCTATGTACATAAAAAAAACAGTATTCCATTTGAGTCCACAGACATTCCATGACACTGCACTGAAAAGATATTGGAATGTTGCTGCAGCAGCAGTTGAATTAAGTGAAACCAAACTTCTAATTGTTGTTGTTTATAGGTCCCCTAACTCTGACTTCAGAGCATTTCTGCTCAAGCTAGACAGGGTTCTTGATTCACTTTGTAGGAAGTACCCGAAATTAGTTATATGTGGTGACTTCAATATAAATTTTGTATATGACAGTGCAAGGAAAAGGATATCAGTAGAACTCCTTAACTCATATGATCTGATGCAGACTGTGTTGTTTTTCAACTAGGGTGCAGGGGAACAGTAGCACAGCCATAGACAATATTTTTATTCATTCTTGATTACTAAATGGGCATTCTGTTAGTAAAAGGGAGAATGGCCGTTCAGACCATGATACACAAATTTTAACACTAAAATGCTTTCGTACTCACACAAATGTCACATATAATTACAAACTATATAGGAAAGTTAATCCAGCAGCAACAGAGAGTTTTTTTTAAACCTTGTCAAGGAACAAGAGTGGCAGGATGTTTATAGTGCCGATAATATAGATGACAAATATTAATTATTTCCTTAACACATTTCTCATGCCCTTTGAGAGTTGCTTTCCATTAGAACATTCTAAATGAGATATTAGCAGTAAAATGTAGCCTGGGAGGCTGTCTAGGGGGATAAGGATATCCTGTAGAAGAAAGTGGGAATTATATCAAAATGTTAGAAGTAGTTACAATCAAGCCTATTACAAACAGTATTTTAAAGTGCTTAAAAATATTATTTGGACAGCAAAGAGTATTTGGTGTGCAAATAGAATACCTAATTCATAGGATAAAATTAAAACCACAGGGTCAGTTGCGAAGGAAGTGTGATCAACAGCATAAGGTCGACGATATACAATCAGTTCGTAGTAAAAATATTTCCGTTATTGACGAATCAGATATATACACTCTTGGAAATGGAAAAAAGAACACATTGACACCAGTGTGTCAGACCCACCATACTTGCTCCGGACACTGCGAGAGGGCTATACAAGCAATGATCACACGCACGCCACAGCGGACACACCAGGAACCGCGGTGTTGGCCGTCGAATGGCACTAGCTGCGCAGCATTTGTGCACCGCTGCCGTCAGTGTCAGCCAGTTTGCCATGGCATACGGAGCTCCATCGCAGTCTTTAACACTGGTAGCATGCTGCGACAGCGTGGACGTGAACCGTATGTGCAGTTGACGGACTTTGAGCGAGGGCGTATAGTGGGCAAGCGGGAGGCCGGGTGAACGTACCGCCGAATTGCTCAACACGTGGGGCGTGAGGTCTCCACAGTACATCGATGTTGTCGCCAGTGGTCGGCGGAAGGTGCACGTGCCCGTCGACCTGGGACCGGACCGCAGCGACGCACGGATGCACGCCAAGACCGTAGGATCCTACGCAGTGCCGTAGGGGACCGCTCCGCCACTTCCCAGAAAATTAGGGACACTGTTGCTCCTGGGGTATCGGCAAGGACCATTCGCAACCGTCTCCATGAAGCTGGGCTACGGTCCCGCACACCGTTAGGCCGTCTTCCGCTCACGCCCCAACATCGTGCAGCCCGCCTCCAGTGGTGTCGCGACAGGCGTGAATGGAGGGACGAATGGAGACGTGTCGTCTTCAGCGATGAGAGTCGCTTCTGCCTCGGTGCCAATGATGGTCGTATGCGTGTTTGGCGCCGTGCAGGTGAGCGCCACAATCAGGACTGCATACGACCGAGGCACACAGGGCCAACACCCGGCATCATGGTGAGGGGAGCGATCTCCTACACTGGCCGTACAGCACTGGTGATCGTCGAGGGGACACTGAATAGTGCACGGTACATCCAAACCGTCATCGAACCCATCGTTCTAGCATTCCTAGACCGGCAAGGGAACTTGCTGTTCCAACAGGACAATGCACGTCCGCATATATCCCGTGCCACCCAACGTGCTCTAGAAGGTGTAAGTCAACTACCCTGGCCAGCAAGATCTCCGGATCTGTCCCCCATTGAGCATGTTTGGGACTGGATGAAGCGTCGTCTCACGCGGTCTGCACGTCCAGCACGAACGCTTGTCCACTGAGGCGCCAGGTGGAAATGGCATGGCAAGCCACTCCACAGGACTACATCCAGCATCTCTACGATCGTCTCCATGGGAGAATAGCAGCCTGCATTGCTGCGAAAGGTGGATATACACTGTACTAGTGCCGACATTGTGCATGCTCTGTTGCCTGTGTCTATGTGCCTGTGGTTCTGTCAGTGTGATCATGTGATGTATCTGACCCCAGGAATGTGTCAATAAAGTTTCCCCTTCCTGGGACAATGAATTCACGGTGTTCTTATTTCAATTTCCAGGAGTGTATTTACAGTATTTAACAATCATTTTCTGAGCATTGCTAGTGAATTGAATAAAGATTTAGTTTCTACAGGGAATCATGTAACTCTCTTCGAAAATGCCTTTCCGAGACTGATGTCCGAAATATTCGTCTGTGATACAGACAAGGAGGAGACTGACTCAAAAATTAAATCACTGGAGACTAAGGACTCTCATGGATATGATGGAGTGCCTGGCAGAATATTAAAGTACTGTGCTGCACATGTCAGCCCTGTACTTAGCCATATTTTTAATTTTTCCTTTAGGAAAGATCAGTTTCCTGAACAATTAAAGTATCAGTAGTAAAGCCACTTTATAAAAAGGGAGAAAGGGATAATGTAGACAATTTTAGACCTATTTCTATGACATTAGTATTGGCTAACGTTATTGAAAAGGCTGTGTATGTAAGGTTAATTGATCATTTTATATCACATAATTTGCTATCAAATGTGTAGTTCTGCTGAGACGCCCTGCTAAACTCACAGGACAGGACAGGTAGTTGGAACCGTGCAAAGGGGCCAAAATGAGTGGCTGTCAATTACACTTCAACACATAGAACTTTATTTATTTGACCAAACATTACAGTACAAATTCTTGAACTTAGTTATCGGCTGAATACACCACACTATCTTATACCTTAAGGGCACAACCACTTTAATTTTTTTAAAATCAGGCTAAAAGCCATTAACTTAAAATTCAGACACAAAAAAGAATATTTAGAAGGCAGAAGGCCTCACATTAAGTAAGTTCTATAATTTGGCTGAAGGCCCAAAAATCTAACACTTGAAAAGCAAGGAACTTTAATTTTAAAGCGGCTGAAGGCCCATGACTTAAAAAACCACTAAAACTATTCAACTTTAATTGGAAACCATCGGCTATGAGCCATACAAATACACACAACAGAAAATAAGAAAAGGCAGAGCAGCTAATGGTGCTCAGAAGTTTCAGGCATCGGCCAGCACTTGAAATACTAATTAGGTGAGACAGACAGTCGGCCCAACTATTCTCGATCCGACGACAACCCAACCAACAGACAGTCAACGGACCCACCGACAAGGTAACTTGCGCCCCACTCGACCAGCACACAACCGGGAGTTCAATGCAAACGTAAAAGGCACGGACGCCCACAACCGAGCACACATTAAGCTGTCAAGCTACACACCGTGCCGGACAGCGACAACACGGTTAGGAAAGGACATTGCCTAAATTTGCATTAACGGCCAGGGCAGGTAACCGGAATGTTAACAGTCACAAGGCAGAAAATTCCCCTGGTGCACTTCAATTGCAAATAACCAAATACAGTTAGACTCCACCGGACGGTCGCTAAACCTTCGCAAACTCTAACACACACGTTGTTGCTCACGGGAATATCCCAACAGCCAACAACGAGAACAGAATGGCACAATGTGAACAGTCTTGACTTGCTGGTAAATTAAATCCAAATTCAACTTTCGTGTCCAGGGTCGGTGAGCCACGGACCTCGTAGCAATGGCAACGGCCCCACACACTCCGACGTTGCGTAGAGACCGCCAGTGGGCCCGGCCAAACAACACCCCACAGAGATTTCCTCGCTGCTCCATGCCAACCGACCAACTGTCGCACATCAGCACGGGGACAGCACTAAAATAACTGAGTAGTCGACATCACAAGCTACACACAGTTTCATGAACACTTGCACAAAGGACTAGACAATACTGATGGCAGCGACTGTGCAATAACAAGGACAAGTCACGAGTCGGCACACGCAGACAACCCATAAGCATCGCCAGCCGACATACACGTCGTCCGACAAGACGACCGACCGATGACCAATCGAGGTGGTCCACACTCAAGTGACATGTATCGGCAACTGTCGGGCGAGTCGTGGCTGTCTGGATCTCACTGCAGCCGCATCCTGACTGAATCCCCCCCCCCAGTCAAACACTGCAAGGTCAGAACGCACTGTTAGTGCCTCCCAACTCACTGGCAGATCTGAACTAACTCCAAACACACGACAACTGGGAAGTAATAGCAGACAGCAAAGATAATACGCCAGGGCTTATATCGATAAGTGCCACTGCTGCCGCTCACGGGCAGGCAAGGCGGCAACTCAGTGACACCAGTAATTGAAATTAACAGAACGAGGTGGTAGTACAGTAAAAACAGGACGACAAATGAGATATGGCACGAACACGAGCCACGCACGGCCCATCCGCTTTAGAAGTCATTTAACAACTGAAAATGCTATAGTCTCTTTCCCCTCTCAGGTACTGGATGGGTTAAACAAAAGGTTTTGAACGCTAGGTATATTTTTTGATTTAACTCTGGCGTTTGGTTGTGTTAAACACAAAAAATTGCTCCAGACATTTGACCATTACGGAATACGGGGAGTAGCTCACAATTGGTTCACCTCTTACTTTAACAATGGACAGCATAAGGTCATTATTCACAGTGTTGAGAATGGCCCTGATGTGGGGTCTGAGTGGGATACGACTAAATGGGGGGGGGGGGGGGGGTGCCTCAGAGATCAGTTTCTTATTTATTTAAATGATATGCCCTATAGTATTACAGGTAATTGTAAAATATTTCTGTTTGCTGATGACATTAGCTCGGTAGTAAAGGATGTCGTGTGCAACATTGGCTCTGTTTCAAACAGTGCAGTCCACGACATAAGTTGCTGGCTTGTAGAACATAAAGTAACAATAAATCACAGTAAGACTCAGTTTTTACAGTTTCTAACACGCAATTCAACAAAACCCGACATTTTAATTTCACAGAATGGGCATATGATTAGTGAAACTGAACAGTTCAAATTTCTGGGTGTTCAGATATTTAGTAAACTGTCATGGAAAGACCACGTTCAGGATCTTGTTCGAAGACTTAATGCTGCCATTTTTACTATTTGAACGGTATCTGAAGTGATCATTTGACATGAAAATTAGTCTACTTCGCTTATTTTCATTCGCTTATGTCGTATGGTATTACATTTTGGGGTAACTCTTCCCATTCTAAATGGATATTTTTGGCTCAGAAATGGGCAATAAGCGGTGAAAGTTCATGAACCCCTTGTCAACCCCTGTTCACTAGCCTGGGGATGTTGACACTGGCCTCTTAATATAGATATTCTTTACTGTCATTTCTTGTTACCAATATTAGCTTATTCCCAAGAACAAGTAGCTTTCACCCAGTTAATACTTGGCAGAAATCCAACATTGGGATCGGACTTCCTTAATCCTTTAAATGCTCTGGATGTGTTAACACGTGTGCCTTTGTACCTGTCCCTGTGCGCTCTGAATGTGTTTATGCACGCCACCAGTCCTTCTACCTGGTACTCGTTCATCTCTGCCTTCATGAAGCCTTTTGTGCCTCTTGAAAACACGACATCTTGAAAGTGCCTCACCTGCATATGCTCGCTTAATCATTGTCCACGTTTCACTACGGGTTTTCCCGAGCTTAACGCAGAACTTAATGTTCACTCTTTGCTCACCATAAGCACCCATCATGTCACAGTAATTGATGTGTCAAGAAACCAAACAATGAGTTGCTAAGCATAGTCCTGCAACCTAGTGAGTTTGCATGGCCAAGGTCATTTCGAGGCTGCCAAAAAAAAAAAAGCAACAACCTGTCCTGAAATTTTGCTGACATAAGGAGTACTTTCGTTATTTGAGCCTTCAAGTTCATTTAATTTCATCTGATGCTACGCTTTTGCTGTCCTAATTTTTCTGAACAAGATACGTTTCATTATCTGAATAAGCCACTAATAATGAAATTGAATAAATTAGAGAAATTAGAAACATGAGAATTTAACATGCAACCCAGGAATCCACCACATAAGAACACATAAATAGAAAAGTTTTAAAATTAAACACACTGACATCTACCTTTAATACTTTTCTAATAGCCTAAAATAAAGTTAAATTAAAACTACCATTGGGCTCAATTGGTTGACCCCACAAGTAAATTTGAATCTTACATAATTATGAAGTGAAATGTAATTACTGATGTTGTTACTTATTCACATGCCTGTTTTTATACACCCCTTACTGAGTAGTCATTTGGCTGCTAGAATTCAATCTGTTAATACCTGTGTGTCAGTGTCCACTCTTAGGTGTAAAAAATTCATGCTTAGCTATCACCCGGGTAGTATCTCCAGAATGGAACTTAGATTAGTATCTAAGTATAAAAGTTGGCATCTAGCTAGCAGCCAGCATTAAGAAAGAATGGCTATGCGTCACATGATATAAAGTCAACATTCTCCAAGAAAAGGAAATGTGAAAATATTGAACAATCATATGATGATCAATTGGTTGCATTCCTTCCCTTCTGCAGTGCTACATTCAGCAAAACAGGCAGAGTCCTGGGAAGATAACGTATCAGATCTATTGTTTGACCTCCTAAGAAGTCTCAGACTCAAGATACCTGGGATTTATAACATCACTTGTAAGTGTGGATACAATTACATCAGTCAGTCCATTTGCACCATTTCCGACTGCCGTGCAGAACTTGAATGGCACATTAAAAGTTGAGAACTGGAGAAATCTGCTGTTACTGAACAGAGCCCCACAAACAAACATAAAATATTATTCAGGCTCCCACATAATTCGATTCTGTAATTAAAGAGGCCATGGAAATAAGAAAGTGTGAGACAACCTCGAATCTTGACAACAGGTGTAATCTTAGTGGTGCACAAAAGCAAGCTCTCGATGCAGAGAAGAGCCAGCAACATGCGTCGCAATTTTTATGCTACGGCAGGAGCGATGGCACCACCAGTCTGGACAGTGACATCATCCGCGACAGCACGATGTAATTATCAACCAATCAGAAGCTCTCTCTGTGCTATGTGCTATGTGCTATGTGCCACCACAGAAGTAGTTTTGACAGTCAGTTACTCCTAACTAAGGCAATGGAGGTAATCCTCAAAAGGGCAAGGTTCTATCCTGAATTTATGAGTTTTCATCCTGAATTGACATGGCAGGTTGAGTATACTTTAGACAATCTGTAGTGTTATATCAAAACAATGTAACCAAAACAAATATTGTGATACTTGTCAGTCAGAGCTAGTTCGTGAAAGTGCCCTGAAAAGCTGCTGTCACTGCCAAAAATTGTGAAGTGTGTATGTGCTAGCTTGTACTTTGTAAAATATAAACTAGCTTAATAACATTATAAGTATAGATGGAGAAGTAGAAACCTCTCTCATTGTGCTGACCTGCAGACAGTACTGTTGGCATATTCTGCATACCTTCGGTCACTTCTGTCCTATGGCATTGCGGCTAACATCAAACAACTATTTACTTTACATAAGTGTGCAGTAAGAATATTCTGCGTATAAGGAAACCAAACACCTTGCCAAAGCCTCTTCAGGGGCCTAAGAACTCCTGCACTTACATGATAATACATTTTTGTGATTAATAATAAGAGACAATTGGGAACCAAATCAGCAATTCACAACCACAACACTACAAGTACGAACAATTTTTTTACAGGCCATACCTCGTTCTCTAATATTAAGAGTGGAGTTTTATATTCTGGTGCAAAAGTGTGGACCCCTAAACACTTAAAAACAAAATAAAAGAATAATGTAGTCATAATATTTGGAATAAAAAATGCAAATTTCTCCAAATTCCATGTTCTATATAAAACAAAACTAAGCTCTGCCAGTATAAGGGCAGCTGTTAGTGACTGGTTAGCTATTTGGATTGCACATCACATCATAGTCATAACCTCTTGCTACGATCTGGAATGAGGGAGTTTTACAATTATAGTACAATTCCTCAGTGAAAAACACAACACGATGACCAGTTACTAGATTCTTACTACATTCTAAACTATACATATATATTTTTGGAAGGGCTGGCTTTTTTCCACAATATTTTTTTTTAAAATACCAAACGAAAGTGTTGGTATGTTGATAGAGACACTAACAAACACAAACACACACATAAAATTCACGTGTCTGCCTGTGTCAGTATATGTGCGGATGGATACGTGTGTGTGTGTGTGTGTGTGTGTGTGTGTGTGTGTGTGTGTGTGTGTGTGTGTGTGTGTGTGTGTGCGCGAGCACAAGTGTATACCTGTCCCTTTTTCCCCCTAAGGTAAGTCTTTTCGCTCCCGGGATTGTTGGAATGACTCCTTACCCTCTCCCTTAAAACCCACATCCTTTCGTCTTTCCCTCTCCTTCCCTCTTTCCTGACGAAGCAACCGTTTGTTGCGAAAGCTTGAATTTAGTGTGTATGTTTGTGTGTCTATCGACCTGCCAGCACTTTCGTTCGGTAAGTCACATCACTATATATTGAACAATCATATGATGATCAATTGGTTGCATTCCTTCCCTTCTGCAGTGCTACATTCAGGAAAAATATATCTAAAATCAAAGATATTGTGACTTACCGAACGAAAGTGCTGGCAGGTCGATAGACACACAAACAAACATAAAAATACACACAAAATTCAAGCTTTCGCAACAAACTGTTGCTTCATCAGGAAAGAGGGAAGGAGACGGAAAGACGAAAGCATGTGGGTTTTAAGGGAGAGCGTAAGGAGTCATTCCAATCCTTCCAATCCCAGGAGCGGAAAGACTTACCTTGGGGGAAAAAAGGACAGGTATACACTCGCACACACACACACATATTCATCCACACATACACAGACACAAGCAGACATTTGTAAAGGCAAAGAGTTTGGGCAGAGACGTCAGTCGAGGCGGAAGTACAGAGGCAAAGATGTTGTCGAATGACAGGTGGGGTATGAGCGGCGGCAACTTGAAATTAGCGGAGGTTGAGGCCTGGCGGATAACGAGAAGAGAGGATATACTGAATGGCAAGTTCCCATCTCCGGAGTTCTGACAGGTTGGTGTTAGTGGGAAGTATCCAGATAACCCGGACGGTGTAACACTGTGCCAAGATGCGCTGGCCGTGCACCGAGGCATGTTTAGCCACAGGGTGATCCTCATTACCAACAAACACTGTCTGCCTGTGTCCATTCATGCGAATGGACAGTTTGTTGTTGGTCATTCCCACATAGAAAGCTTCACTGTGTAGGCAGGTCAGTTGGTAAATCACATGGGTGCTTTCACACGTGGCTCTGCCTTTGATCGTGTACACCTTCCGGGTTACAGGACTGGAGTAGGTGCTGGTGGGAGGGTGCATGGGACAGGTTTTACACCGGGGGCGGTTACAAGAGCCAGAGGGTAGGGAAGGTGTTTTGGGGATTTCATAGGGATGAACTAAGAGGTTACGAAGGTTAGGTGGACCGCGGAAAGACACTCTTGGTGGATTGGGAAGGATTTCATGAAGGATGGATCTCTTTTCAGGGCAGGATTTGAGGAAGTCGTATCCCTGCTGGAGAGCCACATTCAGAGTCTGATCCAGTCCCGGAAAGTATCCTGTTACAAGTGGGGCACTTTTGTGGTCCTTCTGTGGGAGGTTCTGGGTTTGAGGGGCTGAGGAAGTGGCTCTGGTTATTTGCTTCTGTACCAGGTCAGGAGGGAAGTTGCGGGATGCGAAAACTGTTTTCAGGTTGTTGGTGTAATGGTTCAGGGATTCGGGACTGGAGCAGATTCGTTTGCCACGAAGACCTAGGCTGTAGGGAAGGGACGGTTTGATGTGGAATGGGTGGCAGCTGTCATAATGGAGGTACTGTTGCTTGTTGGTGGGTTTGATGTGGACGGACGTGTGAAGCTGGCCACTGGACAGATGGAGGTCAACGTCAAGGAAAGTGGCATGGGATTTGGAGTAGGACCAGGTGAATCTGATGGAACCAAAGGAGTTGAGGCTGGAGAGGAAATTATAGAGTTCTTCTTCACTGTGAGTTCAGATCATGAAAATGTCATCAATAAATCTGTACCAAACTTTGGGTTGGCAGGCCTGGGTAACCAAGAAGGCTTCCTCTAAGCGACCCATGAATAGGTTGGCGTACGAGGGGGCCATCCTGGTACCCACGGCTGTTCCCATTAATTGTTGGTGTGTCTGGCCTTCAAAAGTGAAGAAGTTGTGGGTCAAGATGAAGCTGGCTAAGGTAATGAGGAAAGAGGTTTTCGGTAGGGTGGCAGGTGATCGGCGTGAAAGGAAGTGCTCCATCGCAGCGAGGCCCTGGACATGCGGAATATTTGTGTATAAGAAGTGGCATCATTGGTTACAAGGATGGTTTCCGGGGGTAACAGATTGAGTAAGGATTTCAGGCGTTTGAGAAAGTGGTTGGTGTCTTTGATGAAGGATGGGAGACTGCATGTAATGGGTTGAAGGTTTCGATCTACGTATGCAGAGATACGTTCTGTGGGGGCTTGGTAACCAGCTACAATGGGGCGGGCAGGATAACACCAACCTGTAAGAACTCCGGAGATGGGAACGTGCCCTTCAGTATATCCTCTTCTCGTTATCCGCCAGGCCTCAACCTCCGCTAATTTCAAGTTGCCGCCGCTCATACCTCACCTGTCTTTCAACATCTCTGCCCCTGTACTTCTGCCTCGACTGACATCTCTGCCGAATCTCTTTGCCTTTACAAATGTCTGCTTGTGTATATGTGGTTGGATATGGGTGTGTGTGCGAGTGTATACCTGTCCTTTTTCCCCCCCAAGGTAAGTCTTTCCGCTCCCGGGATTGGAATGACTCCTTACTCTCTCCCTTAAAACCCACATCCCTTTCTTCTTTCCCTCTCCTTCCCTCTTTCCAGATGAAGCAACCGTTGGTTGCGAAAGCTAGTCTATCGACCTGCCAGCGCTTTCTTTTGGTAAGTCACATCACCTTTGTGGGCTGGAATCATTTCAAGACCTCCTGGGCAAAAGTAACGGAGCTTGCAATTTAGACAACTATTTTCACTGTTGTGGAAAGGTCCACAGTTTTCATGCCAGAAACAAAAGTATTCACAGTTTGGGATCCAAGGATGGTTTTCTGCCAACTAGCAGGCTGAATGAGGGGTGAAGAAATATGGGTCCATTCTTACAAAACACATCACCTTGACAATCATCAGCCCTCATAAAGAACAAACATGAGAAACAAAATTTTTGTTGCTAAATGCATCAATTGGTCACAAAAAGATATTAATTGCTCTATTGCTGTATATAATCCAGTATAAACTTTACTACCTACTCCTTTCCAAATTTTATTTAAATATGGAATGTTTTCCATACACTTTTGATTCTTATTTTTCCTTACTGCAGAGTTTATGTATACAAGACTGAGTACATGCACATTACTTGCCATACAGCTAGTATAAATACACACTGGCTTTGCACTCACACGCACAACAAACACAAACTTAAATAATCTGACTAGTGTTACTGTATGCCACATGTGCGTCTGACATATTCTCAGACTTTTGAAGGCTACGGAATGACTGTATCACTTGCACATAAATAATTACTTTCAGTTCTGACATTTGCCTTTAGCCTGTTATTTATTGATTTCTTTTTCTGTAGTCAGATATCTCATTCAAGACATAAATTCAGATGTCCCTGGACCAAAAGTTGTTCAATTGTATGAACAGAAAGAACATGGATACTGCACAACTGACTTCATTTGTTGTAATACCTTATATTACTATTCATCAACATCACCATTATTACTATTACTATCATCATCTTTATTATTAAATGATGTGGTATTCGTGTACTGATCTTATTGGTGTCTGCAACTTCAACAGCCTTGGGCAATATTCAGCCAGCTGTCTCCAATAACGTCAACAGGTCTTTGTACTATCAGTCTGGCGGTCCTCCTTGTGGTCTGTCTCTCGGATTCCATTCCAGCACAGTCTTCACCTATCAGTCATTATTCTTCCGGCAACATGCCAACCCACTGCCATTATCTCCAGGATGCATTTGATGTCAGTAATGTACCTGATGCCTTCTGTCCTCCTTTTTGTCTTTTCTTGTGATCCCAACCAACCTTTCCATGCTTCATGGTGTATTTGTGATGTCTCCAGACCTAGCAGCTGAAAGTCAACACGGGGAGGACATTCTGGACACAAACGATTTTTTCAGTTTTACTACCAAGTTTCACTTGAAGATACTTGAATGTCTTCCAAATGCTTGCCAGCATAGATCAATGTGTCGAAACATTTCAGATATTATGTCTCCAGTCGTATATACGAGCTGCCCGGCATAGATGTAGTCACTGGAAGTGTACAGTAGTGTATTTCTAAACTGTACATTTCTTACCATTCTCCACTTCTTAGGCATAGGTTCTGTCTAGGAAAGGTCTAGTTCAGTCCAGCTGCCGCACATTCCGAGGCGAGATGCAATACCAACATCTGTAGTTCTTCAAAACTGTTTGCCAAGTGCCCAATGTCTACTGTTAAATCTCAGGTTGTTAATTATCTTCCTACTGAATAAAATTAATTTTTCTTTCCAGTTTAATTTCATTACAGCCATTTCCAGTATGACAGAACAGATTAGGAAAGATGAACTCACCTTATTTTACTTCTCTTTGATTGGAAAGTCCCATGTAGGTTCTCTGACATTAATGAAAGATGTAGGTTTTGTATATGTGCTACAGGGCTTTACCATAAACCACCTCTAACCCCTCACTCAGCTATGGCTTACACAACAACTCGATAGCTAATTCAGTCCAAGGCCTTTACAAAATTCACTAAATCTACCATAGAGGCATCCAGTATTTGTTTAATTTCTGCAGAAAAAACTATGTTGAAGTTTGCCAAATCTGCTATGGAAACTAGCTTGTTCAAGTATTATACGTCTATTATTGAATTAGATTAGAGCCCCCCCCCCTTCCCAAAATCATATTTTTCTGTCTGTTTGTGAAGATAACTCTCAAGAACTACTGTAGGGTTTTTTATACAATTTTCACTAGCACAGACTAAATCATGACGAAGGTTTGTGTATATCATTTATCCTCATTATGGCAGGCAAGTTGTCTGGCTGTAGATACTTAATGCTACACTTGCAAAGCTGCCGGCATTGGTAGTTATTATTAGTATTATTTCTTTCTATTCTCAGACGTTATGTCTGGTCAAAAATGGACAGTGACGTGGACCTTGATCAAGCGTGACTTCCTTTTAACTGTACGGTATATGTTATATTGCATTTAGGAACTTTCAGGTCATTGAACATGTATCAATAATTACAGATTTTTGTAGTTGTATATATATGTTTGGATGTAGCTGTATTGCATTGATGTAGTGGCGGATATTGTGAGGTATGACTCCTGTAGTTGATAGTATAATTGGTATAATGTCGACTTTATCCTGATGCCACATGTCCTTGACTTCCTCAGCCAATTGGATGTATTTTTCAATTATTTCTCCTGTTTTCTTCTGTATATTTGTTGTGTTGGGTATGGATATTTCAATTAGTTGTGTTAATTTCTTCTTTTTATTGGTGAGTATGATGTCAGGTTTGTTATGTGGTGTTGTTTTATCTGTTATAATCGTTCTGTTCCAGTATAATTTGTATTCATCATTCTCCAGTACATTTTGTGGTGTGTACTTGTATGTGGGAACGTGTTGTTTTATTAGTTTATGTTTTATGGCAAGTTGTTGATGTATTATTTTTGCTACATTGTCATGTCTTCTGGGGTATTTTGTATTTGCTAGTATTGTACATCCGCTTGTGATGTGATCTACTGTTTCTATTTGTTGTTTGCAAAGTCTGCATTTATCTGTTGTGGTATTGGGATCTTTAATAATATGCTTGCTGTAATATCTGGTGTTTATTGTTTGATCCTGTATTGCAATCATGAATCCTTCCGTCTCACTGTATATATTGCCTTTTCTTAGCCATGTGTTGGATGCGTCTTGATCTATGTGTGGCTGTGTTAGATGATACGGGTGCTTGCCATGTAGTGTTTTCTTTTTCCAATTTACTTTCTTTGTATCTGTTGATGTTATGTGATCTAAAGGGTTGTAGAAGTGGTTATGAAATTGCAATGGTGTAGCTGATGTATTTATATGAGTGATTGCTTTGTGTATTTTGCTAGTTTCTGCTCGTTCTAGAAAGAATTTTCTTAAATTGTCTACCTGTCCATAATGTAGGTTTTTTATATCTATAAATCCCCTTCCACCTTCCTTTCTGCTTAATGTGAATCTTTCTGTTGCTGAATGTATTCTATATTTGTGGCATTGTGATCGTGTAAGTGTATTGAGTGCTTCTAGGTCTGTGTCACTCCATTTCACTACTCCAAATGAGTAGGTCAATACTGGTATAGCATAAGTATTTATAGCTTTTGTCTTGTTTCTTGCTGTCAATTCTGTTTTCAGTATTTTTGTTAGTCTTTGTCTATATTTTTCTTTTAGTTCTTCTTTAATATTTGTATTATCTATTCCTATTTTTTGTCTGTATCCTAGATATTTATAGGCATCTGTTTTTTCCATCGCTTCTATGCAGTCGCTGTGGTTATCCAATATGTAATCTTCTTGTTTGGTGTGTTTTCCCTTGACTATGCTATTTTTCTTACATTTGTCTGTTCCAAAAGCCATATTTATATCATTGCTGAATACTTCTGTTATCTTTAGTAATTGGTTGAGTTGTTGATTTGTTGCTGCCAGTAGTTTTAGATCATCCATGTATAGCAAATGTGTGATTTTGTGTGGGTATGTTCCAGTAATATTGTATCCATAATTTGTATTATTTAGCATGTTGGATAGTGGGTTCAGAGCAAGGCAGAACCGGAAAGGACTTAATGAGTCTCCTTGGTATATTCCACGCTTAATCTGTATTGGCTGTGATGTGATGTTATCTGAATTTGTTTGGATATTAAGTGTGGTTTTCCAGTTTTTCATTACTATGTTTAGAAACTGTATCAATTTAGGATCTACTTTGTATATTTCCAATATCTGTAGTAACCATGAGTGGAGTACACTATCAAAGGCTTTTTGGTAATCAATGTATGCGTAGTGTAGGGACCTTTGTTTAGTTTTAGCTTGATATGTCACCTCTGTATCTATTATCAGTTGCTCTTTACACCCTCGTGCTCCTTTGCAGCAGCCTTTTTGTTCTTCATTTATAATTTTGTTCTGTGTTGTATGTGTCATTAATTTCTGTGTGATGACTGAAGTTAATATTTTGTATATTGTTGGTAGACATGTTATGGGGCGATATTTAGCTGGGTTTGCTGTGTCTGCTTGATCTTTAGGTTTCAGATAGGTTATTCCATGTGCAAGTGTATCAGGGAATGTGTATGGGTCTGCACTGTAACTGTTAAATAATTTAGTTAGATGTGAATGTGTTGAGGTGAACTTCTTTAGCCAGTAATTTGCTATTTTATCATTTCCAGGGGCTTTCCAATTGTGTGTAGAATTAATTGCTCGGGTGACTTCATGTTGCAAAATTATCACTTCAGGCATTTGTGGTATCATCTTGTATGTGTCTGTTTCTGCTTGTATCCACCGTGCATGCCTGTTATGTTGTACCGGGTTTGACAATATGTTGCTCCAGAAGTGTTCCATGTCTGTTATGTTTGGTGGATTGTCTATTTTAATGTGTGTGTTATCCATTGTTTGGTAAAATCTCTTTTGGTTTGTGTTGACTGTTTGGTTTTGTTTCCTTCTATTTTCACTTTTTTTGTATCTTCTAAGTCGTTTGGTCAATGCTTGTAATTTCTGCTTTTTTTCATCTAATTGCTCTATTGCTTCTTGTTGTGAGATTTTACCTAACCTTTTCCGTTTTTTGTCTGATATTTCATTTCTTATAAATTGTGTTAGCTGTCCGATGTCTTTTCTCAGTTTTTCTATTCTGATCTGAAGCCTGTGTTGCCATGCTGGTTTTGTGGGTTTCTTCTGTGTGTTGGTTTGTTCTGATCTCTGCCTAGTGTGTATATTTAGTGTAGTGAGTGCTCCTATATAAACCAGTAGTTGTAACTCTTCCATAGTTGTGTTTTCATTTATTTTGTTGTGTATGATTGTGTTGATGGTTTTTATTGTTGTTTCGACTTGTGGGTTATTTGGCGGTCTATGCAAGAATGGTCTAATGTCTGTATTTGTGTCTTTGTATTCTATATATGTCAGCTGAAATTTTTCTTCTATATCTAACACGTGTGTCTCTTCGTGTTCTATTTGTGCTTGTTCTGGTGGCTGTCTTAAGATTTCGTTTTCCTCTGATTGTTTAATTGATGCGTGTTGGTCTTTGTTTGTTTGCTCTGGGATGTTTGAGTCCATTACTGTATTTTCTTCTTCTTCTTCTTCTTCTTCTTCTTCTTCTTCTTCTTCTGATTGCACATTATTTTGTTCCAGTATTTGTTGTACTTGTTGTTTGATGTTTTCTAATTCTGACTGGGGTATCCTGTTAATTTTTATTATTACACGGATCTGATCAGCTAGTCGTTGTTCTGTTAAAAATTTTAATTCCGGGTATCTGGTAATAAATGTTGTGTATACTTGTGATCTGTATCCAGTTGTGTTGGTTCCTAGGTTTGTTGCTTGGTAATAACAGATCATGAGGTGTCAATTAACTTCATCTGACCATCTCATCCTCTGTCTTTGTTTTCCTTCTAGGGTGGTTGCAGGAAGCATATCCTGCAAAAAGGGGGGTTAGCCCTATTAGTGGTTTGTTCTTTTCGTCGCCTTTTACGACTGGCAGAACATACCGGAGGCCTATTCTTTTCCCGGGCCTCCACGGGGGTTATTATTATTATTATTATTATTATTATTATTAGGTTGAGGCACAAGTTCATAGCATTTTTGTTTCGCATGTTTATATTCCAGTTGCTATGGTTTTATTTATTGACTGAATATTTTTCTTTTTTTTCATTTATAGTTTAATGTTGCTATCTGAGTTTACATACATTTTCTAACAAAGAGATAGAGGGGCTGGCCAGTACTTACCTCAGCTCAGTACAGCCGATAGATACACACAAAACAAAACCGAAAATTTATGTTCCTAGCTTTTGGAACAAATGTTCCTTCATCAGGGAGGAGAGAGGGGAAAGAAAGGGAAGAAGGGAAAGGAGATTCAGTTACTCACAACTGAATCTCCTTTCCCTTCTTCCCTTTCTTTCCCCTCTCTCCTCCCTGATGAAGGAACATTTGTTCCGAAAGCTAGGAACATAAATTTTCGGTTTTGTTTTGTGTGTATCTATCGGCTGTACTGAGCTGAGGTAAGTACTGGCCAGCCCCTCTATCTCTTTGTTAGTATTTGTTTCACATTTCTATATGAGATTTTCCATTAATCATTTACATACATTTTGTCATTTCGACCAAATAAGTGAAGCTGTGGACGCTATTTTATAGAGTGCCAAATGAAGAAATCAGAATATTTCACACATATTCTTTTGTTTGAGTTCAACAAGGGATGATAGCAGTGGAAACAGCCAGAAACATTTGCACTGTGTATGGGGATAATGACATTGGATAAAGCATGGGAAGAAAATGCTATTCTCATTTTAAGAAGGATCATTTTGACATTAGTGACTCTCAACATTCAGGAAGACCTTCAAGGTTTGACAAAGACTGTTTAAACGCATTAATTCACAATGATCCACACCAGTGTACTTGATAAATGGCAAATGTGATGAACTGTGATCATTGCAGCATCATGGGACATTTGGATGAAATGGGGAATGTTCAAAAATTGGGTGTACGGGTACCGAATGCTCTAAGTCAAAATCATAAAAATCAGTGGGTAGCCGTTTGTTCATCTCTGCTTGCTCGTCATCATTTGGCTTGTGAACAACACCAACCATTCCTATCCCATATTGTCACTGGTGGTGAGAAATGGTTGAGCCCAAACAAAGTAGCAACTCCCCGTACAAAGACCTGCACGCTTCCAGAAAAGATAACGTTATGCTTCTGGTGGAACAGTGATGGTGTTGCACTACGAACTGCTTCCCTGAGATGTAACCATCACTGCTCACATTTATTGTCAACAACTGAGACATCTTGCACATGCAATCTGAGAACGATGACCGAGAACACTGTGAAAAGTGATGCTATGCCACAGTAATGCCCGTCAACATTCCTCTTGACTGACGAAAAACGCTATACAGGAGTTGGGTTTGGAAGTCATTCCGTAGCCACCTTATTCACCTGATGTCGCACCCTCAGATTTTCACCTTTTCTGCTCTCCATCGAACGAGCTTCAAGGATCTTCTTTTCTGGATGGGGATGCATTCTGAACGTGACTTAACGAGTTCTTTGCCTCAAAAACACAGGAATCAAAAGCTGCAGAATCAGACAGTTAGCCCAGTGTTAGCAAACTGTTGCAAGTAGTCAAAGAGAATATATTATAAGACTAAAGTCTTTGTATAAACACAGCAGATACACGAAGACCCATGGAAAAGCACTACAGACTTATGCACCAACCCTATATATTACATGGCCGTGCACAAATAATTCAATTCAGGCTCATATTCTGTTTATACGGTTTGTGTAGTAGTGCTACCAACTAACGACACCCTCCACACCAACACTCGTTGTACCTGGCAGCGATGCTCCGCACGGCTCCTATATGCCTCCACACATCACCAGGATTTACTGCCTTGCCAGAGTCCTTGCCTCCCCGGGTGGCACCTGAGCCTACCCTCGCTCTGACCTCTGTTGTCTCCAACCTGCAAGAGACATCTCTCGTCAGCTGTATACTGTCTTTATCATTTTTTTTATTTTACACAAACAATCACACAACCATTTCTCAGTTTTGTTGCCGTGTTCCACAGACTTTCGGTAAGTACAAAAAACCAGGAGACAACGGATTATTGCAGAACATATAAACTCAGTCAAGTAACTATCTACTTCTTGATAAATAAGAATATAGTTATACCTAAAGACACATGGTGCAACTGATGATTTAATATTCCCCACACATTGTCAATAATACCAATTGCTACGGATAAAATCACCTGAGAATGATAAACATTAATCACAAATAAGAAGTAAACTACCAAAGAAAGACAGCATGAATGACAACTGTACATGGTTACTTGGCAGCAATTACAGGTTCTGTGATGATTCTTGTCTCCACTTTTTATCTATCACAGTCTGAAGACAGACACTGTCTCGTCCCAATTCCTTACAAAACCATGAAAAATTCATGTGATTCTTTTGACAATAATTTTAAAAAATTAAACAACAAAATCGATCAATCACCTGGCACAGTACATAATTTTTACTATACATGTGACTCTCTAATAAATATCAAGAGACACGCACAGCTAAAGCAACCTAATCCACTTGAATCTGCTACTGTATTCAAACCTTGGTCACTCGCTACTTTACCCTCGTACTCCATCCATTACCAAACTGATGATTCCTAGATGCCCGAAGATGTGTCCTATTAATTTATCCGTTCCTTTAGTCAACTTCTGCCATAAATTTCTTTTCTCACTAATTCCCTTTGGCACATCTACATTCGTAGTCCGATCTACCCATATTATCGTCAGCACCACGCTTCAGAAGCTTTTGTTCTCCCTAGTCTGACGTGCTTACTGTCGGTGTCAAACTTCTGTACGAGCCTACACTGCAGACAGACACCTGCAGAACAAACTTTCTGATGAAAATTTATATTCCATGTTAGCAAATTTAACTATTTCAGAATATCTGTGTCTGCATTTAATATCCTCTCTACACTGGCCATCATCAGTCATTCTACTGGCCACATAGCAAAAGTCACTGACTACTTTTACTATGTCATTTCACAATCTAATTGCCTCGGCAATGTCTCATTTAATTTGACTGCATTCCATTATCTTAAATTTCACACTTCTGTGTATCGTCAAATTGGACCGTACACCATTGCTTCAAAAATCATTTAAATGGGCTTATTTCACATAGTTTTATGCTGGTATAATTTTGATTAATAACATGATTAATCAAAACATATTTCCTTGTACCTCCCAGTAATTCAAACACTTTTTAAAACACTAATTACACAGGATCTGCTTTATTGGTGTGAAATTAAAGTAGTGTTCTTTGTCACATTGTTAAATAACAAATTAAATCTTTAAATTAAAATAGCACAAGAATTATTACATAAATTAGACAAAATAAAACACATTTCTAGCAGGAAACATTGTATTTTAAACCACCGCTTCAGTGAGAGTGTGCTCCAAACATTAAAGCAAATGAAGTCTTGACTGACAATGAGCAAAATGGTGTATGTATTCAACTGAATGGAGACTTCACAACAAATGACAAAGTGTGTACGGGAGTCTCTACCACAAAATGCAAAGATGACTACATTTAAAATTCATGCGATACCCAGTGACAACAGGAAAACATACCTATCACCGATGCAGGTTCCACTCTCGGCAAGATGTCCTGTCCCTCCACTCACAGCACACACTGCTCCACCGAGATCTTCACGTGTTTTGTGCGAGCCTCCGCTCTCAGTCTCAGTCACGACCCCACTTTCCAGACGACCTGCCCTGTAACTGCTACCCTCCGTGTCTCCCGTATGGCCCGACTGCGTCCAGGCATCCGTCACAGCCACCGGTACCCGGTCGCCACCATCACAGCTCGTCTGTGTGCACTTGTCGCAGTGCCTCCTCTGGACCCCGCCACTCCCCACAGGCACCTCGGCGGCAGTCCGGGTGCCACTGTCACAGAAGGCACTCTGCAGTTTCTGGAAGACGTCAAACATCCTCCTCTGTTTGTGAGCCACCTCACCCACATCTGCCGCCAGCTTTAGCAGCAACTCTGTGTGGCGGTTCTGCAGGTGGAACAGTGCCCTTATAAGAGGGTCCGACACTGGGACCCGCGACGCTCCGAGCCCCTCCGCAGTGCGTGCGTTTCCAAAGTCCGTGAGGGGCGATCCCGCGGAGCTCCCCCTCTTTGCACGCCTGGGACTGTCGCGCGTTTCAGAATTGCCGACTGTGAGGAGTTCTCTCTCCCTCACATTTATTCCAAGATTTTTGCACGGAACTGATACCGGGTCACTTTCTTTCACCAGTTTGTTTTTCCACTTCCGTCTGCGTCTTCCCAAACTGAGAGGAGAACCGTCACTTAGGCTGCAGTCTGACGAAATAAAACCTTTGTGTGGCCCTGTAGATTTTTCTCTTTCCTTCTGAAAGTCGAAAGCCTGGGGTACCCGCAGGCCGCTTACATCCGAGGCGACGTACCCCGCCCCTCCAAGTGCGACCCGATCGGACGAATCGACGTAGCGAGCGACTCCTCCCTGTCGGTCCGAGTGACCTGGTGGAAAGCTGCCACGCTCCACCCCCACACCCTGTATCTCTCCTCCAGGTGCAGTGACTGTCGCCGAAACGGTACTGTCACACTGGACGCCCGTAATGTCGGGCAAATCCTGTGTGGGACGTCCCGTACAGTCCACAACATCCCCGAGACGCTTATGTGGCACTGCAGCAGTGCCTCCCTGCAGCTCAGCATAGTGTCGATCCGACATCTCAACACGAGTCTGAGAATTTGTCACTTTGCTCCTTTTGAGACCATATTGGTATTTTTTTGCAAACGGGTCTGTGTCAGAATCGAGGAAATTATCGGTGGTACTTTTTCCAAATGACTCACCTCTTTCTCTCGTTTCCTGCACTGCAACCGAGTTCTTATACCCGAGTCGATCGGCTTTACGAGTTCCGACCCCCATCTTCTGCCCCACACACATATTCCCTGCCCCAACGGGCCCTGAACTGGTCCTTCCTGAAAAATTCTCAGCACTTCGCTCTTCAAACTCCTCGAAATCTGGTCTCCTCTCACTGAAGTCAGCTGATATGCGCCGGTGATCACTCTGCTCAAAGTTGTTGGGATCGACAACTGTATTGGTCTCCACTTTGCACGCCTTTATCCATGAAGGGACAGCTTTCTCTTGTATGCCATAGCGTAAAATATCTTCCGTGTTCGAAGTTTCGTGTGGAGTTTTCATCACTTTGGCAGATGCCTTTGGTGCTTCGAACAGCCCACATCCGAAAACCAGAGATGCGTCTGGCACACATGGCTCGAAGAGGATCTAAAAGAAACAAATGTTTGTAAATGAACACGGTACAGTTTATGCTCAACATGACTGAGTTTTTGTATGCTGAGTTGTAAAGACTGTCATAGATAGCAAGGTCACAACGAGGTTACAACATCGCCTCTTCTCAATTCTTGTCAGAAAAATCACATTAAAATCTAAACAGAAAAAGGAGTGTAGGTCAAGTGAACAGAAAAGACAAGACAGCTTAAACTGCTAGTAACACTCATAGAATTAATGGTGTACTTCTGGGAACTCAGCCCCGTCGTAGTTTCCACTTTATGCAAAATATTTTGACAGTCAAAGTAGTATCCCTCTTCACAATAGTCCCACTTTGTAAATCCTTGGAAGTAATCAATTGTTTCACATAACTTTTTAGGCATATTCTGACACCAACTCCTTTCCTTTATGCCACAAATTATTATTAACATACTGTTGGTGTTGCAGCAGTTAGCCCTTATGCCTGTAATCACAAATCCATACGTGGAACATTTTGAAGCAAAGGCACTGGAATCTGCAAAGTTCAAACCAATGAGTCTGTTGATACATGCATGACACGTTTGTCATGTGACCGCATGGAAAGGAAAACCTTTATGAGTGTTTGGAATATCTTAACTCTATCCATCCTTATACACAATTTATGACAGAGCTTAGAAAAAAGAGGCTGGCTACCTTTCCTTGATTTGTTGGTTAAGACAAAACTGGGTAAAATCCTTGGGTCACAGTGTACATAGGAAACATGCACACACTTTTTATATCTCTGCACCTCAAGCCGTCACTACTCCTCACAGACAAAATTGATGCTGAAGACTCTGGTCTATGAAGTTCTTTACACTAGCAGACAAGGAGTGGCTTATGAAAGTATTACACACCCTCGAACAGTCTCCCTAAGGGATGCAGACTCATTTAACAGGCTTTGCAGTCAACATCAAGATTGCAAAAGAAAGAGGTTGAGACACACAGAATAAGAGAACTAAGAATCACTTATCTACCTCGCACTGGCCCAGTATCTGGAGTGACTGGGGACTCCTACGGAAATATGGATTTTAGTGTCTTTCACTATCGTCAACAAAGATAAAAAGTCTTCTTTGTAATGTTAAAGACGCTCTAGGTCTCTGAGAGCCAAGTGTGTACTGCATTCCACACAAATGTCTTACACGGTGCAAGCTATTAGAACAGTTGATGAGAGGTTCGAGGAACGTCAGGGATACACCAGACTAAAACAACCGTACAAATCGATGGTTGCCAAGCACTGTCTCAAATACACTCATCACCAGACGAGTATCGTGGTGCAAACACCAAGCTTCTGAGGCAATGTAATTAAGGAGACTACTGAAACAAAGACGTCAGACAAACTAATAAATGGGTATGGATACCTTAATTTTAACAAGGTTTGGGGCTAGACACTCAATTCAGTGAGATCTTGCTGGCTATCATCTATCATTTCTACGAAAAGCTGCAAGAATGTGAACTTAACCTAACAGCGCACAGTTTGAAAAACTCGGGAAAGTCAAAAGACACAGTGGGCATCAAGAGTCGACTCACAATCGGGTACGAATAGCGGCATGAGACCAAATACAGTTCATAGTGTGGTTGGAGCTCAGGCAGCAATTACACAAGGCGGCACAATTCGCAGCACCTGAAGAAGACAAGTGGGTCAGTCGTCAAAATATTGGGTATAAAATGGACAGAATTCAGCTGAGCCACCCTGAAGTACACTGCTATTCAGGAAGGCTGAGGAAACCTGTGAGGTCACAAAACACATCAAAAATAACTGGGAGGGAACGGACACACACACACACACACACACACACACACACACACACACACACACACACACACACACACACACACACACAGAGAGAGAGAGAGAGAGAGAGAGAGAGAGAAGACAATAATGACTACAAATTGGAAAAAAAGTAGTGTCCTATAACCTTATACCTATGAACTAATACTCGCTGAGATACAGGCCATACTACTTGCGTGGTGAGCAGTCAGCAATCAGTGGTGTAAGCTATGTTGGCTGGGTTCAGCTCTGTTTCTGGCCCTCCGACTATGATATTCTTGTCAGACTTGGCACTTGCAACTGTCTCCAACAAGAGTCATTCCATATGCATCATTTCAAGTTGTGCAGGCCTGAGCAGAAGACCAATGTTGCTGCAGTTAGTGAAAAACGTAGATAGTAATATGGAGCCCTACTGTTCCACACAATGATGGAAAACAATACAGCTTTAGAAGCAGAGCACAATCCTGCATTGAGATAGTCATTGTGAACATCGCAGCCATGAAAAGAGGACAAGCTGTGTACCCAGTGTGTGTATACCAACTTCAACGGGTCGTGCGCATGACAGGTGTTTTCATTTACGTATCCTGACACGTACAGCGCCATCTATTATCAATTTTCACAATATTTTTTTTCTTCTTCCATATGTCTTCCCCCCTTCTCCGATAATATTCCACTGCGATCTGACGTCATTCTGACCAGTGGTCTTATTTCTAGTGTTTCAAAAGTTTAACTTTAATTATAATCACCCTGTATTATACTTCTCTATGTGAATGGTACCTTGTTGTTGTTGTGGTCTTCAGTCCTGAGACTGGTTTGATGCAGCTCTCCATGCTACTCTATCCTGTGCAAGCTTCTTCATCTCCCAGTACCTACTGCAGCCTACATCCTTCTGAATCTGCTTAGTGTATTCATCTCTTGGTCTCCCTCTATGATTTTTACATTCCACAGTGCCCTCCAATACTAAATTGGTATTCCCTTGATGCCTCAAAACATGTCCTATCAACCGATCCCTTCTTCTAGTCAAGTTGTGCCACAAACTTCTCTTTCCCCAATCCTATTCAATATCTCCTCATTAGATATGTGATCTACCCATCTAATCTTCAGCATTCTTCTGTAGCACCACATTTCGAAAGCTTCTATTCTCTTCTTGTCTAAACTATTTATCGTCCATGTTTCACTTCCACACATGGCTACTCTCCATACAAATACTTTCAGAAATGACTTCCTGACACTTAAATCTATACTCGATGTTAACAAATTTCTGTTCTTCAGAAATGCTCTCCTTGCCATTGCCAGTCCACATTTTATATCCCCTCTACTTCGACCATCATCAGTTATTTTGCTCCCCAAATAGCAAAACTCCTTTACTACTTTAAGTGTCTCATTTCCTAATCTAATTCTCTCAGCATCACCCGACTTAATTCGACTACATTCCATTATCCTCGTTTTGCTTCTGTTGATGTTCATCTTATATCCTTCTTTCAAGACACTGTCCATTCCGTTCAACTGCTCTTGGAAGTCCTTTGCTGTCTTTGACAGAATTACAATTTCAACGGCGAACCTCAAAGTTTTTATTTCTTCTCCGTGGATTTTAATACCTACTCCGAACTTTTCTTTTGTTACCTTTATTGCTTGGTCAATATACAGATTGAATAACATCGGGGAGAGGCTACAACCCTGTCTCACTCCCTTCCCAACCACAGCTTCCCTTTCATGTCCCTCGACTCATAACTGCCATCTGGTTTCTGTACAAATTGTAAATTGCCTTTTGCTCCCTGTATTTTACCCCTGCCACCTTCAGAATTTGAAAGAGAGTATTCCAGTCAACATTGTCAAAAGCTTTCTCTAAGTCTACAAATGTTAGAAACGTAGGTATGCCTTTCCTTAATCTTTCTTCTAAGATAAGTCATAGGGTAATTATTGCCTCACGTGTTCCAACATTTCTACGGAATCCAAACTGATCTTCCCCGAGGTCGGCTTCTACCAGTTTTTTCATTCATCTGTAAAGAATTCGAGTTAGTATTTTGCAGCTGTGACTTATTAAACTGATAGTTCGATAATTTTCACATCTGTCAACACCTGCTTTCTTTCGGATTGGAATTATTATATTCTTCTTGAAGTCTGAGGGTATTTCGCCTGTCTCATACATCTTGCTCAACAGATGGTAGAGTTTTGTCAGGAGTGGCTCTCCCAAGGCTGTCAGTAGTTACAATGGAATGTTGTCTACTCCCGGGGCCTTGTTTCGACTCAGTTCTTTCAGTGTTCTGTCAAACTTTTCACGCAGTATCGTATCTCCCATTTCATCTTCATCTACATCCTCTTCCATTTCCATAATATTGTCCTCAAGTACATCGCCCTTGTATAGGACCTCTATATACTCCTTCCACCTTTCTGCTTTCCCTTCTTTGTTTAGAACTGGGTTTCCATCGGAGCTCCTGATATTCATACAAGTGGTTCTCTTTTCTCCAAAGGTCTCTTTAATTTTCCTGTAGGCAGCATCTATCTTACCCCCAGTGAGATCAGCCTCTACATCCTTACATTTGTCCTCTAGCCATCCCTGCTTAGCCATTTTACACTTCCTGTCGATCTCATTTTTGAGACGTTTGTATTCCATTTTGCCTGCTTCATTTACTGCATTTTTATATTTTCTCCTTTCATCAATTAAATTCAATAATTCTTCTGTTACCCAAGGATTTCTACTTGCCCTCGTCTTTTTACCTACTTGATCCTCTGCTGCCTTCACTACTTCATCCCTCGTAGCTACCCATTCTTCTACTACTGTATTTCTTTCCCCCATTCCTGTCAATTGTTCCCTTATGCTCTCCCTGAAACTCTGTACAACCTCTGGTTTACCATTCCTGTCAATTCTTCCCTTATGCTCTCCCTGAAACTCTGTACAACCTCTGGTTTAGTCAGTTTATCCAGGTCCCATCTCCTTAAATTCCCACCTTTTTGCAGTTTCTTCAGTTTTAATCTACAGTTCATAACTAATAGATTGTGGTCAGAGTCCACATCTGCCTCTGGAAATGTCTTACAATTTAAAACCTGGTTTCTAAATCTCTGTCTTACCACTATATAATCTATCTGAAACCTGTCAGTATCTCCAGGCTTCTTCCATGTATACAACCTTCTTTCATGAATCTTGAACCAAGTGTTAGCTATGATTAAGTTGTGCTCTGTGCAAAATTCTACCAGGCGGCTTCCTCTTTCATTTCTTACCCCCCATCCATAGACACCTACTACGTTTCCTTCTCTCCCTTTTCCTACTACCAAATTCCAGTCACCCATGACTATTAAACTTTTGTCTCCCTTCACTACCTGAATAATTTCTTTTATCTCATCATACATTTCATCAATTTCTTCATCATCTGCAGAGCTAGTTGGCATATAAACTTGTACTACTGTAGTAGGCATGGGCTTCGTGTCTATCTTGGCCACAATAATGCGTTCACTATGCTGTTTGTAGTAGCTTACCCGCATTCCTATTTTTTTTATTCATTATTAAACCTACTCCTGCATTACCCCTATTTGATTTTGTATTTATAGCCCTGTATTCACCTGACCAAAAGTCTTGTTCCTCCCACCACCAAACTTCACTAATTCCCACTATATCTAACTTTAACCTATCCATTTCCCTTTTTAAATTTTCTAACCTACCTGCCCGATTAAGGGATCTGACATTCCACGCTCCAATCCGTAGAACGCTAGTTTTCTTCCTCATGATAACGAAGTCCTCTTGAGTAGTCCCCACCCGGAGATCCGAATGGGGGACTATTTTACCTCCGGAATATTTTACCCAAGAGGACGCCATCATCATTTTACCATACAGTAATGCTGCATGCCCTCGGGAAAAATTACGGCTGTAGTTTCCCCTTGCTTTCAACCGTTCACAGTAACAGCACAGCAAGGCTGTTTTGGTTAGTGTTACAAGGCCAGATCAGTCAATCACCAAGACTGTTGCCCCTGCAACTACTAAAAAGGCTGCTGTCCCTCTTCAGGAACCATACGTTTGTCTGGCCTCTCAATAGATACCTCTCCATTGAGGTTGCTCTTACGGTACGGCTATCTGAATCGCTGAGGCACGCAAGCCTCCCCACCAACGGCAAGGTCCATGGTACCTTATCTGTAAATAAAATACGAGCTTTGAAGTGTAGATCTTCTAAGGTGGCATGACGGCATTTTAGCCTGAGAGCTCGTGCACGCTGCAAGTGATATGGAGAGAGTGATTGCTCATGGAAGTGTGATCCCAGAAGACCATTGTCAATGCCTTTGGCAGCTTCAGGTCCATGCACATTTGTTTTGAGACGTAAAATGCTCTTCCAATAACTTACATCGATAATCACATATCCACTATGTGGATATTTGTCATCTTTTGATGAATTAAAAATATTTCTACTTAGCTTATTCTTTTACTGATCTCATTCCCTTTTTTCTGAGGTATCAGTTTTACAATTAGTTTCATCAGTACAAAGAAATTGTACTACTTCATCAGGGAGACTCTATGTACAAGTTATAAAGATCGTTTCACTTTAACTCGTGTGTCTTTTGAAACAACTCTAACAGTGAAGTATAACATGTCTCCTCATTACAATTCAGTTTCCAAGACTTTCTGCCTTTGTTTTACAACAATTAAAATATAATGTCTTCTTACACTAAGACACAACTTCTCCTTAAGACAACTAAAATGTGGCTGCTCTCTCTCTTTCCACATCACGCAAGCAGGCCAGACAGAGATACCATAATAATGTACATGTAGACTGAAGAGTTTAGTCATTTGCAAAGATATTCAACAAAGGTGTTTAAATTGTTCTTACATAAATTGACACGTAAACATTACAAAAGGTAGCATCAACATGTATGCGGTTGACTTTACTAAAATGGGCATATTTGTATCTTTGTCAATGTAACTGCACAGATGTTAAATTTGTGTCCAGTGCAACAGTAGTTCACAAGATTTTTTTACAAAGTTTGTATTTTTTTTTTAATTTTTAATTCTCCCCCCCCCCCCCCACACACACACACAAAGTTACTGATACACACCAGTATCAGAGATTTCATACTACGTATTAGGCTCAATTACATGACAGGTTTCAGTCTTCTATTTGTCACAGTATCCCCTCCCGCATATCTGTGTGACGTCTGTCATGATCCTTAGTCCTCGTGGCATACTGTTCCATGTCTGGGAGTTGCCGAAATAACTTGCAGAAAACTTTTTTTCACCCACAATGTGATGCTAAGGATCTTGTTCAATTTACGTAACACCCGCCTGGTGAATACACCGTCAGCTAAACTGTAGCAGCACAAGATCCTCAGCATCACATTCTTGCTGAAAAAAGTTTTCTACAAGTTATTTCAGCAACTCCCAAACATGGAACCATATACCACGAGGACTAAGGATTGTGACAGACATCACACAGTTCATACACCAGATACGCAGGAGGGGATACTGTGACGAACAGAAGATTGAAACCTGTCTTGTAATCGAGCCTAATATGTAGTATGAAATCTCTGATACTGGTGCGTACCAGTAACTTTGTGTGTGAAAAAAATAAAAAAATTTAGAAAAAGAAAATAGAAACTTTGATTTTTATAATCTTTATGGCTTGTGAACTACCATTTCACTAGACACAAATTTAACATCTGTGCAGTTACATTAACAAAGATACAAATATGCCCATTTTAGTAAAGTCAACCGCATACATGTTGATGCTACCTTTTGTAATGTTTACGTGTCAATTTATGTACGAACAATTTAAACACCTTTGTTGAATATCTTTGCAAATGACTACACTCTTCAGTCTACATGTACATTATTACGGTATCTCTGTCTGGCCTGCTCATGCAATGTGGGAAGAGACAGAACAGTGACATTTTAGTTGTCTTAAGATAAGTTGTGTCTTAGCGTGTGAGAAGACATTATATTTTAATTGTTGTAAAACAAAGGCAGAAAGTCTTGGAAACTGAATTGTAATGAAGAGACATGTTATACTTCACTGTTAAAGAGTTGTTTCAAAAGACACACGAGTTAAAGTGAAACGATCTTTATAACTTGTACATAGAGTCTCCCTGATGAAGTAGTACAATTTCTTTGTACTGATGAAACTCATTGAAAAATTGATATCCTGGAGAAAAGTGAATGAGAGTAGTAAAAGAATAAGCTAAGTAGCAAAATTCTAAACTCATCAAAGTGGGTACGCCTTTCAACTTCACTCAAAAATGACGAACACCCACATAGTGGATATGTCATTATCGGTGTAAGTTATTGGAAGAGCATTTTACATCTCGAAACAAATGTTGCAGGGAACTCTAACAGTGGTCTTGTGGGGTCAGACTTGCATGAGCAATCACTCTTTCCGTTCCACTTGCAGCGTGCACGAGTTCTCGGGCTACAATACCCTCATGCTACATTAGAAGAGCTACACTTCAACACTCATTTTATTTACAGATAAGGTACCACTCACATAGAGAAGTATAATACAGGGTGATTGTAATTAAAGTTAAACTTTCAAAACACTGCACACATAACACCGTTGGTCAGAATGATGTCAAATTGCAACACAATATTATTGGAGAAGGGGGGAAAATGTATGGCAGAAAAAATAAATAATGTGAAAATTGATCAGTAGATGGCACTGTATGTATCAGAATATGTAAATGAAAACACCTGTCATGCGCACGACCCACTGAAGTTGGTATAAACACACCAGGTACATGGCTTTTCCTCCTTTCGCGCCTGCAATGTTCGCCATGACTGTCTCAATGCAGGATTTTGCTCTGCTTGTAAAGCTGTATTACACAAATGATGACTGTGCACACCTTGTTCTGCAGAAGTTCCAGACACTGAAGGATTTGAAGAAAGGTGTTGGTCTGATGACTACCATGGGTCTGGAGAAAATTATTCGGAAATTCAAAAAGACAGGTTCTTTTGGTGTGAAACCTGGTAGATGGAGAAAACGAATTAATCTGACGTCAGTGGAAGCAGTGGCCACAGCAATGCAGGAGGAGACAAGTAGTGATGTGCAAACGTGTAGTGCACAGAGAATTGCCTGAACATTGGACATACCTGTGAGCATGGTGCGTAAAATCCTACAAAACATCCTTCTTTGCTATCCATTAAAAATTACCCATGTGCACAAGTCGCTTCCTACTGACCTGTCAGCAAGACAGACCTCTGCTTTAGAATTTCTTGCTCGCACGGAAGTAGACAATGATTGGCCGTGAAAGATTTTGTGGGCAGACGAAGCCCCCTTTCATCTAACAGGATATGTCAATACACAGAACTGTCGAATATGGGCAACAGAAAATCCATAGGCAAATCAACCAGTACCACTTCATCCTGAAAAGGTCACTGTGTGGTGCGGGTTTACGGCATCATTTATCATAGGGCCACATTATTTCGAAGAGATGTGTTTCCGGTCCTGTTACCTGTACCGTGTACCGTCACTGGTAAATGCTACGAGTGTCTTTCGCACAACCACGTCATTCCAGCTCTCCAACAGCATGGATGTGTGGATGGGATCATTTTAAGCAAGATGGTTCACCTCCGCACATTGCAAATCCAGTTAAGCTGCTGCTCAAGCGCCATTTCAGAAATGCTAGAATTATCAGCCATCATTTCCCTACAGCCTGGCCATCCCAATCACCTGATCTTAATCCGTGTGACTTCTGGCTGTGGAGCTATCTGAAAGATGTTGTGTTCAATGTTCTGATTGAAGACTTAGTTGCATTGAAGGCACGCATTGCGCAACACATTCTGAACGTGACCCTGGAAACACTTCGATCAGTTACGGAACATGCCGTTTTTCGATTTCAACTTGTTACAGAAAACAGTGGACAACATATTGCACATGTTTTGTTAAAGTCACATGGAAATTAATAATCCGATTTGATTTTGATTGCAGTTTTAGCCTCAGGACGCTTAAAAACTGATCTGAGTGATGCTTTTTATGAGGTTTTTGGCCTCAGGAAAATTAAAAACCGATTTTTACCATCCAATATGATATGACCTTGCCGTGGTGGCTGGGTTTATGTAACTAGCAGTATCACATCTGTCCCCATGCACACTGAGTAGTACAGTTTGTTTAACGTCAAACTCACACCTTCGGCATTGTTGTACGATTCATTTATCATACTTTGCCAGACATATTAACAGCTGCCCTTTATCGCCAAACTGCAATAATAAATTACCCACAGCATTCTCACCAAAAGACAACGGACAGGATTTAAGCACTACAGGGCACCGCTGCACATTCTATGCCACGTGCAAAAGTACCTATCGTCGACATTTGGTAAGCAACAGATTGGTAGAAGTTCAACTGCCTTCAATCCTTTGAATTTCCAGCTGTGCGGACATTTAAAATTTTGAGGACTGGGCACCTTTGGCGTCATTCAACAAACTCGTACTGTGCTTTTTCAAAGCCTTTTTAGAATTTTGTTTAGTAGATTCTACTGCGAAAAAATTATGTCAGGTTATTGCATTTGAAAGAAGATCTTTTCTCTGAGATACTGCAAAGAAACATAAGACCTACACAGTGACCATTTTTTATACTGAAATAAAAATAAAGTGTTGTTTTAATAAAACAAAATTTTTTTTTCATCTTTTCTTTCCTTATTGCAGACAGAATTAGAAACTGGTGGTACTAAAAATAAATCTTTTTGAAAATATAGTTTTTTTTGAAAACTGCTTAGCATGAAAACTTTTGAAGGATTTTGGAAAGCAAAGTCCTACCTCACGTACTTCTCAATAGAACCTGGTACATTTTCTTGTCACTTTTCCAGATCATGCCTCGATTCATTCTGCACAAACGTAACATCTTCTCTGGGGCCTCTGTGACATTTCTGTAACCAGCTTCAGTATAGGAAAATATCTTCCATTGAGTCTGTTTACAAGTGAACTACCTTGTGGGAAAGCCTCCTTTGTGTATCAAAGCCACTTCAATTTAGTAATGAATTCAAGATGATGTGTACTAATAGGCAAATGAAGTTACAATTGTTATCATGAAAATGTGAAAAAAGCTTTATTCCACCACTTTATTTACTTCATCTCAAAAGGGTAGCAGCCCATTAGCTGGTCACTGCATTGTTTTTATTACAATGCAAAATACAGATTTTCTGTTATTCCTAATGTTGCTACCAGCTTTTGGACAACTGGACTGTTAGCTAGCCCTTTTCCGTTTTCCAGTAGTGTACTATAAGATCATTTTGAAAATAAATACAAAGCTTTTAGCAGACTACAATTGATGCATTTTTCAATACATGTAATATCATGAGACACGGCGCGTTGCAACAGGATGAACGTAAAAGCTGCAAAGCAAGTGATACACAATGTCTGGATTCCTCACCAGCCGATACAAGTGACAGGTGCTGCCATTTATGTTTTTTCATTATAGTACACGCATCATAGGGCACCTTTATACACCCGACAGATGCAACACAAATTTTGGAATATATTAACAGAGCTGAGAAACAGCCAGCAGAGATCCTATGTTGCTCGTCTTTTTCAAGCAAAATCTATGCGATGTACAAGCTACGTTGCTCTTCTTCAAAGTGTTAAAGATATTGGTGTATTCTGCAGCCATCAACAATGTGCACATGTGTAACACCAAATCTGAGCATGTGTCTACACAAATTTGTGACTCTGTGAGGAGGAGAGCTGAAGGGTGTGTGAGAACAAATGGAAACCACAAGGAATGTTGGAAGTACAGGTGCCTGTCGTACGACAGCCTGGGGTGTAACTCGATTAATCTACATATACAACTATACTCTGCAAACCACTGTGAAGTGCATGGCAGAGGGTATGTTCCATAATAACAGTAATCAGGGTTTCTTTCTGTTCCACTTACATATGAAGCACAGGAATAATTATAATTTGAATGTCTCTGTGCAGACTGTAATTGTTCTAATCTTATCTTCACAAGCCCTGTGTGAGCAATACATACGGGGTTGTAGCACATTGCTAAGATCATTGTTTAAAACCAGTTCTTGAAACTTTGTTAGTAGACTTTCTTGGGTATTTTACGTCTATCTTCAAGGGTCTGCCAGTTCAGTTCCTTCAGTAGCTCTGTGACTCTATCCCCATATCAAACAAACCTGTGACCATTCGTGTTGCCCTTCTGCGTATATATTCAACATCCCCATTTAGTCCTATTGGTAAGGGTTTCACACACATCAGCAATATTCCAGAACTGGTTGTACGAGTGATTTGTAAGCAGTCTCCTTTGTAGACTGACTGCACTTCCCCAGTATTCTACCAATAAACCGAAATCTACTTCCTGTTTCACCCATGACTGATCCTATGTGATTATTTCATTTTATATCCCTACAGAGTGTCACACCCACGTATTTGTATGAGTTGGCCGATTCCAGTAGTGACTCACTGACATAATAGTCGTAGGATATTACATTTTTTTCACTATACGAAGTGTATAACTTTACATTTTTGAACATTTAAAGCAAGTCTCTATTGGTCCCTCATGGACAGGGGACATCAGCTGGTTAAGCAATTGTCAATATCAATGAAATACTCCAACAGCTGTGTAACTAAGATGATGATTTTTTTTATTTTGACAACAACCAGTTTCAGCATTCCACTATGCCATCTTCAAAGCCATCATCTTTAAAGCAAGTTGCCAACCTTTGCAGTACTTTGACATCTTATCAAAATCTGACTGATGTTTATTCAGTGTCTTTCATGTAGCACTCCATTATAGAGAACTGCAAATATGCAACATGAACAGCAACGGTCCCCACACACCAACCTGGAGCACACCCAAAGTTATTTCTACATCTGACAATGACTCTACAACCAAGATAATAACCTGCATCCTATGTACCAAGTCTTCAATCCAGTCACAAATTTCACTTGATATCCTACATAATCGTACTTTTGACAATAAAAGTAGATGTGGTACTGAGTCAAATGCTTTTCAGAAATTAAGAGATACTGCATTACCTGCCTGCCTTGATCCAAAGCTTTCAGAATGTCATGTAACAGAAGTGTGACATGGGTTTCATATGATCTGTGTGTGTTGCAGTCATGTTGATGGCAAAATTTTTGCTGTTTTGACTAGCAGTGCCACCTGTAAAAATATGAGACACTTTCTCCAATCAACCTGTACACAAATCGGAACAGATGAGATGGGCCAGTGCAGGACGACAGGTGCTGAGAGGCGACCTTGGAGACTGCACTGGGTGAAGAAACCGGAAGGTGGTACTCACGACGGGTTGACCCCTCCACATAGCACGAGATTGGCTGGTCTACTGGTTACCCATATTTCAGGATCCTTATTGTTCTCTGGGTCCACAACCAGTTACACAATATCCAGAACCTTTGTCCATCAGCAGTCTTTTTAAGCTGATCACTGCGCCATTTTAAGTGGAGTTCCATTTGATATGCCTACAAACTGTTACATCTAGGTATTCGAACAAGTTTACTGACTGAAATCGTGACTTGCTGGTATTTTAGTTGCAGTATACTATGTTTTTGCAAGTTATGAACTGCACAGTTTTACATTTCTGAACATTTAAAGCAAGATGCAAATCTTAGCTCCAATTTGAAACCTTATCAAGATATGACTGAATATGTCTGCGCCTATTTTTCAGATAGATAACTACATTGCCTGCAACAAGTGTGAGGTTATTAATTTTGTCTGCAAGGTCATTTATACACAACATGGACAGTAAGGATGCTTAAACATTTTGATGGGGCATACCTCAAGTTACATCTATATCTGTGGACAAATCTATATCCACAACCATGTGCTCCATCCTCTCTACCGAAAAATCCTCAATACAGTTGTTTAGTGACTACACAGAACATTATTTACAGATTTAATCTATTAGGTTATCTTTAATACTGTCCACCAGAGACTCTGCTGTCACACACCTCTGCTTGTAAGTTTTTGGACAGACTTCTCATTAACTTGATGCCCAATCTTCTTTTGCCAGGTTCATTAGTCTGTACGGTAAATTAAGTAACTGGTTCTTCCTCAACTTGAAATGTTTGTGAAGGAAAATGGTGGCCACATGAGTGATATCATTTTCAAGTGATAGGCATTTTAAATTGCAAGCATTGTGAATCCATGCTGTATTTATTTTATATCTTTGTGAATAAATTTGTATCACTAGCAGAGGTTTCAAAACTGCCTGTTTCCCTGCCACGTCTGCTACACGAGATGCAAGGATGTCATAACAGACAACTAGGTCTATTAGCTGAAAACATGATGATGATGTACATCTGTTTGACCCTCAACAAAAAATAAAGTAATGTACTGTATCTAAACAGACAGATAGATCCATTATTGTATGACTGCATGATTACAGAGCAATTACACCCATTAAATACCTAAGAGAATGCGGATGGAGGAATTTCAAGTGAAATGACCACACAAAACTAACTGCAGGTAAGGCAGATGTCAGAATGAGATTCACTGGATGAATCCTCAGGATGTATGGGCCACCCAGAAGTGAAGTGCCTTACAAAACCTTCCTTCCACCAATACCCGAATACTGCTCATCTGTCTGTGATCCTTACACCTAAAATTGATAGTAAACAGAGAAGATGCAAAGAAGTGCATTTTTAGATTACACATATGCTCAACAAACTCCAGTAGTGGGTGCTGCAACAGTGGTGCTGAGTTTCACGGTGAGGTTTATAGATAAAGTTCTGAGGTTTGTATTGCTCATTCTGTGAATACATACTATACAAGACCGTGTTGTCCACATTGCACAATTTTTGGACGGAGTAGACTATTTTTTACATAATTCTAAGTTCTGTGAGGATGAAAAATCATTTAAAGGAAAATTCATTTCCCAACATAAGTAACCCTGTCCTTTTTCAGATTCAAAGCCACCTTCCTCGACGAGGGTGTGTGACATTACGATAATGCTGCCTCTCTCCACTCAAAGAAGTTACAAAATGTTTATTTCAATTTCTGACGGTTTGAGTTAGTCAATTAAGATGAGTTCGATTAAAAACAGTGATTGTTAGCAAATCATCAATAGCATGGTTTATTGCCACAATTATTAATAATTTCAAACATTTTTTAAGATACTTGGTTTTAGTGCTATTGTGCATGTCACCGTACAACACTGATCATTTTACAATTCTCAAAGCAACAAAATGCGGCACGAATAACAAAAGAAAATCAGAAAATACATCCGAGCAATGTCAGTAAGCACATTGTCTGAACTCAACTCGACTTATTCCCACTCACTATCACATAAATAATGCAGTGTGAATAATTACAGTGAATTCTTTCTTACGAAAGGGCATGTCACACATGAACACAGTTAGCAAGCACGTGCGACCCATGCTGACAAGAGCATCATCTCAATCCAACTGCTATGCTCGGACTAACTGCACCATGCCAAGCACTCGTGCCCAGCAACAAAAATCACACTCATAGTCAGCAGGAAGTGATTATTGTGGAATTCTTACCTCAGCTAAACAAGAGGTAGCTGGAACACACACTCTGCGATGAAGTAGATCGATACATTTATGAACAAACGTTACAAACAATGGCAAATACCTTGTGTGAGAATCTAAGATCGTCAAACCCCCGTTGCACTGAAGCCCTCATTCAAACCTTGTCCCCCAAAACCAAATGACAAGTAGCAACACCTACACTTTAAAAGTTATCACCATATCCACATCAAATGCCCCCCCCCCCCCCCCCAACAGACTGGCAAGCTGTCCCACAACTACCCCTACAGGCATTATTCACAAACTAATGCCCTCCTGTCAGAAGCACCCTCATCAGCTAGGATCTGATATATATGCCTCCACTGAACATACCACACACTCTCGGATTGAGCCCTGAAATTGGATACCCTCCCTTTCGTCTCCCACCTACTCCACCCAGTGTTGGCATCCATCGCTCTTGTCGCCTCTGTAACTTAACAGTCAGACTCTACAACAATGTCACATGATTATCCACACCTTGATGTTGCTACCCTGCAATATTGTCCTGTCCCAAACACCTGTTGTTAACTGTATGATTAGTTATGATAAAATGACTGGAAACATCACATTGGTGGTTAAAAAATTATTGTAGCTTGAATATTATTAAAGTATGCCAAGGCAATGACACACTGAAAATCCATTAGAAACACAGTGTTCTTGGTACAATTTGTTATAATTGTCAGTTAATAACACACCCATGTTTAACACTTTCAGGAGATGCTAAGATGCAAATTAAGATCATATAACACTCATGGCTGGTATAGCACAATGGGTAGCGTCACAGAATTCTAAGGTGTATGTCAATGTGTCACTGGTCTGCGCCTCCCTGGAGCCAATTTTTTTTTACTGACAGTGGCGTTTCTTAGCAGGTTCTGATACTTTCTTGTTAAATTAATAAAAGTATGTTCTCCAATATCCCATGTCATGCACTTTCTGGGAAGTCAGTTTGTTTGCTTGATTGGTTTCAGCTACAAAACAGCATGCACTACTTACACGTTCTTGTTTTAAGTGTATTCCACATATTGTAGTGATTCTTGCTGAAGAAACAGTGATCAAGTACGAACGGCCTTAGGATTTTACTAAATAGTAAGAATAACAAAATCATTTTTATCTTACATGGAGAATTATTGCAAATTTGTATCACACTACTTGTAATGGAACTTTTGTACGCCACTGTTCTTACTGACTGAACATGGTACATTCCTTTTTGCCTTACAACATTTTCATGGATATTAAAGTTTTTATTTATGTATACTACAGACAAAACAAGAGTAGCCTACGGACAAGGGAGTAACTGTCCATTTTAACAGAGCTAACATAGCAAATCTATGCTCATCCCTTTAATAATCAATATGATGTGCGAGCGAGATGCAGCCAACAACAGCCACTGGAGCACACTGCAATCGCATATACCACATTGAGGAACACATGCCATACGCACAAGTTACATTGTTTCTGAGTTTTCAGCAGCAAGCTGAACTTGGAACACTCAATGTTGACATTCGAAACCGCAGCCTGTGTGTAACAGTTTTAAACGCTACTCCACTGGTAAGTATGGGACAATAATGATCCAAACTAATTATCTCCATAAAGACATATAAAAAATTAATAATTAAAAAAATATTACGACTTACTTACACTTGGAAACCTTGTCGGCTCTGGCACTTCTCTCGGAAGCAGTTTGTCATCCATATTAGTGCCTGTAAGGAAAGGGACATATTAGAGACAAAGGTCAGTAATTTTAATTACAATTCTAGAAACTGAATCAGTGCCAGGTAGGACATACAATTCTCCTGCACTTGTGTATGCATGCACCTCTCCCTACCTCTCCCCCACAAATAAACAGTTCAATAACCGAGCGAGTTGCCTCATTTAGCACTATCAGTGTATGCAGTAAAAACATACTTATACTTACTTAGAATATTGTAAAAAGTAAATTAAGAACTACAAAAAATGAAAATCATGACTAAAATAACTTCAATGATCCTGGTCTCACCTTGAAATAAAACAACAATCTTATTCCACCAGTTTCAAGATATGAATGTGCAATGCAGAGATTAACAATTCCAGAACTGGCCTATGATGAATACTGATTTATTTAACTGCCTCTCACTATGGCTATCATAAACAGCTTTCCACAGAGAAATCAATACGAGGCCTCAAAAGTGAAGAGCTGTCAGAGCTAAGCAAGAAAAATTAGGCTGTTGGTGCATACTGTGGCTCTCACAAAGCCTTGCAACTGGGGGAGGGAGGGGTGGGGGGTGGGGACAGAACGGGAGGAGGGGGAGTGGTGGTGCAATACAGCTGAACAAAAGGATTTATTCCAAAAGCTAGCATGTTTTCCTTCATTTTCGGTTTGTCTGTCAATGACTCAATGCTGTTGTTCTTCAGTGAGTTGTCTCCCTTACCCCTACAGAGATAAAATATTCTTAATATCTGCAGCCATTTTTTCTCAGTTGCTACTTCAGTTATGCTTCATTATACAGGTTGTTACAAAAAGGTACGGCCAAACTTTCAGGAAACATTCCTCACACACAAAGAAAGAAAATATGTTATGTGGACATGTGTCCGGAAATGCTTACTTTCCATGTTACAGCTCATTTTATTACTTCTCTTCAAATCACATTAATCATGGAATGGAAACACACAGCAACAGAATGTACCAGCGTGACTTCAAACACTTTGTTACAGGAAATGTTCAAAATGTCCTCCGTTAGCGAGGATACGTGCATCCACCCTGCGTCGCACGGAATCCCTGATGCGCTGATGCAGCCCTCAAGAATGGCGTATTGTATCACAGCCGTCCACAATACGAGCACGAAGAGTCTCTACATTTGGTACCGGGGTTGCGTAGACAAGAGCTTCCAAATGCCCCCATAAATGGAAGTCAAGAGGGTTGAGGTCAGGAGAGCGTGGAGGCCACGGAATTGGTCCGCCTCTACCAATCCGTCGGTCACCGAATCTGTTGTTGAGAAGCGTACGAACACTTCAACTGAAATGTGCAGGAGCTCCATCGTGCACGAACCACGTGTTGTGTCATACTTGTAAAGGCACATGTTCTAGCAGCACAGGTAGAGTATCCCGTATGAAATCATGATAACGTGCTCCATTGAGCGTAGGTGGGAGAACAAACTAAAATGAGCTCTAACATGGAAATTAAGCATTTCCGGACACAAGTCCACATAACATCTTTTCTTTATTTGTGTGTGAGGAATGTTTCCTGAAAGTCTGGCCGTACCTTTTTGTAACACCCTGTATACATATGAAAAATCAGTCTTTTGCAACTGAATGTTTTATTTGTGTGTACTAAATAAGTAAGAGCACTTTCAGTGTGCCAAAGTATATATTATGGGCAGTGCAGTGTTTAAATGCAGCCTAAAAAAAAGGAAGAAATCTCTACTATGTGCACCTAGCACATGCAAAAGAATGTATGGATATGTGACAAGGACATAAAAATGAATACCATTGAGGACGCCCAGCATGAATAGGCAAAATATGTTTGGTACATCTAAATAAGAATGATTTTTTTCTTGTCTACAAGATAAAGCACATGGAAATAAAATTTGTCAAAGTAAAATTTGCCAAACCCTGAAAAAGTGGACCCCATACTAGGCAGGCTAAATATTACAGAAAAGAAAAAAGAACACAGATAAACTAATTAAGCAGCTCAGTTCAAAGCGTTTCATCATTAGAAGCATCTCTCATCTCTCACTGTGTTGTTCTGAAGACAAGAGTGTTTTCTCATTTTCCCACTGTCACTACCTGTTGTCTTGATGATGATGATGTTTGGTTTGTGGGGCACTCAACTGCGTGGTTATCAGCGCCCGTACAATTACCCAATCTTTTGCTCAGTCCAATTTCGCCACTTTCCTGGACGATGATGAAATGATGAGGACAACACAAACACCCAGTCATCTCGAGGCAGGTGAAAATCCCTGACCCCGCCGGGAATCGAACCCGGGACCCCGTGCTCGGGAAGCGAGAACGCTACCGCGAGACCACGAGTGGCGGACTACCTGTTGTCTTGTGGACTTACTATATACACTGGGGGAGTGCATCTACAGTAATTAAGCAAAATGTTTGTACAACAGCAAGTAGTATAACTACTGAATAAATTAGATAACTGTACATCTTACACAAGGCTTGACACTCAATTCCCAATATGTTTACTCCCAAATGGTTGTTGTTGCTGACAATAAAAATCAGATTTAGCTGAAATGTTTCTTACACAGTCACAATAAAGACACGACAACAATTTTCATCTAGACTTTGCCTGGTTGTGTACTCTGATGGAAGATATTCAACAAATTCCAATCTAACATAAAGCAAGAAATTGGAAATCCCTGCCAATTCAAAAGAAAATTAAAAACATACCTCATTAACTACTCTTTCAACTATCTGAATATCTAGATTTAGTGATATGTTAGCCATATAGTAAATATTTGTGTTTGTGATAAAGCTGTATTTATTTATGTAAATATTTTTTCTTTGAAAAATGCTTTGTTATAAAATGAATAGTAAGCTGCCGAAAGCCAAAGCTACATATTAAAAATTGGGAAGTAGCAGCTTCTTCCAAAATAGCAGCTTTCGTTCCAGTGCCTTGGATTAAAGTCAGGTGGTATTAATATGAACAGTGTTTAGTATAGGGATAGTTTATTGTTAGCAAAGTATACACATTAAGTTTCTTTGACTCACCTCCATTTTGGTAAAATTTACCGGTATGCCTCGACATGTTTCTGTCCTGAAGATTCTCTTTCTCGACAAGATCTGCAGAATGTGACCAACCAATGCAAACTTTTCATTTCAGATGCACCGGAAGCTTAGTTTCCAAAACCATATTTAGTTCAGTGAAAGCACAACAGAATATGTTCACTATTCCATTTACTTCTTTCACTGTCCAACTTTCATTAACTACAAAACATCACAGACAGAAAGTGTGACTTCATTTTGAATTTGTACCGTTAACTTCTCAATGTGTGGATTACACATTATTCCTGTCCCATTATTATTGACACTCTGTCTCTTACGTAGATGGGACCAGTGTGATAAGCTTGGCGTGGTATTTATAAACCCAAAGAAATTTGTAAGTAACAAATGTCTGGGTGTAGATTGTGTACATCTAAATAGGCTATTCTCAGTGACTGAGTAAAATGTTTTTCGACATTTGCAAAATCATCAATTATCAGGGAAACTGACAGTGTGTCGAATGGATGTTAAAAACAAAAGAATCAACTGCAAATAAAAAATGTAGATATATTCGAACATATGATTTACTTAAAAGCATTCAAAACAGTGATAAACATTTTCTAATGCATTCAAATATAAATGGCATAGCCTCAGATTTGTTGTAACCCAAGTTATTCTAAAACTGATGAACTTCCAAGTTTTAATTTCAGAATGTTCAAATTTAAAAATTTTATGTTTAAACAAACATTGAACATTTTACACTTGTCAGTAGTTTTTGTGGAGGTAAAAGGTCTCATGGGGGCTGCTGCATGCTTCTAAATGACTCAATAAATTTTAAAGACAGTGAGTTCAATTGTTTGAATGAGGAAGGTAATTTTGAAAGTTGTGCTGTGGAACGAATTGATTTAAATACTGTATCTCTTTACAGAATCCCTGGAAATGCTGTAGCAAAATTCTTTTTATCTAAATTTCAATGTCTATTAGAAAGACTTTCGAAAACCAGAAAGAAAAAAAAATAGTAATTGCAGCCAACTTTAATATAAATGCATTAAATAATAATAATGACATTGTAAATCTTAGTCACTTAATTCAGAAACATGCTTTTAATTTAAATTTCACTTAAAGTACTAGAAGAAATAGCCACTCTGAAACACATATTATCAGTTTCCAAAAATAGGAAAACCAAACCGTGTGAAAACATGTTTTGAAAGGAAAGAGAATGTAAATATATTTCCTAAAAAACTATAAACAGGCTTCTAGATAATAGTGTGTCAAGTGAAAAAAATTTCAAAACATTCCTAAATGGTTTCCTAGATTTTTCAACTAAACTTTCCCCCTCAAGCCTGGCAACAAAGAGTGGCCAACAAAATAAACTGGATTACACAAGGAATAAAAGTTTCTAGTGCCAGGAAAAGAACTTCACAATGAGTTAAAACATGACAAAAATTCTGACTAAAGAGATATAAGAATACATTCAAAAAAGTTGTACAGGCAGCAAGAAATTTGGTTAACAACCTGTTTATTAGTAAACATGAAAATAAATCAAGGGCTATTTCAGATGTTGTCAAATCTGTTAAAACATTCAAAAGAATTACCCCAAAAGATGTAGAAGATGCTGCAGTGCCTTTAAAAAACAAGAAATCAGCTGGGTGGGATGAAATTCCAACCACTGTAGTCAAGGCCGTTTATAACATCATTTCTTATCCATTGGCTGAAATTATTAATCAGACATTTGAGGCAGGATATTTCCCAGATGTGTTAAAATATGCTGAAATAAGACCATTGTTCAAGAAAGGCTCAACAGATGACATGGGAAACTGCTGCACTATTTCCCTGATGCCAGTTTCTGCTAAGGTGATAGAAAGGATTATTGCAAAACATCTTGAAAACTTTCTTATATAAAATGGCGTTATACTTAAAAATCAATTTGGATTTCTAAAAGGGAAAAATACAATAAACACTATCAGGGAATTCACTGAAAAGACAAGCTCTGCTTTAGACAAGGGTAAAAAGGTCACAGGTATTTTTTGTGATTTGACCAAAGGTTTTGACTCTGTCAGTTACTTGCTACTTCTACACAAGTTAGAGAGAGATGGGACCGTGGACAGGGCATTACAGTGGTTCAAATCTTATTGGTCAGAAAAAAAAACCAGGGACTTATACTAAATTCAAACAGGAAAATATCATTCTCGGACTGGGTTAGGTTAGGTTAGTGTTGTTAAACGTCCCGTCGACAACGAGGTCATTAGAGACGGAGCGCTAGCTCGGGTTAGGGAAAGGTGGGGAAGGAAATCGGCCATGCCCTTTGAAAGGAACTATCCCGGCATTTGCCTGAAACGATTTAGGGAAATCACGGAAAACCTAAATCAGGATGGCTGGAGACGGGATTGAACCATCGTCCTCCCGAATGCGAGTCCAGTGTGCTAACCACTGCACCACCTCGCTCGGTCTCAGACTGGAAAAAGATTTGTACAGTGGTCTCAAAGGCCTTAATTTTTGAGCCTTATCTTTTTCTGCTGTACATAAATGATTTACCTTTAAGCATTGATGTTCACTCCGGTTTATTCACAGATGATACCTCAGTTTTAATTGAAAATAACAATTTTGAACAAATTCACGATACTGGGGATAAAATAATGGGAAACCTAGACCGATGGTTTCAGTAAAATGGATTAAAACTTAAGTCACAAAAACACAATCAGTGCAGTTCAGTGCTAAAACATCATCAGCATCTCCCATGAAAATAGTGCACGGCAATCAGGAAATAACTGAAGCAAGTTATGTAAAATTTCTAGGTCCAAATCTTGACAAAAATTTAAACTGGACAGCACATGCAGACTTCTTAGCAAACAAACTAAACAGCCTACCTAATGCGATGAACATTTTATCTGGTTCCACCCTTATGGATACCAGGAACATAGTCTACCACAGCTACTTTAAGAGTACGGGTATAATTCGATGTGGAATAATTTTCTGAGGAACTCTGCAAACAGCCCAAGATTAATTACACATCAAAAGAGAATTATAAGAAACATGGGTTTAGTTCAAAAAAGAACATTGTATCGCCCATTATTTAAAAAATTAAAAATATTCATCATTCCTTCTCTGTACATATACGAAATTTTTATTTTCATACATAAAAATCAAAACTCACTTGACAATTTTCATTTTAACCACAATTACAGTACTCGTCACAGACACAGTATCACCCTTTCCTCTCATAATTTACAACTTTACAATCAAAGACCACTGTACATGGGCTTAAAAATTTACAATAAACTAAATAACACAAATCTGTTAAATATGGAGTTGGACCCACTAAAAACATTGTTATTTAATACACTAACGGAAAAATGTTGTTATTCAATCGAAGAATTAATGCAGGACACTTTGGCAATTTGAAAATAAAAGAAACAATAAAGATTACGTATTGTATAATAAATTGTTAATATATCGTATTTATTGTATTGCAAGCTGCAAAATGACCATAAGTGTTATTATATGTTCTTGTTAAAATGTTCATGTCTGAAAATTCAGAAATGTCTGCTTAAATATGTTAATTATTATTATCTTTTTTTTAAGTAATTTGATGCGCCTCCAGTACAAAAATCTTTGATTTGTCACTACATTCTACATGTTTTCACATTTACAACAGAGGCAGAGAGTAGAATGTCACAGCTGGCTAAGAAATGGAAGCACCTACCAGCTGTCATGTGAGCAACAAATGGTATGAGGTGTCACCTATGGCAGTGACAGATTTAAACAAATTTAATGCAAACCCTTGACACTGCATACAAATAGCGTGCGCGCCCACACACACACACACACACACACACACACACACACACAGAGGTTTTCAAGTATTAAAAAACCTACCAAGGCACATTAAATGTCGGGTCAATAAGGTGATTGAGTTTAAACTGATTTAAAGAAGTTTCTGTTGGGCAACTCCTTATACTCCACTGAAGATATTTGTCACAGAAAATACCGAATACAATATTTTTGATCATTCAAGAATTGGCATTGCAAAACTACAGTCATTTGTAACATAATGTCTTAACAATATTTTGCATTTAACTTAGATAATACATGCACCTTTGACTTCTTTCCACAGCTCTGAGACACCTCTCCACAGGATCTGTGATCTATGAGTAACATAAAGGATTACTCCGAAAGAGAATATAAGTGTGTTCTACTCCAGCAACCCACCCAAGATCAAAGTGCCTGAGATCTCTTGTCCCAACTCTGCTGAGTACAACTCTCACTCAGGCAGCCACTACAGGGATCAAAGGCTTCACAGCCAACATATTCCACTTAGGGCCTACAGCAGTAGCAGAAGTGCTGTCCAATCCTGAGCAGATCCGTGTATCCTCATACCAGAAATTCTAAGACAGTCAGCACATTTTTTTAGACACATCTGGACAACTTAAAAGTGCAACTAGCCTATATTGTAATATCATTTACAAACATTGCACAAAAAAATGCATAATGGCTTGAGTATGATAGTGCTCTGCCTCAAAACCTTGGCTCTGATGACTGACAGGTCTGTCATATGGCCTGGGGTTTACGTTAGTTGGAAAATAACAGTCAGGTGGAAATATAAATAAATGCAGGCTGCCACTAGACAGAGTCACCAACTTTTTCCTTTCTGGACTAATTCCTACTGATAGTTACACAAATGAGAGAACCATGAAATTCTTTAGCCCAATACAATTTAAAAAAGGGCAATGGCCATGGCACCAATATATTTTAATTCTCGATAACAAACTGTTTCTCCTTGACAACTCCTGCTACTGTGTAAAACTATCTCTGCCAACATAATTTGTAAAGGGTGGTGGCTAGGAGTTAATAACTCAATCTCAATATATTAAAAAAAGACAAAAACAGCTCCACAAATTTTCAGCATATAGCTATCTTTAAAAATTAAGTTATGGTGCACTTGTAAAATTAATCGTTCCACATCATTATGATATATGGTACAAAGGAACCATGGAGCAGGAACCCAGCAAGCAACCAAATAACATGCATATATATTATAAAATCAACTTAAAATGCACATACACACTTCTCGGCAGTACGGGTAGTTTTGGAGCAAACACCGATTTATGACTCCTAAGCAACAAATATCTCCTTGGTGTCATTTGGGAGGAGTGCTGGGAGTAAGATTCAAATAACGGCAAAATTAAACAGACTATTTTCGTCCCATCTAACGTCGTTTTATCTAAGAAGAACAACACTGCAACATGCACCGAAAAACTTGTCAAATACTCAACAAGAAGAGTTCCCGAAATTTTCATTAATTGTTGTATAATATTATATACACATAAACACAATTATCGAGCGCTGGGATAACTTTACTGTCCGTAGAGCTTAAAACAAAAGGAAAGAATATTTGCATCATTAAACTGTTAGCAAATAACCCCCTGCACTCGAAGAACTCGTGTGTATAACAAAGTAGTTGCCAAAATTAATTTGGCAACATCACTACTTATTCTCTCAACATAAAAAATATGCAGCAATTTGAAATTATTACTGTCTTCCAACAGTTATGGATATGCGAAATTTCATAGTTCCTCATTCTTACCTGAGGCTTCTTATAAATTTAAATAAAATTCTAACACAGATTTATATATCTTCAGCGCACTTCTGAAACGATGGACGGATGTCGAACAACCGCACGTTACGTAACAATATTTGTTCTTGCAGCACACCGATTACTTTATTATGATAACCAAAAACTTGTTCTATTACTGTTATTAAAGAGAGCTACGGTATTATTTGTTTTAATAACCAAATCCAATTCAAACATTAAAATTAACGCGCCAAACATGTTAACACTCCACAGTACACCACCATTCCATTGCCAACAAAGAAGCGTTTGAAAATGAAAAGTCCGTAAAATATTTTCAGTGTACACAATCACGTAATGATTATTATACAAAATAGTAGCTAGAGAAACTTATATCGGAGAAATTTAATTCATATGGAGAAAGGCATTCACACATATGTCCCACCTAATTAAAAATAATAATAACTTATCGTCATTATATTATAACATCAATTGATATTAACCGGATATAAAACGAGTTTATCACCTCAAACATCCAGAGTCCTAATTATTAGATGCCAATGTGGAAAATTCCATTTTTATAGCGTCTCTGAAACTTTTTGATGTTTCGGTGTTGGCAGTTTACCATCATGCGAAACTGTCACTAGTTCAGTACTCATTTCATTTGTGTTTTGGCCGCAGCTGGAGTTGTCCACACTACTTTTAGGAACTAAATAAAGCTTTCGATTTAAACTTCTACTCTCGCCTATCTGTTAAAAAACGGTGGAGACATTAGTTTGCAATTTATTATTACTATTAATGTTTATGATACACGATGTAAATGACACAATATTTTCCGAGAGTTTTGTTTTTGCTTTTCTTTGATTAATGCTGTTAATTTTCTGCATTAATGTTTTTATGGCTGTTTTATAAAGTACTTCGCTTCTGGCACCCATCAACTTTATTGTTTCAGTTTTATCCCTGCTGATACTTTCGTGAAGGTTAGACTGCCTAGTTAACATGGTTCGCTCCATTCTTTTAAAGAGTGTATGAAACGACGATCAACAATGAACGAGAGAGGTTAGAGAGCTTGCACGTCTGTAAATCGGAAGCAATATATGCAGGACAGAGGTAGTTTATCGTAAGCGTCCGAGAAGTGTTATAAAATTTTTGTAATAATGGCTATGTTCTTTCACCAATTGGCCCCTACACTGGAAAGTTGTGAAGAGTTGAATTGGTTTCAGTATTAAATAAATAATATTGGTGACTAATAAAGTCTCAAGTGTATTTCCTAAGCAGCCATAACGTACGTTTCTAATTAATGGACAGATATGCAAGATTTAGTCTGAAAATGTATCGTTTGGAATTACAGAAAAATGTTGGATAATGGAAAATGCGGCCTTTTGATGGCGAAGGAAATATCTGAGAATGCTTTATTCAAGGAAAATTAGATAAATCTTTAGCAAAAATATATGTATTTTACGTGACAGACAGACATTAAAAACAATTTATTATGGAACCATTTTTGCACAGATTAATTACGGGATAGAGATATGGGGTTGTGCTGCCAACATACATATGAACAGAATATTAACCACAGTCTAATAGACTGTGATATTAACCCTACAGAAAAGAGCAATCAGAATTATCTATGGATTAGGGTATAGAGATTCATGCAGGGAAATCTTTGTTCATCATAAATACCTCACAGTCTACTCACTGTATCTTTACAAATTAATTATATTTTTTGTGACACATCAAAACAAAGAAACAAAGTGTTCTGATATGCATGCCTATAATACAAGAAATAAAGACTGCTACTACAGACAAAGAACAAAATTAAAAACAACAGACCATAGTCCATGCATTAGTGGTCAAATATGGTACAACAGATTACCGAGCTCTATAAGGTGCCACAAAGGGAACTTATTTAAAGTGAAACTGAAACATTTCTTGATTGACAAGTGTTTATACTCTTTAAGTGAATATTAATATTAAACTAAAATAAATTATTGTGTAATATATATATACTAAACTTGTAAAAAAATGCTATGACGTTTGCAAAAGACACCAGTTGGTGTCTCCATGCAAAAAAATACAATAAATACAAATACGTATATTATTCAGCATAAATTATTCGTTGAACTTCATGCAATAAGTCTGTAGTGTGTGATTTATTATACAACATGGGAAAAATACATCAATTATATGTAAATTACAGTCGCACGACTTAAATGTAGCTACCGATGTCTCCATAATTTCTACCAGTGACAAACGACATACAAGGTAGGCATGACAACACAATGTAGCAAGTATTGCCAGTTATTAACAATAAAGTGTACTTTGTACACTGATGATTGTTTCATGACACTTAGGAAACAAAGTACACGTGCCCTTTTGGAACCACTTTCCAGTGTGGAGATTCTTTATGACGATCTATAACATCCAAAGAGTGAAATATTATCTACATCAATACTCAGCAAACCACTGTGAGATTCATGTGAGGGGGTATGTCCCATTATACAAATTACAATGGTTTCTTCCAGTTCCATTCACATTTGAAGCACAGGAAGAATGATTGACTGAATGCCTCTATGCGTGCAGTAATTATTCTAACCTTATCTTCATGACATCTAGTTATTGAAACATTGTTAATAGACTTGGAATAGTTTACTTCAATCTTCAAGAGTCTTCCAGTTCAGTTCCTTCAGTATATCTGAGACACTCACCCATGGATTAAACAAATGCGTGATCATTCATGCTGCCTTTTCTGTATTCGTTCAGTAAACCCCCATTAGGCCCATGTGGTACGGGTCCCACGCACTTGAGCATATTCTGGAACTGGCTGCATGAGTGATTTGTGAGCAATCTCCTTTGTAGATAGACTGCACTTCCCCAGTATTCTTCCAATAAACTCTAGTATACCACCTGCTTTGCCCATGACTGAACTGATGTGATCATGCCATTTTATAATCTAAATATGCTAAAGAGTAGACTGAAGCAATTTTTAATAGAGAAGTTTTGTTACTCTATAGAGGACTTTAAGTTGTAGTGCCATCTTGGAAAACAATGTATATAGACAATGTTTCCGATCTATCAGTGGTATGAAAGAATGTAATTATACACTGTATAATGTGTACTGTACTATCATAAATATAAGCTAAATTGTGTTACACTATAGAGGAATCTACTTGTAGTGCCCTTTTGAAAAATAATATGTACAGACACGTATCTGATCCATATGTTGTTATGAAAGAATGTAAATATTTTACTGTATATGTGTAATGTAGTCTAAATTTCCCTGACAATGTCCGAAAACTTTTTGTTATATGGACAGAAGATAAATAAATAAATATCCCTACAAAGTGTATTTGTACCGAGTGAGGTGGCGCAATGATTAGCACACTGGACTCGCATTTGGGAGGATGGTGGTTCAAATTAGCATACAGCCATCCTGCTATAGATTTTACCTCATTTCCCCAAGTCACTTTAAACAAATGCCGGTATGGTTCCTTTGAAGGGGTGCAGGCGACTTCCTTCTCTAACCCTATAGGACCAAAGGCCTTGCTGTTTGGTCCACTCCCCCAAATCAACCAGGTATTTGTAGGAGTTGGCTGCTTCCAACAGTGACTCATGGATATTATAGTCATAGGGTATTAATTTTTTGAAGTGCAATGTCTTACATTGCTGACCATTTAAAGCAAGTTGCCAATCTCTGCACCACTTTGAAATCTTATCAAGATCTGACTGAATATTTATGCAGCTTCTTTCAGATAGTTCTTCATTATAGATAGGTGCATCATCTGTAAAAAGTCTGCTGTCAGTATTAATGTCGTCTGCAAGGTCATTGATGTACAACATGAACAGCAATGGACCCAACACACTTTCCTGAGGTATACCTGAAGTTACTGCTACATCTGACCATGACTCTCCAAAAAGTCATCAACCCAGTCACAAATTTCACTTGATACCCTTATGATCATACTGTTGACAATAAGCGTGTGCATGGTACTGAGTCAAATGTTTTTTGGAAATCAACTAATATAGGCTTTCAATATTTTGTGAGAAAAGTGCAAGTTGGGTTTCACATGATTGATGTTTCCAAAATTCATACTGGTTGGCATTTAGGGGGTCATTCTGTTCAAGATAATTCATTATGTTTGAGCTCAGAATATGTGCTAAGATTCTGCAACAAATTGATGACAAGGATATTGGATGGCAGTTTTGTGGATCATTTCTTCTACCCTTGTTGTAAATGAGTGTGATCTGTGTCTTTTTCCAAGAATTGGGCACTGTTTTTTGTTCAAGGGGTCTATGATAGGTTATAGTAAGAAGAGGGTCTAACACAGTCACAAATTCAGTATAGAATCTGACAGAAATACTTTCATGCCCAAGAGCTTTGTTCAGCTTTAATGATTTCAACTGTTTCTCAATACCATTGATACTGATACTTATTTCATTCATCTTTTGAGTGGTACAAGGATTAAATTGGGGCAGTTCTGGGTTTTCTATTGTAAAGCAACATTTGAAAACAGAGTTATACATTTCAGCTTTTGCTTTCTACCCTCAGCTTCAGTTCCTGTCTCATTCACTAGGTACTGGACACTAGTCTTGGTGCCACTAACAGCATTTACATACAACCAGAATTCCTTTTAGTTCTGTGAAAGATCACCTGACAATATATTGCTATGGTACTCATTGAAAGAAACAGACATTGCTCTCTCGACAGCCAGCACTGGGTGTTTAAGAGCGTCAAGAAGAATGTTCGATAAGAGTCATCAGCTCTGGCCAGTGATGTACTGTTAATGGCTGCTGTCATGCCACCTTTTGGTGTATGAATTCACACTTCCATTGTCTGTTGGCAAAGCCAACTAATTTGGAAAAAAAGAAAAAGAACTGGTATTGATGACACACTGATCTGTAGCTTGTGAGCAGGTGAAGTTAATGAATTTGATAATAAAAATATGTGGCTATGGTGACAGATTGATTTATAGCTGTGTCCAATGTGTCAGTTGGGTTGGAAGGTGAAAATTTGGTTGTGCATTGGCAAAGCCAGTGAATGTGACACTAAAAAATCCTGATTGTAGTTTTTGAAAAAATTGCCAATAACATCATGTTATAGTCACCACATTCTTTATGGTGTTCATTGCATGCTTCTTATGTCACAGGTCAAAGGCGACGACTCATCAAACATTCCTCTACATCTGTTTAAGAAACAGTTTCTGCAACGATTTCACTACCTCTAACACAGAAAATCATGTGGACAGGTTTGTTAGGTATCCGACATGTTAAGATGTATATCTTAACATAGAGACATTGGGTCTCATGCTTGTGACACATTCACAGTGTTTAGAGAGTGAAGGTATTAAGAGAATCTTCATTTATGGCATGCTCTGCTTGGTGACTTGCTCGTGCAAACTTAAATGATAAAGTAAGATGAAGCATTGATGGCAACAAAAAAGGCTTACACCTCCTTGTAGTACAGTATGAGAGCAACTGGGCAAGAACTCCCTACTGACTGGTTCTCTCAGGTAATCTCTACACTTACAGGGTCTAGAGTTGAGTTCCTGAACACAAAACTCCTAAAGCAGTCAACACCCCCTCCCCCCTCCCATCCCAAAAAAAGACAATTTTGCAGATTTCTGAGTGCTGTTAAGTACAAAAAATACCTTCTCAGACGTTGTAGTATCACAGTTTTTAATGCACACAAATAAACAACGAGAATAATTCGTAGAGTTGGCAGATGACTGCCACACAGAGGCATCTGGACCAGGAAAAGTGTCTGATCATGCGGGCTGAGGTTTCCCGCAGTTTCCTCAAGTGAGTTGGAGCAAACACCGAGACCACTCCCAAGCACAGCACATGGCAGTTCTCCTCGTGCATTCAGAGTTTGCATTATGTCTCTAATGACTTCATTCTCTCCAAGGTGTTAAACCATAATCTTCTTTCCTTCTTTGAGTAAAATTTGATTTCAGCGCACATCAACAACACAAATTTATTTAAAATAAACAGCAAATTTAGAAATCAGTTTCAAATAATGCCAACTACATCCTTTTCTAGGGACAGAGTCATGTTGTTCTCCTGGTTAACAAAATTGCCCATTTTTAATGACACTTACAAAATCTCTGAATTTTAGATTTCCAAGACTATGAGCACTGTGGAAAAACTCAAAAGTAGAGGATTTCTTTGCTGTCTCCACTGTTATAAGAGATCAGAAGCCACAGGATCAATGTACTGGTAGTGACTGGGGGCATATTTTCACTGTGAAGTCTAAACAATGATACAAATTGCCAGTGTTCTGAAAAAAAGGGAAAGTTGTAAAAATGGATCTTACATCAATCAGTGAACAGACGTAGGTAGCAACTCAAAGAAAAGGTGAAATAATGTTGCTACATGTCTGTGGAATTCTGATTTTCCTCCATCAGGTCCAGTCCAGAACAGTGTGACAGTAACAAAACTCACTCAAATAACAAGTGGGAACTCCTTTAGGGGCACATGAATGATGCCCAGTACATCCTCACAAGCCTCCTGTGCAGGGAGGACTGAACAGAAACTAGACAATGTCTCCACAAAACACAGTTTGAGGTCAGGCTGTCATCAGGAGCAGCAATACTTTGGAGCTCCCAGCATGGTGACATGGAACCGTGCAGTCTACACTAAACATAGAAAATTGAACTCTGAGAGAATGGGACAATAATCATCTTGAAGTCATTGAATGAGGAAAGAATAAAAACAGTTGCACAGATTACTTCTAGGTCCAACACAGTGGGTGTACTATAAAAGATGACTCACTGAAACAGTCCAGCACCATGTTGAACGGATACATTTCTAATGGTACAAATATTACAATATGTGCACATTCTTAATTAACTTACCTGCAGTTTCACAGTTCAAATGCACTATCATAAATTGGTCACAAAGTAAACAAATTTGTTAGGTTAGGTTCGAATGATGATAACTCAGACTGACTGTTGAAAGAATGCTGATTTTGAGGTAAATATTGTGAAAGATGCAACACCAATGTAGGTACTTGAGAATGAAATGAATAGTGCACTTCAAATTAAGCATGTGACGCTGGAGAAATAGTGAGAACTGACTGAAAATCTGTTACAGTTTGATGCCCCACACATTATGTCCCCCAAACCCCATCATGAGAGAGCACATTTAACCGTGTAGGTTGAGTCAGGTTATAAGTAGTCAGGCATACATCCACTGGAGGATTCTTCCACAAGGGTACCACAACCAAAGATTCAGTATCAGTCTTACATCACATGTGTTACTTACTGAAATTAACAGGAAACATAAAAATGAGGAGAGAAGAAATAGGACAGAGGACATCGGCCCACTGAAAGGTAATGAAAGTGAAATAGCAGACACCTTCAACATATATATTGTAACTGTAACAGATAAAATAAGACCACATATAACAGACGGAGAGAATACAGAGGCAAAAATTCTACCATTGCATTCATTACATTGACACAGAGGTTTCAAACACAATAAACCAACTAAAAGCCAAACATTTTTCTGTCTTAGGTGGTGTTACACCATTTCTCATAAAGGAATGCAGGAAAGTTTACCAAAAGACTCAACATCTTTATTGAATGCTACAATAGAGAAAAGCATTTTTTCAGAATCAGTAAAATCAAGTAATTTAAGAAAATCAACAGAGGTGACTTAAGAAAATGCAGGCCAATATCATTTATTATCACTTCTACAAAACACTCTGAATTGATAACGAAGAATAGAATTGCCGGGCCTTAGTTCTGAGCTCCCAAGACAGCAATAGAATTTGTGTGGGATATTGAAGGACCTGTCAAAGGTGCCTGACTACATGAATCATTATGACCTAATGGAAGACACCTTATTACCATGGGAGTCAAAGGAAATGCTGTTATGTTATGCAGTTACACATGGTGAATAGGAAGTAAGGCACATACATCAAGCATACTAATGGGGAAAATATAATCAGTTACTTATCTTAGCAACAAACTGTGAAACATCTTGTGATGCCCTTACTCTCAGCTAGCTGGAGTCCACAAGGAAAGAAGCAATAAATAAATAAACTAATAAAATTGAAAATTAATAAATGATCTTGGCCATCATGTTGTTACTTTCAGATAATGAAGCTAAACTCTGGCTTCAGAAGTAACACAAAACTGCAAGCTTGCAAAGGAATCTTCTCAAAACATATAAATACATACTATTTCATGGGTATTGGCAAACAAAACTTGGATGAAGTGCATACAGGAAACAATAGTCTCCAACTTCTGCACACTGGTCAAGAAGCCATCTCAGCAGCTAACGGATAATGGCAAGTATGACTTGTTCCACGATACAGTTTATCATAACAGTTCCTTACAAAAATACTACTTACCCAGATTACCTAAATTATTATCACAGTTTCCAAACAATGTACTGATTGCTGCAATTAACCTCTTAACTTTAGAAATTGGTTGGTTGGTTGGTTTGGGGAAGGAGACCAGGCAGCATGGTCATCGGTCAACTTTAGAAATGTCAACAATTCTGTCTGCACAGCATTTATTAACAACTGCGATTTTGGTTTATCGTAGTGTTCTCAAGTGAACAGTTGTAATGACCATTTCAACTTTAAAAAACATTCTTTCCTACAAAAACGGAATATTATTTAAAAAATTATAACACTTCACAACTTTGAAGTACTTCTATTGCAAATGTAATTAATAAGCACCTAACTATTTAGTGTAACAACGAAAATAATCAATTATTGATAACGTAATATAAAGGGATGGATAAAAAAATTTACTCACCAACTGGCCACAGGGGAAAATGCACACAAATGGGTTCAACTTTTACAAGCTTTCGGAGCCTGTGGCTCCTTCTTCTTGCAGAAGAGTTGAAAGTGAAGGAAGAGGGTTGAAGGATGAGGACTGCAGAGGTTTAGGGGAAGGGGTGCAGTTCAGAAAATAACCCCGGGCCAAAGGAGACCTACCGGACAGGATGAGAAGGAAATACTCTCCCCCTACCACCCCTCCCAAATGATACCAAGCAGAAATTTGTTGATTAGGAATCATAAATAGGTATTTCCTCCAAAACTACCTGTACTGCCAAGAAATTTTTGCTAATAACTAAAACAGATGTGTATTTTAAGTTGATTTTATAATACACTACTGGCCATTAAAAATGCTACACCATGAAGATGACGTGCTACAGGTGTGAAATTTAACCGACAGGAATAAGATGCTGTGATATGCAAATGATTAGCTTTTCAGAGCATTCACACAAGGTTGGCGCTGGTGGCAACACCTACAACGTGCTGACACGAGGAAAGTTTCCAACCGATTCCTCATACACAAACAGCAGTTGACTGGCGTTGCCTGGTGAAACGTTGTTGTGATGCCTCGTGCTAGGAGGAGAAGTGCGTAGCATCACATTTCCGACTTTGATAAAGGTCAAATTGTAGCCTATCACGATTTTGGTTTATCGTATCAAGACATTGCTGCTCGTGTTGGTCGAGATCCGACGACTGTCAGCAGAATATGGAATCGGTGGGTTCAGGAGGGTAATACGGAATGCCGTGCTGGATCCCGACGACCTCGTATTACAAGCAGTCCAGATGACAGGTATCTTAACCGCATGGCTGTAACGGATTGTACAGCCACGTCTTGATCTCGAGTCAACAGATGGGGACATTTGCAAGACAACAACCATCTGCACGAACAGTTCGACAACATCTGAAGCAGCATGGATTATCAGCTCGGAGACCGTGGCTGCGGTTACCCTTGATGCTGCATCACAGACAGGAGCGCCTTCGATGGTGTACTCCACGACTAACCTTGGTGCACGAATGGCAAAACGTAATTTTTTTGGATGAATCCAGGTTCTGTTTACAGCACTGTGATGGTCACATCCGTTTTTGGCGGCATCTTGGTGAACGCACATTGAAAGCGTGTAATCGTCTTCGCCATACTGGCGTATCACCCAGCTTAATGGTATGGGGTGCCATTGTTTACACGTCTTGGTCACCTTTTGTTTGCATTGATGGCACTTTGAACAGTGGACGTTACATTTCAGATGTGTTACGACACATGGCTCTACCCTTCATTCGATCCCTGCGAAACCCTACATTTCAGCAGGATAATGCACAACCGCATGTTGGAGGTCCTGTTCGCGCCTTTCTGGGTTCAGAAAATGTTCGACTGCTGCCCTGGCCAGCACATTCTCCAGATCTCTCACCAATTGAAAATGTCTGTTCAATGGTGGCCGAGCAACTGGCCCATCACAATACACCAGTCAATACTCTTGATGAACTGTGGTATCATGTTGAAGCTGCATGGGCAGCTGTACCTGTACACGCCATCCAAGCTCTGTTTGACTCAATGCCCAGGCGCATCATGGCCGTTATTATGGCCAGAGGTGGTTGTTCTGGGTAGTGATTTCTGAGGATCTATGCACCCAAATTGTGCAAAAATGTAATCACATGTCAGTTCTAGTATAATATATTTGTCCAATCAGTACCCGTTTATCATCTGCATTTCTTCTTGGTGTAGCAGTTTTTATGGCCAGTAGTGTATATATGCAAATTATTTGTTTGTTGGGTTCTTGTTCCATGGATCATTTGCACTCCCTCAGGCCTGGATGCCAGCAGTGATACAGTTGGGAAGTGTGTCATACAGGTGTTTTATCCTCTCCTGAGGCATGATGACACACAAATGTGGGAAACAGTACTCATTATCACGGATACTGGCACTAGGGTGGAGTTGATGTCCAAGCTGGTCCCATACATGTTCTTTCACAAACAGATCTCGGGATTTTGCTGTCCACAGAAGTACCTCAACATCAAGAAAACAGGTTACAGAGGCATGTGCCATGTGTGGGTGAACATATCCTGTTGATAAATGGCACTACTATACTGTTACATGAGAGATGACACATGTGGATGCAGGATGTCTGTTGTGCCATCAGATTTCTGTCAGTCACTACTAGCCTCGGCCTGAAGTCAGAACCAATGGCTTCCCACTATATCATTCGAAGTGTAACACTGCTGTGGCTCAGCTAAATGCTGTGGCTCTCCTAAGCATTGGAGGAATGGGTTCTGTCTAGGTCCCACCATACTCACCAGTGGTGGTCATCCGTGTTAGTGCAAAACCAATTTTCATCACACGATGTGGCTGGGTGGTTTGGAGTGAAAGGGACTAAATTGCTAGACCATCAGCCCTTTCATCAGTTAAGTGTTAAACAAGGTGAAATGCAAATCCTGGGAAGCTTTAGTGGAACTAGCTCAAAAAATAAATACATAAAAATAAAAAGATAAAAGCCCAGAGAAAAACAGCACAGACAATTCATTAAATGATCAGTTAATACAAGGCATTAAAACCAAGAAATGAGAAATAATAAAGAGAAAAGAAAGGTGGGAAGGGTAAAGGCCAGCCTGGGCCACCAAGCAAGAACTCCCAGGGGACCTTGGGGGGAGAAGCAGGAGAGAGTTACCCCACCAATCCCTCAGGCAATCAATGAGACCAAAAAGCCCCATCTTACAGGGATGAATAGAAACCACCTTCGCGGGGCAAATCGTAACACCAGGTCAGCTGCTTTGGTGTCATTTGCTAACACCAAAGCTAGTGTGTCAGGAAGATTAAGAGGCCACCTCAAAACAGCCAAATTAGGGCAGTCAATAAGTAAGTGGAATGTACCCACAGGTCAGCTAAGTGTGGCCAATTCGAAGTTAACAGAGGACGGTGGATTCCCTGCGAGAAGCGTGCAGGGGAAGACTGCCACATGATCGTGACTTCTTAAGTGTCCTCAGTTTGTTTGGGGGGACCAAGGCAGACTATTCTGAGTTCCAGACTTCCAACAATTGATGGCATATAAATAAACAAAGGTCTGGTTCTGGGACTCTCTTTTTCCTGAAATCCTAACATGAATGGGAGTCCAAGTGAAAATGACGGACCATCCAGCTTGATGGAGGTCAGAGGTGAGATGCTGGACAGCCATAAACAGTGGATGAGGAGTCTAGCACTGGTCTATTAGCTGAAGGCTACTAAGGGAGTCACTGCAGATTAGGATACTTTTACCAGTCCAAGAACAAACATGGCTAAGGACTAGTTTAATGGCCATCAATTCATCAGTGAAGACACTGCAGCTGTTTGGCTGTGAGTGGAGTTCACTGCACCATGCATGTGTGTATGCAAAGCCTGTTCGCCCATCAGGTGTTGAGCCATTGGTGACTATCACTTCTGAACCTGGATACATCTCAAGGAAACCATGGAGCATTTATGAAGAATAAAAACCGCTGGTAGGGACTGCCGAGGGACTAGAAACTGGAGAGGAGGGAAAAAGAGTGGAGGAAGGTGTGGGGGGGGGGGGGCCTGGGGGGGGGGCAGGAGGAAGAGGAAGAAAAGGGTGGGCAGGAGGTGCACCAAGAGGCAGGAGATGGGTGGTGTGGCAAATGAAGAGGGAAGATAATGCAGGAGGGAGCACAGAGACACAGAAGGGAGTGGGGGGAGGGCATGGGAGGCGGGAGTGGTGGAAAACTGCTCAGGGGAAGGGGAAGGGGGGAGAGGGAGCCCTGAGGAATAGGGGAGGAAGGTTGGGCTAGAGTTGGTAGATGGGGTAGATGTCAGTTCAAAGCTCATCTTCTGGGAGGGGTAGGTGCTCGAAGTTGCATTCGGGTAGGAGATGGAGGGTGTGAAGATGAAGAGAGGGCGGGGCACAATAGTAAAGGGTGCAGCAACAGGCTGGGGATGGAGAGGAAGGAGGACACCAGGGAGTGGGGCGTATCGAGTTGGCAAACGACATACAGGATGCGGATGTGTTCAAGGAAAAGGAGAAGTTGTGGGAAGGTGGTGAGGTCATAGAGTATGTGTGTGGGTGACAGAAGGTGGATATGGAAGGTGAGGAAGAGGAGACAGAGGAGAGGGGAAAGGATGGAGCCTTGGGGCACGCCAACAGAGGGATAGAAAGTATGGGAGTTGGAATTGTGGATATTGACATAAGAGGGATGACGGGAGGAGAAGGAAGTAATGAAATGGACGAAATTGATGGGGAGATCATAGGTCTGGAGTTTGAAGGGGAGCCTAAGATGCCAGACATGGTCGTAAGTGTTATGGAGGTCAATGAAAACAAAGATAGCAAAGTGGCAGGAGTAATGTTGGGTAGATGGGTAAGGTTAAGGAGCTGGATAAGCCTGGTGATGTGTGCAGTGATGGGAGTGTTGATGTCAGAGGGGATAATTGATCCAAATACTGGAAACTAGGAGCAAGTGGCAGGACAGAGGTATGAGTGCTGTCAAGGATGGAGGTGAGAGGGATTAATCAAAATGGGAATCGTCAAGAATGTAGAAGACCTTGGATAGGTGGGAAGCTAAATGGTTAGCTTTACTGAGGTTGTCAGGGAAGAGGTGGATGGACTTTGGAGAGGCAGGTGGGTGGGAGGCTGCAAGGGTCCATGGGCAGAGGAGAGGGTGAGAAGGATGGGGAGGTGATCACTGCCAATAGGATCGAGAACATCCACCATGATATGACCAAAGAGGTTGGGGAAGCGAGGATAACATCCAGGGTAGGGTTACTTTCAGGACGCGTGTGTTGTGGGAGAGGAACGAGATCTCCAGGAAGGATGGCAAGGTACTGATGCCACTGCTAAAGGGTGGCAGGGTCACGGCTGTGGATGTTGAGGTCAGTAGTGATCACATAGTTGGAGAAGGTACGGTCAACTTGGGAAATGAAGTCGTAGGGGAGAGGAGCTGCGGGATGAACATAGATAGTGGCACTGGTGATTGTGAGGGAGGGAAAAAAGATGATGAGAAGGTCTTCAGTCAGGTCATAGAGGAGGGGATGTGGCCGGGAAGGGAAATACTTGAGGTGGCCAATAGCGACCCTGCCTCACGCGAGGGGTAGGGGATTGTCAGTGCAATGAAGTAGATAAGGAGAGGTGTGGACAACATGGTGAGGTTGGAGGAAGGTTTCATTAGGGATGAAAGAGTCGACCTGGTGCTGGGATAGGGTATGCATGAAGAGGTATTTGTTGGCAGGGAGGGAGTGGATGTTTAGGTAGAGGAGACGATACAGTTGACATCCCAGGAGATGGGAGTGGGGAAGGAAGTGGGACGAGGAGAGAGGGGCTTAAACGATGGTGTCTAGGTGGGTGAAGGCAAAGTGGGCCTGGTTGTGGCAGTAGGTGGCACAGGTATTTAAATGGAAAACAGAGCAGGCAGAAAGGAAAATCTGCTGGAGGGTGTGGGGGTGTTGAAAGGGGTGGAAGTTCTGCAGGACAATGGTCAGGAACCATATGGTGTCTTCAGCCATAAGGGGAGGACAGAGGGAATTGTTGGGTGGATGTGCTGGTCAGTGGGGCGAATAGGAACAGTGAGCTCAGGGTTGGTTGGAGAGGATTTGGCTTTGCATTTGGAGGAGAAGGTGTGTGGGGGGGGGGGGGGGTTTCATTGCAGCTGTTGCAGACAGGGAGAGAGGCAAGATTAGGACACTGTTTAAGGAAGTGGGAGGCTTCACAATGGGGGCAGGTGGGAGGCTTCTTGCAGTCTTGGGTGAGGTTGTTGTTGTACAGGAGACGGCACTTGCAGCAGTAGGATTGATGAGAGGAATGGGACTTGTCAACAGGGTGGCAGTGGTTGAAAATCAGGGCTTCCTGTATGAGGAGGTGATTGATGGAGGAGGCGGACTCAGTAATGATATGCATGAGGAAGGAAGGGCCAGAGGAGTTGGAAATATGGCGGGTCGATCGTATTGCCAGGCCAGGATGGGCATTCAACTCCGCCAACACTTCCGCCTCCGTGATCACAGGGCTGAGTTTGGTGATCATGGTGGTGAGGGTTGGCGGACGATGAGGGGGTTGGAGCTGATGAGGAGAGGAGGGGAGCCAAGGTGATACGGGGAAGGCACCAGAGGAGATGAGTATGGAAAGAGGGAGAGGAGTACTTGATGAGAACAGAGTATATGCCACGGGTAAGTTGGGTAATGGGGCACTGGGGATGTATTTTCGGATTTCAAGAGTGAGGGTGCGGACATCTAGGAATTTCGGATCAGGGTTGGCAACGATGAAAGTGTACAGGGCTGAGGCTGGGGAAATGGGTGAAGGGTTAGTATCCATGGCGGGATCAGAGGGAAGTGGGGCAGGCAGTGTTCTTTTGGAGGAGGGGTTAGAGATGATGTCGCCATTAGGGCGCTTGGGAGTTTTATTGTCGGTGTGGCCTGGGAGGAGGGGTGAGGGACTGAGTGGATGAGGAGGTGGTGGGAGGCAGGCCCCTCTTGGGAGGCGGCGGCACTGGGAATGGAAGTGGGGCTCTCTGTGTTGGCAACTGTGGCGTGGCAGGCATTGCCTCAGGCGGGTGAAGTAGGAAGAGTTGTAGTGGGGCAGGTGGGAAGGGGGGAAAAGTCATCTTGTCCGGCGATTGTAGATGGGAGGTCAAAAGAAGGGACAGAAGCAGGAACAGGAATAGGAGCAGGGGAAGAAGTAGGGGAAGGAGCAACGTAGAGGTGGGAATACAGGGATGAGGAGGAGATGGAAGGGGAGGAGACTGTGATGAGGGGAGGTGGAGTAGATGGGTTAAGCTCAGAGGAAGCACTCCACGAGGGCACAGTGAGTGAAAGGGAAGGGGAGGTGGAGATGATGGTGGTAGTCAGGGCGTCAATTATTGAATGTGGTGTCCACTGCTGACAGGAGTTGCCGAAGAGGGAAAGGAACTAGAGAAGGGGCCGACGGCGGTGAGCACTGGGAAGTGGCAAACACCGGGGGGCAGCATTGGTGGCAGTGGCTGCAGCGATGAGCAACGGGCGGTGATGCAGATGGCGAGCATCAGGCGGCAGCAGCGAGCACCAGGTGGCGGTGGTGGCAGCAGGCACTGGAAGGCGCGGTGCTGGAAAGCACTGGATAGCATCGGTGACAACAGGCACTGGGTAGTGGTGGCAATGTTGGGCACTGGATGGCAGCGGCGATGGCAGGCACTGGGTGGCGGTGGCGACAGCGAGCACCAGGCAGCGACAGCTATGGTGGTGGCAAGCACTGGGATGCAGTGAGCACTGGGAAGTGATCTTGGCGACGACCAGGTGGTGGCGGCGGGTGGTGGTGGCAGTGGTGAGCACCAGGCGGTGAGCAGCAGCAACAATGAGCAGATGAACAAAGGGATGACAATGGCAGGCAGACAGACAGATGGCAACGGCTGGGGGCTCTTCCAAAGTGACAATTACACCCTGAGTGTAGCCCAGGCAACAAAATTCTTCGACTTGGACCTGAGGGGATCCAACCCTCGTATCTGGGCCATTCGGTGTTGAAAGGAAATGTGATAAGTAGTTGTATATATAAAAGACTCTACCACAAACATTGCTAGCTGTGAAGTATCATCGTCGTAAATAATTGGAAGATATATGCGTTTATAGCAGCAGACAAAAATAGTGGGAGCAAAGGAGGTGTTTATTGCTTCCAACTAATTGCAAACTGAAATCGAATTGTTTAGTGTGAAGCCCCAGAACCAACAGATGGCAGCCTGACATGCTGGCTGAGGAAGTGTGGTGGCTCTCTCCTTCTCTTTGCTTACAGCACTTGGCAATTGGTAGTACCAGAATATTTGTAGCCACGCGAGTCTTATACTTTGCTCATTTAAAAATTGGAGCTATGATGTATTTTGGTAAATTTCGTGTTCGCTAAACCAAAAGTGATGTGCTTTTGACACTATGTTCCTCAGCTCTCCTGATAGATGCTGTAAGTAACAGTCTGCCCAACAGAAATACGGATTCTTGAGGATCAATCCCCTCGAGTCCGAGTGAGAAGATTATGCTGCCAGGGCTACACTCGTGGGGGAATCACGCATTTGGAAGAGCCCCCTGCCCTGGTTGCTGCCGCTGTCCGTGTGCTGGCAGTTACTGCTGCCGCCGCCGTCCGTCTGTCCGTCCGTCAACCGCCACCACCCGGTGTTTGCCGCCGACACCGGCACTGCACCCCAGCCGAGGATACTGGGCTACCACTTTTGCCATTGTTGCCCAGCCGCTGTCTCGAGGGATTTGCTGGACCTGGACCACCTTCACTGCCTGTTAGAGTCATCACAGCCCCCCCCCCTTGTCACCCTTGTCACCACTGCCGCTGCTCCTGCCACCATTGCTGCAGTCCTTCGCCACCACCACTGTCCTAGCTGCCACTGCTGTTTCTTGTCCCTACTGCCATCGCCGTCAGCACCGTCTCCATCTTCACCCCCCACTAGCAGACCACCACCATGTCTCATTTTCACCTCCCCCTAAGCAACTCCAACCACCATCACATGGAACCCATCCACAGACTCCATCACCGTCCTCCCTTCCCTCCGTCCCCCCCACGACTCTCCCTCACCTTTAGCTGTCGCCCCATCGCCAACTTCAGACTTCCCACCACTCACTGCATCACCTATGACAGGTTCCCAGCCTGCACGGATTACCACCCACAGTGCCACAGTCTCTGCGACGCCTGTGCCATCGACCCCTGCATCATCTGCCCTCAGTGAGGACTTGTCCCCCGCCACCTTCCCCTGCAACTGATCCCTCAGCCCTCTTCCTACCCTGTCCTGTCCAAGAAACCTACTAAATGCCCTAATGTGGACCCTGTAGCCACCCTATTTACAAAGAAAACCCCTGATCACTGTGACCCACCCACCCCACGCACGCGACTCTGGCCCCACCCCTGACAAACCTTTTCTACCACACCATCGTCCTCTGCAATCTTGATCCTCAATTCCTCGACACCCACACCCTCACCCTTGCAATCTGTAAATACTTCCCAAATGCCCCCATCTCCATTCTCATTCCTTAAAAACACTCGATTCTTATTAAATCCCCCAATGCTTCCTTCCACACCAATCTCCTCTCCAAAATCCCATGTATCCAATTTGGCCCATGAGCAACCCTTACCCCCTGCCACACCCAGTTGTCTCCCGTCAGCCTCAAACTCCACAACATCCACTGACCTTCACCGCCATAATCATGAAGCTTAGCCCCGTGACCATGGAGGCAGAGGTGTTGGCAGAACTAACTTCCCATCCCGACATTGAAATCCACTCGGCCTGTCACATCTTTCATGATCCCAGTCAGACTTACGTTATGCACCTACTTACAGAATCCTCCTCTATTGACCGCCTCCTTACAGAGGGAGCCCTCATCTACAATATATGTCACAAAGTTGACCCCTCCCATTCCCTCTCCAATCCTACCTCTGCTAACGCTGCCTTAAGTACAATGACCATGTTGCTGCTGCCTGCAAAATCCCCTCTCCCTGTCCCCACTGCAAGATCCCCACTACTCGAAGAACTCCAGCCTAACCTCTCTCCCCTCCTGTAACACCTGTAATGAACCCCATCCTACCTACTCCTCTAAATGTAAAGTAAAACCTCCTCCCGTCATCACAGAGCTCACCATCCCTGTCTGCCCCCCATTCTCTGTTATGCCAGTCCCATCTGGATTCCCCCCCCCCCCAAATTTTATATGTTCCTCCGGATCCTTGAGTGCCATGCAGTCCACCTTGCCTTTCGTATATTCCTCCTTTAGCCCAGTAGATCCTCTATGACCTGATTCATATCCCCAATCAGTTCCTTTTCCTCAAGCATATCTGAGTCCTCTAAACCTCCGGCCGACTCGATCCCCCCCCCCCCCCCCTCACCCTCCCTCACTGCTCCTCTCCTTTCTGATGCCCGCTCGCTGCCTTGCCTTCACTGTTGTGTCCCTCTTACCCTCCACCTCTACACCCTTCATCTCCCTTCCCAGGTGGCTTGTCAACTCTGCCTCCCAGATGATGCCCTCTCTCCCTCCATTTATCCCTGTCAACTCTGATCCTTACTTCCCCATCCCTCCCTCTGTCCTTTTCCCGAGCTTCCACTGCCCCATTCTATCCTGTTTGTTTTCTCCCACCTACCCTCTTTTTGATTCCTTTTCTCGCCCCTCAAATCCTTTTGCTTTTCCCTCCACTGCCTTCCCACTCCTTGTCGCCTTCTCCCTGCCCCCATTGTTTCTGTGTCCTCTTCCTCCATCGGCTCCCCCTTTTGCTTTTCCCCTCCTCTCCCCCTTTACCCCTCTGCTGTCAGCCAGCTTCCCCCCCCCCCCCCCCCCCCCCCCTTCTTCGATCAGCTTTCGTGTCTACTTCGTAGTGCGGTGTTTCAGTGATGTGACAGCATTGTGCATCCTGTTTTTACGTGTTGTGAACAGACCCCATCCAGTCACTGGGTGTGTTTTTGCAACTCGTGCGAACAGAAACCAAACTGTCGCCATGTTTCTTTAATTGTGCCTGTCTAATTACTATTTATTTTAATCAGCATCGCCGACCCTTTGGTTTTCTAATTTAAGTTACGCAACTTTACGCCCTATTACGGTTTTAACCCGTCACCGTTTTAGCTCCTGGTTATATCGTTTATTCTTCACTCATTATGTTTTTAAACTATTTGTAGGCTGCAGAGCGGCATATTACGCTGCTGCTAGCCCACCTCCCCCTCTGAGGGGGAACCAAATCTGATAAAGAGGGACAAAAAACGGGAATTTGGGGAACAGAGAAAAGATGCCACATCACAAACAGTATTTTAGCTTGAACTGATATGCGATGAATCGTCACATTTGATCGCGATAACTTGTTGGAATGATACTAAAATGTAAGGCATATTACTGAACCAACAAAACAGACTGTCTCTATCTATATAGTAAGATATCTAGTTCAAGCAATACGCTTTCATTATTTGTTTACTTGTATGCGCTGTATTGTTACAGGACTCATGGAATTGTAACAAGACATGAAAGCTATAACAGATATACAAATGTAATACGAATAATATAAACGATTTTTTTAATTTCTCGGCATTTTATAGCTGTTTTTATACTAAAGTAAAAATGTGTCAAATGCAAATAGTAGTACAACACGAGTGTAAAATGTTCATAAAACTTTTCAAAATGCATCACATCCCCCATTTTAAACAAGCAATGTATAAGACTGGTGTGGCTACAAATATTCGGTAACTGCCGATTGCTGAGTGCTGTTAGCAAAGCGAATGAGAGACCCGCAACACTTTCTCACTCAGCGTATTAGGGTGCCATCTGACGGTAACATCTAGCAACACTGCGGTTCGGAGCTTCACTCCAAACGATTTAAATTCTTCATATTTCATTTCAGTTTGCAATTATAAGTTCTGCAGGCAGACGATGGATGTAATAAAGAAGTCCCTCGCTTTAACTGTTTTTACTCTGCTGCTATAATCGCATGTATATTCCAATTAATTATGAAGTGAATACTTCATACCTAGCAATATTTGTGGTACAATGTTCTACATATTTAATCATTGCGTCGTATTTACCTAGCAATGTATAACAGTTAATATTGAATTTTTGGGAGGCGTGGTTGTTATTGATCATGCCTATAAATTGAGTGAAAGTAATGCGTTCTATGTAAATAACGTTATGATTGTAATAACAATTAATGATTTAATTTTTGAAAGGCGTGATTGTTATTGATCATGACCCTAAGTTTAGTGAAAGTAGGGCATTCTATATAAATAACATTATAATTGTAATGTTAATATTTTCAACGTTTGATGCTCAGTTGATACGTAAGATATGTGAGCTCACACACTAAATTTCGTTACTACGACACGATCAGCATTAAGTTTGGTTTACCTATGTTCTTCATTTGGCTTTGGTTTAAATTAATGGAACTAGTGTGAAAGTATTGATAGTGCGATATTGAGAATTACATCGCAAATTACCACACAGTACCATAAGAGCTCATAATTCGAATACGGGTTCTAACCACGTTGTTGCGCCTTCACAAGTATCTGAACTACATTCATTGAAAGTCACTTGATTTATCGATAATTCATAATGCCAGTGACAGCAAAACTGGAAAAGTTGCCACAGCGTCTTTACATCGTCTTTGTCAGAAGTAAGGTTAGTTTCTATGTTTGTAAATGAATCTGGGGGCATCGCTTGCGCAAAGTGTGAAACCTCCCCCCACTCAAGTGCTTTCATTACCAGAAGTATTAGCAGTTGTATAATGTGAATTATATCGCTAGTAATTAGTAGCAATATAAAATTTTAATAATTCTCGTGATTTTGTCAGACGCGACTACTGGATGCTCTATGCACTCATCCACATTTAGAAGAGATAGTCATGAAGATTCAAAATGACTCTTGAAGAATTCGCACCGTAAAGGAGCCATGGTTGATAATAAAGTGTGCAAAATGAGTATTGGTACAGTGCGTAACTGAAGTCATTACGTGATTAGAAAGGAATGATAAATAGATGTGAACCATACTGAGACTGAATAACGAATATTCCATTCACATTCGATTCCCCCACATTTTCTGCCACGTATTTAATGATAACGACTTGATAGAGTGTGATACTGATACGTTTATCCTTGAATGTTGATTGTGATGACGGACTGACCTGTAGCGTAGCCCAATCTCTAGGTTAGGACAGAAGCTTGCGTGTTTTAAGATTGATGATGTGCACGTCAAACATTGGAAAGCACTGATCTTACAGATACAAGTTGAAATTGGGAATATTACTAATGCAATATTTTAAAATACAGACAAAGGTATAGCTGTGTATTATACTGTTGGAAATAATATCAGTCTTGTGAATACAGCTGTTTAATGTTTGGTAAAAGTTACATAGTAGACACCAGATTGAATTTTTTGTAGTTTATGTACAATATATGTGTGTAATATGCATCAAAATACTCATCAGAGACTTAACCATTATCTGGTTTTAAAATCACCGTGCAATTTTAACTTCTTTTTCCTTTTTATTGAGTTTCGAATCCCTCTGGAAGGGGTTGGGCTGGCAGCAGCTTAGTACTTTTATTTATATATCTCTTGTTCCGGTGATCCATGTTGTGACACTATCACAGGATATGGAACGTGTCAATTTTACAAGCTTTTGGCCAGAATGTATGGTAATACATAAAATAAAACAAAAACAGTAAACAGTAACTTAGGTCCCACTACAGAAAAAAAAACAAAAAAAAAATACACACACATATATTGTACATAAACTACAAAAAATTCAATCTGGTGTCTACTATGTAACTCTGGCCAAAAGCTTGTAAAATTGACACGTTCCATATCCTGTGATAGTGTCACAACATGGATCACCGGAACAAGAGATATATAAATAAAAATACTAACCTGCTGCCAGCCCAACCCCTTCCAGAGGGATTCGAAACTCAATAAAAAGGAAAAAGAAGTTAAAATTGCACGGTGATTTTAAAACCAGATAATGGCTAAGTCTCTGATGAGTATTTTGATGCATATTACACACATATATTGTACATAAACTACAAAAAATTCAATCTGGTGTCTACTATGTAACTTTTACCAAACATTAAACAGCTGTATTCACTAGACTGATATTATTTCCAACAGTATAATACACAGCTATACCTTTGTCTGTATTTTAAAATACACACTCCTGTGATAGTGTCACAACATGGATCACCGGAACAAGAGATATATAAATAAAAATACTAAGCTGCTGCCAGCCCAACCCCTTCCAGAGGGATTCACATTTTAGAGATAGATAAAGATTACGAAATAATAAGTGTTACAGAGAAATAAACAGTGCAAAATATATGTTTACAATAAAAATATTCCGTTTTACAAATACAAATTTGGGCATACATTTGCAATTTACAATACAAGAAATGTTAAACACTGTAGTTCATGAACTCTTCTAATGTATAAAATGATCCTTGCAATAGGAACTGCCTTAAGATTTTTTTAAATAGGAGATCATCGTCTACCAAACACTTAATTCTTGAAGGGAGGGCATTAAAAATCTTACAGCCACTGAAATGGACTCCTTTCTGCACCATACTTAGATTTGGCTGTTCATAGTGGATATCATGTTTCCTTCTAGTATTGTGACTGTGATATGCACTATTCAGCTTAAAGATGGATTTTTCTTTCCTTATGAAGCACATCAATGAGAATATGTATTGCGCAGTGGGTGTAAGTATTTCAAGCTTCTTAAAAAGATTCCTGCATGTGGGTCTAGGATGGACTCCACACATCATGCTTATGGCTCTTTTTTGTACACAAAGTACTTTTTTAGCCAGTGGCTGATTTCCCCAAAAATTAATTCCATATGCCGTAATTGCATGAAAGTAACCATAATACGCTGACTTCATGGTTTCCGTATTTCTATAAGAAGAAACAATGCGCAATGCGTATGTTACTGAACTTAGTCTTTTGCACAGATCCACGATGTGGTTTGACCAATTCAGTTTGCTATCAATATGCAAGCCTAGGTATTTTGAGGAATCTACCCTGGTTATTGTCTGCTCACCTATCTTTACAAATATTTCCTCATCTTTGGATGTTTTGTGGAACTGAATGTAGTTTGTTTTACAGTAATTTAAAATAAGACCATTAATGTTGAACCAGTTCACCGTTTCATTTAAAACCTTATTTGCCATTACCTCAAGTTTATATACTGAATTATCAATAAGTAGTGTAGTGTCATCCGCGAAAATGGTGAATCTACAATATTCCGTAGAGAGAGGAAGATCATTTGGGACACCATCTTGACTATCTACTACAACTTTTTGTTTCCTGTTTGACAGATATGAGTTGAGCCATTTCCCTGCTGCACCACTTATACCGAGATGTGCAGCTTTTTGTAAAAGAATTTGGTGATTTACACAGTCAAATGCTTTTTTTAGGTCACAAAATATGCCAATCACTTTGTTTTTTGTTGATAGATTCCAAGAGTAAATGCGAATATTGCATCTACCACTCACAAACCTTTCTGAAATCCAAACTGACTTTTGCTGAAGCTATTGTGTTCACTGAGATGCTTAACTATCCTGGCATGCATTAGTTTCTCTAAAACCTTTGAAAAGCTTGTCAGTAGTGATATTGGCCTACATGGCTGGAGCAGTATGCCGCTCTTCAGCCTACAGAATTTTTAAAACATAATAATAAGTAATAAAAGCAGGCAATAAAAATGGTGGATTTTAAATTGTAAAATGGCGGAAAGTTGTGGAAGTTAAAATATAAAACAAAGAGTTGGTTATGCTAATTAAGTACATGGGAAGCAGACAAGTACAACAGTAGACAACAATTAAGAAACACAGTGACAGTCTGGTTTCTGTTTGCAAGAGATAAAAAAATCACACTCAGTGACAGTATAGTTCCTACTCACAACACTTCGGAAAAGACGCACAACACTTAACACTCACATAAAACACTGCACTAAAAAGTTGGCATGGAAATGACACACCACAGCCTAGGTCGGTGGGGGGGGGGGGGGGGGGGGGGAGGCAAGGAAAAAGCAAAGTAAGGGAGAGGAGCCAATGGACGAAGAGGACTCATAAGGGGGGGGGGCAGGGTGGACAAGAGAGGGTGTGGGGAAAGGCATAGGGCGGAAAATGAAAAGTACTCAGGGGAGAGAAGTGACTCAAAAGAGTGTAGCCGGGAAAGAGGGAAAAACAGGATGGGCTGGGAGAGGGAAGGGGAGCCTGGGAAATAGACAGCAGTAGGGAGGGGGAGGTGAGGATCAAAGTTGAAAGGAGGGATAAATGGAGGGAGATGGGGCATCATCTGGGAGGGGGAGTTGATGGAAGCCACCTTGGGAAAGGAGATGAAGGGTGTAGAGGTGCAGGTTAGGTGGGGCACAATGATGAAGGCACGGCTGTGGGTGTGGGTTCAAAAGGAGAGGGACATCCAGGGAATGGCCGGATCAAGTCTGTGGGAGGTGTACAGGATGCAGATATGTTCGAGGAAGAAGAGCAGATGGAAAGGAATCAGGTCGTTTAGGATCCGCATGGGGTGTGGGAGGTGTATATGGAAGGCTACCACAACCTTTATTCGGCCTTCACATTACTCGGCTGCCCCAAATCTCAACTGAGTATAAAATTTTTCTCAGAGAAAATCAGCTTCTTCGTTCATATTTTTGACCATAAGCACGCAATACACCCATATTGTGAGACACAATAACAAACAAAGTACGAATAGAGGATAACAAAATGGCTCTGAGCACTATGGGACTTAACATCTGAGGTCATCAGTCCCCTAGAACTTAGAACTACTTAAACCTAACTAACCTAAGGACATCACACACATCCATGCCCAAGGCAGGATTCGAACCTGCGACCGTAGCGGTCACGCGGTTCCAGACTGAAGCGCCGTTAACCGCTTGGCCACACCGGCCGGCAGAGGATAACAGATCACATACGGCATTCAATTATAACTGGTGATTTTAGTTGCTACTTGCAACTTCTACTTGCAACTTGTCACTGAAATCGCAACTAGACAAGAGGTTGAGAGAAATCTTGAGGGTCGGACTCCCTCATTCCCACATCCCAGGATTACGCCACAGCCACTGCCACGCACTGCTCGCCTTTGCTGCCCGGTGCTCACCACCACCGCTCTGGTGGGGCTCTGCCCCACACCAGTTCCTGCCCTCGCCTCCGTCCTTGTTGCCCTCATCATTCAACTGCTGCCCAGAGTAAGTCACTGGACCACCGGCACTGCCTGCAGAGGGCTGCCGCCACCACCCTGGTGGAGTTGCTGCTGACCCTCACGTCGTCGAGGGCTATCTCGTCACTGCTGCTGCTGCCACTATTGCCGAGTTCTTCGCCAACGCCACCGTTTCTCGTCGCTTCTGCCGTCACCACTGCTGTCACCGTCTTCATCCCCCACTTGCTCACCACCACCGTGGCCCACCCTACCACCTCCATCATTTTCACCTCCTCTTCCACTGCTCCGACCACCATCACATGGAGTTCTTCAGCAGGTCGCATCACCATTACTCCTTCCCTCCCTGTTCATCCTACTCCTGTGGTGTTTACGCCCATCACTTCCCCGACTCTCCCTCACCTGTAGCTGCCACTCCATCGTCATCTCCGGACTTCCCACCACTCTCTGCGCCACCTACATCAGGCTCCCAGCCAGCACAAATCTCAGTATGCCGTGCCACAATCTCTGCCACACCCACGTCCCCACCCACTCCATCACCTGACACTTAGGGAGGAACTTTCCACTGACACCTAAACCTCGAACCCACCCCACAGCATCCTTCTCAACCTGTCCTATCCAAGAGACCTACCAAATGCCCTAATGTTGACCCTGCCCCACCCTATCCACAAAGAAAACGACTGATCCCCGTGACCCACCCATCCCCATGGATACAACCCCATCCCTCACTCCTACACCTCCTTTGCTCCACTCCTTCATCCTCTCAAATCCTGACCCTCAAGTCCCTGACACCTGCAGCCTCACCCTTGACATCTGTTAATACCTCCCCAATGCCCCTATCTCCCTTCCCATTCCTCGCAAGGACTCCACCCCCATGCATCCTTCCACATTGATCTCCTCTCAAAAATCCTATGGGTCCACTTTGGCCCACGAGCCACCCTTACCCCCTACCACGCCCTCTCCTCTCCCCGACAGCTTCAGCCTCCCCGATATCTGCCGACCTTCACCTCTGTGATCATGAAGCTTAGCCCCGTGGTCATGGAGGCTGAGGTGTTGGTGGAACACAATTCCCACACTGACTTTGAAATATGCTTGGCCTGTCGCACCTTTAATGATGCAGAGGCGACATGCCTTATAATAATCTTCACTGAATCCTTCTTTTCCATTGACCGTCTCCTTACAGAGGAAGCCCTAATCTTTAATAGATGCCTTAAAGTTGACCCCTCCCGTTTCCCCCTTTAATCCTACCACTGCCAATGATATCTTAAATATAATGTGCATGTCATTGCCGATTGTAAGAGCCCCCAACCTGTCCCCATTGCAAAGATTCACACTTCCTCAAGAACTGCCCCCACCTTGCCTCTTCCCCCTCCTGTAATACGAGTACCTGTAACAAATCACATTCTACCTACTCATATAAATGTAAAGCAGAGCCTCCTCCCATCACCCCAGAGCTCACCATCCCCGTCCATCCACTAGATGATCACATCCATCCCAACAATTCCCTCTGCCGTCCTCCTACTGCAAAGGACATCATCCACTTTATCACCATAGTCCTACAAAAAATCCACCCTTTCCAATGCCTCCACACCATTTCCCAAACTGCCCTCGCTGCCTGTTCTATCTTTCACCTCACCACCTATGCCACCTACTCCCACAAGCCGGCCCACTTCTCCTTCACCTCCCTCACCACCCTCTTCTAAATCTCCCCCACAATGGCACAACAACATTACAGTATCATTTACCAGAATACTCTTGCATACCCTAAATCAACACCATGTGGAGCCTTCACACTCAATGAAACCTTCCTCCAACCTCGTCTTTCCATCTCCACAGACTAATGTGTAGTAGGGTTGCCACCTTAAACACCTCCCTCTTTGGCTCAACCTCTTCTCAACAATCTCTCTGAGAATCTCACCCTCAGCCTCTTCTCCCCACCCTTACCATCACATGTGCCACCATCTACATCTGCCCTTGCACCCCCTTACCGTACGATTTACTGGCCCACATCTAAGGCACCATCTTCACATATGAGATTGCTGCAGACATTAGTATCCACAGCTGTCCTCCTGCTGACCTCCAGCGGTGGCATTGGTTTATCACCAGCCTCCAGGGAGACCAGGTTTGCCCCACACCTGACCTGAAACCAATACCACTCCTCACACGATTTTGGCATCTCCCAACCTCCTCGGGCAATCACCGCCAAAAGCCTTGACATCATTGGTAGCGACCACACCCCCATCCTTCTCAGCATCTTTGATGGTCGCTATCCCCGCCCCTTTCCTCATCCTGATGTTCCTCCTAAACTTGTCCACGATTACTCCTGCGCAACCGGAATGCCTAACAAGACTCGATATACACCCTGGACAAATGCCTCAACCCTACCCTCCAATATCTGAACAACATCTCCCAAACTGCTACCTTCCTCCACCAGACCTTGATGAATGCCGTAGCTGCCCATATCGATACAAAAGCCGTACACCATCACCACCCAGCCCTCGCCCGCGTACCGTCCTTTTCATTCGTGAATCCTTTCAACTATACCAATCCATCCTCCACTCCCATGACTGAGACACACTCACTCATCACCGGCAATCACAATGACACTTCAGGAACAATCTTAGTCCAAAGGAATGCTGAGCCTGGAGACAGACATGCACACAACTCAATGCTGCTCTCCCAATAATCTCTTCAAAGTACTGGTCTGCTTTCCACTGCCTTACTGGAAACTGTCCTACCCCACAATACCCTGTCCTCCATGAAGACTGTCGCTTTCCTGGTAACCTCAGTAAGGCCAACAACTTTGCCTCCCACCTATCTCAAGACTTCCAGATGATCCCCAATTTGCTTATTCCCACCTCCCCAACGTCATCAAATGTATGGATACTCCTCCCCTTGCTCCTGGCTTCCAGTACTTAGGCCACAGACCGCCATTGGAGCTCAACACTCCCCTCAGTGCACAGGACATCATCCTCACACTCTGCACTAAACGCAACTCTGTTCCCAGCCATGACCGCATTACCTGCTGTCACCTCAAACACTGCCCTCCCTCCTTTCTTGCAGTCCTTGTGTGGCTTTCGACCTTCATTCTCTGCCAACAACCATCTCCTACGCCTCACCCATCTCCTCTCCCTCCGGCTTAACTCCTGCCGCTCTACCATTTTTGTCTCCCTAGACATGGAAAAGGCCTACAAATGGCATCCCTCGCTCCTACTGTTCAACGATCCAAATGCCTTCTCGAGAATCACCTTGATCTTTTTGCCACATGGTGCAACCAGTGGCTCCTGAAAAGCAATCCTTCCAAGGACAAGGCAATCATTGTAGTTCTTACCATCCCCTCCTTCCATCTCCTTGATTTTTCCCTTACCATCTGCTCCCGTCCTGTTCCCCTCTTCCCCCACCCTCACCTACCTTGGACTCACCATTTACCGTCACCTTACCTGGACCATTCATCTCCGTTCTATTCAGTCCGAAGTCCACAACTGCCTACGTCTTCTTAAACTCGTCTCTGACCATCCTCCACAACTACAAACCCTTGATCCTTTCCATCATCATCTGCTTCACTAGTCACGCCTGGATTTCCACCATCCCCCCATACCCCCCTCCCCCCTCCCAAAATTCCTTGAGAGCCACACACTCCACCTCACCTTCCACATAGACCTCCAATGCCACACACAGATCCTCTATGACCTGATTCTTTTCCTTCATATGCTCCTTTTCCTCAAACATATCTGTGCCCTCTACACCTCCCCCTCATTCCCTGGTTGCACCTCTCCTCTCCAACCCCCACCCATTGCCGTGCCTTCACCATTCTGTCCCACCTCCACACCATTCATCTCCTTTCACAAGGTGGCTTTCGACAGCTCCCTCTCCCAGATAATGCCCTCTCTCCCTCCATTTATCCCTCTTATCAACTATGATCCTCACCTCCCTGTCCCTACTTTTATTTTTTCCCCAGGCTCCCTCTTGCCCCCTCCACCCATCCTGTTTTTCCACTTCCGCACCTACCCTCTCTTTGACACCCTTCCCTCCGCTGAATACTTTTGCATTCCCCTTCTCTGCCTTTACCCTCTCAGTGTCACGTCTGCCCTGGCCTCTGTTATGACTCCTCTCTCTCCGTTGGTTCTTTCCCTCCCTTTGGTTTTTCCTCTCCTCCACTGTTTTTGCCCCTTATATATATCAGGGTCCTTCCCCCCCCCCCCCCCCCACACACACACACACATTTGTTTTAGGCTGTGGTATGTCATCTCCATGCCAACTTTTTACAGAAACCATACTGTCGCTGTGTGTGATTTTTTTTATCTCTTGCGAACAGAAACCAGACTGTCGCCGTGTTTCTTAATTGTCTGTCTACTATTGTACCTGTCTGCTTACGTGTGTTATACTTAGCATCCCCAACTCTTGTTTCATATTTTAGCTTCCACAATTTTCCGCCATTTTACACTTTAGAAGTCACCATTCTTATCACCTGCTTTTATTACTTATTATCTTATTATCATCTTTTAAAAATTCTATAGCCTGAACAGCAGAATACTAAACTACTGCCAGCCTGCCTACTTAATGTGGAATTGAAACTCAATAAAGGAAAAAAAAGACAGAAAGAGAGAGAGAGAGAGAGAGAGAATTTGAGGCGAAGAAGTACGAAAGTCGGCCAACAGATGCCACATGGCGCTGAATGTTAATGAGATGCCCACTAAACCCGCAGGGCAGAACAGGTGATTAGGATTGTGGAAAGGGCCAAATAAGGTGTCGGTAGGGTTCACACAAAATTGTAATTTATTGTAATTTAATAGCACCATTAAACCAAAACAGCACATAGCCGAATCTTTAGAACTATGAGTTTCAAAAGGGCAACTATTTCATGGCTGAGGGCCTCCAAACAAGAAATCTTAAAAGTCAATAAAATGAAAATGCAGTTAAAATAGCAAATGAAATAATTAAAATATATATGGTATCGCAGTTAGGCTGGAAAGCCTCAAGGCAAAAGCAGATAGAACAAACATATGCAAGGTGCAATACAAGTGGGTAAGAACCACAATTAAATTTGAAATTTTTAAAATATATTACCATAATCCTTTAAGGCAGAAAAGGCTGCAATGTTTTTGCATAAAGGGTAATCTCAAGGATAAGGTTTTAAACGGCTTAAAGCCCACAATTGGTTTTCAAAATTCAAAAATACATAAAGTCCAGTAAAAACAAGAATTTTTAAATCATTGGCTATGAAAGATTGTAAATGGACAATTAAACACTGGTGAGAAGGACAATAAAGAAAACGGCACTGAGAAGCCTCCAGGGAGGTCGGTCTGCCCTTGTTCACTTAGGTGAGACAGGTGGTGAGCCCAACTACACTTGATCCGACGGAACTCAACCAGGGGACCGCCTCGGACTGACTGACACAACGAATTCCTTGCCACCAATCAGTACATGAGAACTCAAACACAAAAGGTCACGAACATGATTATCTACAATGAAATATGTATTAGCTGTCAAAACTACACACCATGTTGGACAGCAACAACAGATGAGGAAAGGACGCTGCCTGAAATTATGTTAGTGGCCAGGACAGGTAACCGGACCACTAACGGCCACAAGGCAGAAAATTCTACTGGTACACTTGAATTTGAAATACGGTAATGTAGTTAACTTCACCCAAAAGGAACACTGTGTGAATTTACGTCAGTGGACAGAGCAAGTAACCAGAACACTCACGGCCACAAGGGAGAAAATTCCGCTGGTGCACTCGAATTGTAGTCAACCAATATAGTTAATTGGACCACATGGTGACTAAATTTCACCAATAGAAACACTCGGTGTTGCTCACAGGGAAACTTCCCCAACAGTGAACCACCGAAATGAACCACACAACATGAATGGATGTGGCTTGGACAGTTGAAACCCCTACTCAACTTTAACATCCTCGGTCAGTGAGCCACGAAGCTTGTAGCGATGGGACAGATCCACACATGATTTGACACTGCTCAGGGATGCGCAGCAGATACAACCGATTGCACCACTCGGAGATAACTTCCCTAGTCCTCAGCAACCGACCGACTCCTCTCAGAATGCCGACAACATCTAAAATAGTCGTCAGTGGAAATAACGCCAACTACACACACAACCTGACAAACACTTGCACGAAGACCTGAACGATACCCAACAGTAAGTAAGCACACACGATGACAAATCGGGAGTCGATGCACACACACACAGCTGACTCACGAACAATCGGCGAGCCAAAATGCGTCGTTTGTTAGGATGACAGACTGACGATCCACCGAGACTGTGGCCCGGCTCAAGTGTTGCGAGGCAGCAATGGTCGGGCGAGCCGTGACGATGCCGACCTCACCGCTGCTCCGACCCTACTGCACCAGTGCCACATTGCAACTCTTGAATGGCAGGTCCGGACTGCGCTCCAGACGCGGTCCAACTGACTGGTGGCCTGAACTCACGACCGGAACTCACGACAGACAATGCCCGGAAGTAATAGCAGTTGAGCAAAGATACTATGAGACGGGATATATCGAAATGTTCTGCTAGTGCCAGTCACGGTCAGGCAAAGTGACAGTAGTAATTTAAATTAATGTAGTGAGGTGGAAGTACATTAAAAACAGGGTGTAAAATACATGATAGCAGGAACACGAGCCTCACACGGCACAGTTAACTGCACCGTTTATCTTGCTACTTGCGACTTATGCTTGCTACTTGTCTCTGGAATCACAACTAGAGAAGAGGTTCACAGGACATGGTTACTGTGAAGGAATGCTTTGCCTTGTGATAGACACGCTTACAACTCAACGCCACACTCCCAATAACTCTTCCAAGTTATTGGTCTGCTTTCCAAAGCCTTTTCTGGAAACCATCCTACCCTGCAAAACCCTCTCCTCCTTGATGACCGTCCCTTCCCAGACAACTTCAGTAAGGCCAACCACTTCACCTCCCACCTATCCAAAGTCTTTTCCATTCCAGATGATCCACAATTTGATTATTCCCTCTTCCCCGACGTTGTCAAATGTCTGGATATCACCGCTCCCTCCTCCCCTTGCTCCTAACTTCCAGTACTTGGGCCACACACCACCATGAGAACTTAAGACTCCCATCAGTACACAGGACATCAGCCTCACACTCTGCACTAACCACAACACTTCTCCCACCCGTGACCACATTTCCTGCCGCCACCTCAAACACTGCCCTCCCTCCTTTCTTGCAGCCCTTACCACCCTCTATAACGTAGTTTTTGCCAATGTAATCCTTGCCGCCAGCTTCTACTTTGTCCTGTGGAAAACCTGCCATATCCTGATGTTCCCCAAACCTAACAAGCCTCTCTCTGATGTCTCTTCCTATTGCCCTATTTGTCTCACTTCAGTGTTCAGCAAGCTCTTAAAATACATCCTTACCTGGCACATCCATCACCACCTCCACCGACACCACCTCCTCCCCAACACCCAATGTGGCTTTTGACCTTCCTTCTCTGCCAACAATCAACTCCTATACCTCACCCATCTCCTCTCCCTCCAACTTAACTCCAGCCGCTCCACCATTTTTGTTTCCCTTGACGTGGAAAAGGCATACGACTGTATATGGCATCCCAGTCTCCTGTTGAAACTCCAGATTTATGCTCTTCCTATCACCTATGTCCGTCTGACTGCCTCCTTCCTCTCCACCACCCTTCCTATGTCAGCGTTCATTACACCGATTCCTGCATCTTCTAGCCCTCTGTGGGTTTGCCCCGGACTCTGTCCCCTACCCTCTCCTCTACCTCCTGTACACAGCAGATATGCCCCAAACCCCTCCCTCCAGTCCACTTCCTGCAGTATGCTGATAACAACGCCTCCCTTGTCCTCGCTCCTACCCTTTGACGGAACCAATGCCTTCTCCAGAATCACCTTGACCTGTTTGCCACATGGTGTAACCAGTGGCTCCTCAAAATCAATCCTTCCACGACCCAGGCAATCATCGTAAGTCGTACCGCTCCCTCCTTCTGGCTCCCTGATTTTTCCCTTAGCATCTGTGTCCATCCTGTCTGCCTCTCCCCCATCCTCACCTACCTTAGACTTAACATTGACCATCACCTTACCTGGACCCCTCATCTCCGCCCTATCAAACCCAAAGCCCACAACCACCTCCGTCTCCTAAAACTCCTCTCTGGCCGGACATAAGGGTTGAACCTCTCTACCATCCTCCACACCTATATATCCTTGATCCATCCCATCCTCTCCTATGCCAGTCCCGCCTGGATCTTTGCCGCACCCAAATTCTATAAATCCCTCCAGATCCTCTACACCTTGCACTTCGCCCTCCCTTCTGTATACGTCTCCCATCCCCCATGTGGAAATTCTGTTACCTGATTCCTTTCCCCGATCTGCTATTTTTTCCTTGAATATATCAGAGTCCTATACACCATCTGCAGACTTGATGCCCCCATCCCCTGGTTGCTCCTCACCTCTCCAACCCCGCCCTCTGCTGCGCCTTCACCATTGTGCCCCCCAACCATCTACCTCTACACACTTCATTTCCTTTCCCAAGGAGCCTTCTGTCAACTCTCCCTCTCTGAAGATGCCCTTTCTCCCTCCATTTATTCCTCCTATCAACTTTGATGGTCACCTCCCCCTTCCTACCTCTGTCTTTTTCCTAGGCTTCCTCTGGCCCCACCCTCTTCATATTTTCCCTCTTCCTGCATATTCTGTCTTTGACTCCCTTCTGTCCCCTGAGTACTTTTGCATACCCCTCCTCTGCCTTTACCCACTCCTTCTCATGTCCATCCTGCCCTCCCTTATGAGTCCCCCCCCCCCCACCTGTTAGTGTATTCCTTACCCCCTCCCTTTTTTTTCCCCTCATATGTTCATGTCCCCCCACCCCCCACCCCCCACCCCCCTCTCCATAACCATTCTGCCCTAGGCTGTGGTGTGTCATCTCCATGGCAACTTTTTAGTGCAGAGTTTTAAGTGAGTGTTAAAGTGTTCTGTGTCTTTTTCTAAAGTGTAGTGAACAGAAACCATATTGTTGCTAGGTGTGAGTTGTTATCTGTTGTGAACAGAGACCATACTGTTGCCGTATTTCTTAATTGTCTGTCTACTATTGCACCTGTCTGCTTACTGAATGTTTTACTTTGCATTGCCAACTCTTGTTTTATATTTTAAATTCCACAATTTCCTGCCATTTTACAATTTAAGAGTCACCATTTTTAATGACTTCTTTTATTGTTTATTATCTTCTTACTATGTTTTTAAAACTTCTGTAGCGTGAAGAGTGGTGCACTAAGCTACTAAGAGCCCTCCGAAGAAGAACATGAAGAAGAAGCAGAAGAAGAAGAAGATGAAGAACATGAAAAAAAGAAGAGGTTCACAGGAAGAAGTACAAAATTCAGCAAGATGGCACATAGCTTGAATGTTAAAGGCTACTTGCAACTCCTAGTTGCGACTCAGATCACAGCCAGATTGTATAAAGTTATTATTGTGACATGTCTAACTTCTCAATCACTGTGATTTATAACAGATACACAATTTCTTGCCCACGCCCAATAAATATTTAATTGGTAGCTGAATCTAACTGTTCATATATATCACTAACAAATACCAAGAGACTAAGTGTGTTATCTCTGTGTATTTATTTTAAATTTTTTGTACTCTCTGTGGATTCATTTTTAAATGCTCTTACTACATCTCCGAATAGTGGCAGCGAGGATTTTCCTCGGTCGAATGACTACACGATCTCCTTGGCTTTGTGTCATGCCTGAATACAATAAATTCCAACTATAGCCCCAATTATATCTGCAACTCCAGTTTGCGCCCTAATCCTATGTGTATTTTCCTGTATACCTACAGAAACTTCCAACACACATTTTCAGCATTGCTGTCAGAAGATACCTCAGCTTTTGAATAGTTTTCATTCTGAATTGAAGTCCACGGGAAATCTCGTTACTAAAAGTCAAAGCTGGTAAACCTCATATTTCCAAACTTCCCCTTTTGGACAGTTAGGAAGTTCAACGTTACAAACCCTACTGAGTTTACAGAAAAGCAGCCTAGGCTATTTTTACTCTTCCATTTATTTACTTCCCTGACCACCCAAATATTGTATTCAATGTCCATAAATATAACAGCTCATTATAGCTTCTATGATATTTATCAATTTGTTGCTTGTGAATTTCTTTAGTCTTGTTGTATATTGAATCTTATGCCTAGTTTCAGACTTAATTTTTCATGGTATTTAATATCTCCATGAATTGGCAAAATCTCCTTGTGGAGAAGGATGAAGTCCATTTTATTAGTAACTGAGGTAGAGTCTGCGCAGGATAAAGTGTCCAATGTACAGTGACCAGTTTTTCACCTTCTGGCTGGTGGGCGATGATACCATCAAGACGTACGTGCTGCAGTATTTCTTAAGACGATTTTACAGAAACTATTTGGTAAAAAAAATTGATTTCTGCATTACTTAGTCAGGCTCATGATGATGTGCACACCATTTCTTTAATGGTCACAGTTATTGTGATATTTACACAGAAGTAATACACGGCGCAAAATTCCAAAAAGTTTGCAATGACAAACAGGGGTTGACATAATTTTGTGTTTGGGACATATTACATAATATGTTACTGCATATGAAATTTATCAAAGATACTGAATTTTTCATTAGACTTGGGTGAAGGTCTATCCGGCACCAATCTCGAGAAAATGTAGCACTCTCATTTGTGATCATATTGCACCAGCGATAAAGCCAGAGTGAAATATCCAAAACATTCTTCATATTTCATAAACAGGAGAAACATAGGGCTGGACAGCGATGCTAGAGGTTTGCAGCAGCTGCTGCACAATTGTAGTACGCAGCGTCGAAGACAGTGGGCAGGGAGAGCTACAGAGCAGACTGCATGCAGACTCCTGAGAGCACGAAAGTTATAAGAGCGCACTATATTTTGTTTCATTCCTTTCAAGTACACAAAATAAAAAAAGAAAATGTTCACATTGAAGGCTAATATCATCTGAATCAAAAGTATGACTATATTGGAAAAAATTTCTCTGATACTAGTATATGCAGGCCCTATGTAGGTTAAATCTGGGATTGTATGAATGTATGGTGTGCTTTCTGACGTGTCCAAAAGAGCAGAAACCTTGCTTACCAAAAAATGTTTCTGTTGGAGTGAAGACACTGAAGTGAGGGGTCAGTGATGCTGTTATTGCTTTTAATGATGGCAACACTGGTAGGGTGAGCATGCTACAGCATATGGGAATTAATCCTGGAGCAAACCGCATCAAAGAACTTAAACAGAAGGTCAAGGTTCGCATTGATAAAGCAGAGTATGCAGTACAGTTGGCCACTAAGAAGTCGCATTTTTCTCTAAATCTCAGAAACCACTTCGAGTAGAGTACTCAAATTTTCATTGAGTAATATCATACATATCCTGAGTCTACTTAACTGAAAGGGGGACATAATGTTATGTATAATTAAAATTATTTTTAATCTACTAAAAAGTACACAAAATTTTAGTTGTGTAATTAAAAAATTGTATTTCCAAAAGCAGTGGCTGAAATGCAATTACTTTAGTTCAGTAGACTCAGAACATACAGTGTAATGTACTGTAAAACTTTCATGTCAATGGCTACAGTGCTTCCTGAAATACAGGGAAGCCGAGTCTCTAAATTTAGCATTGTTGGGGTATTGCGTTCCAACACCCATTAAGCTTCTAAGTATCAAATAAAGGAACAGAGTAAAAAAAAATTGCAATATTAACTTCTGTTTTGTTTCAAAGTGTAGCCACTCACCCAGGCTTACTAAATGGCTATATCGATGTCACCCATTATTTGTTCAACTATTGTAATACTTGCACAATTACAATTGGTCATACTCTCATAACAGCTACAGTTGCCACAGTGCCTGTTGCTTTGGACATGCATGGATGTCCAGAGAAACCCTACATCATAATTTGGAATAACGCAGGCACTGCAATATCGTATTTATCCACCAACAACAGCAAGTTACTTACAAGCCAAATGTCTCGCCTGTGTTGTTGTTGTCGTGGTCTTCAGTCCTGAGACTGGTTTGATGCAGCTCTCCATGCTACTCTATCCTGTGCAAGCTTCTTCATCTCCCAGTACCTACTGCAACCTACATCCTTCTGAATCTGCTTAGTGTATTCATCTCTTGGTCTCCCTCTACGATTTTTACCCTCCACGCTGCCCTCCAATGCTAAATTTGTGATCCCTTGATGTCTCAAAACATGTCCTACCAACCGATCCCTTCTTCTAGTCAAGTTGTCCCACAAACTTCTCTTCTCCCCAATCCTATTCAATACCTCGTCATTAGTTATGTAATCTACCCACCTTATCTTCAGCATTCTTCTGTAGCACCACATTTCGAAAGCTTCTATTCTCTTCTTGTCCAAACTATTTATCGTCCATCTTTCACTTCCATACACGGCTACACTCCATACAAATACTTTCAGAAACGACTTCCTGACACTTAAATCTATACCTGATGTTAAGAAATTTCTCTTCTTCAGAAACGATTTCCTTGCCATTGCCAGTCTACATTTTATATCCTCTCTACTTCGACCATCATCATTTATTTTGCTCCCTAAATAGCAAAACTCCTTTACTACTTTAAGTGTCTCATTTCCTAATCTAATTCCCTCAGCATCACCTGATTTAATTTGACTATGTTCCATTATCCTCGTTTTGCTTTTGTTGATGTTCATCTTATATCCTCCTTTCAGGACACTGTCCATTCCGTTCAACTGATCTTCCAAGTCCTTTGCTGTCTCTGACAGAATTACAATGTCATTGGCGAACCTCAAAGTTTTTACTTCTAATCCATGAATTTTAATACCTACTCCAAATTTTTCTTTTGTTTCCTTCACTGCTTGCTCAATATACAGATTGAATAACATTGGGGAGAGGCTACAACCCTGTCTCACTCCTTTCCCAACCACTGCTTCCCTTTCATGCCCCTCGACTCTTATAACTGCCATCCGGTTTCTGTCCAAATTGTAAATAGCCTTTCGCTCCCTGTGTTTTACCCCTGCCACCTTCAGAATTTGAAAGAGAGTATTCCAGTTAACATTGTCAAAAGCTTTCTCTAAGTCTACAAATGCTAGAAATGTAGGTTTGCCTTTTCTTAATCTTTCTTCTAAGATAAGTCGTAAAGTTAGTATTGCCTCACGTGTTCCAACATTTCTACGGAATCCAAACTGATCTTCCCCAAGGTCCGCTTGTACCAGTTTTTCCATTCGTCTGTAAAGAATTCGCGTTAGTATTTTGCAGCTGTGACTTATTAAACTGATAGTTCTGTAATTTTCACATCTGTCAACACCTGCTTTCTTTGGGATTGGAATTATTATATTCTTCTTGAAGTCTGAGGGTATTTTGCCTGTCTCATACATCTTGCTCACCAGATGGTAGAGTTTTGTCATGACTGGCTCTCCCAAGGCCATCAGTAGTTCTAATGGAATGTTGTCTACTCCCGGGGCCTTGTTTCGACTCAGGTCTTTCAGTGCTCTGTCAAACTCTTCACGCAGTATCTTATCTCCCATTTCATCTTCATCTACATCCTCTTCCATTTCCATAATATTGTCCTCAAGTACATCGCCCTTGTATAGACCCTCTATATACTCCTTCCACCTTTCTGCCTTCCCTTCTTTGCTTAGAACTGGGTTTCCATCTGAGCTCTTGATATTCATACAATTGGTTCTCTTCTCTCCAAAGGTCTCTTTAATTTTCCTGTAGGCAGTATCTATCTTACCCCTAGTGAGACAAGCCTCTACATCCTTACATTTGTCCTCTAGCCATCCCTGCCTGTACAGGAATATATATAAAGGATGTACAAGTACATGTTGTAGGCACACGGTTGACAAAACGTGTGAAAGTTAGGGTCTGGCTGTGAGTCATGCTCTGATAGCCTAATGGTAAGGTGACCACTCACGGTAGATGGGAAATCTGGGTTTGAGTCCCAGTCTGGCACAAATTTTAATAGTTGTCATTTCATTATGCATTTGAATTTTGTCCACATTCACAGCTCTAAATTTATTTTATGTATTGACTACCACCAAGTTATTAGTTAGGACGAATGATTATTGATGAAAGGTGTATATAGGCAACACAGAACATCATGTTGCAGAGTGTGTTCTACGACATGACAGTCGTGACCTAGGTGCCTGTTTCACCACACGTACCATTTGGAATCTTCCCCCAAACACCAGTTTCTTGGAACCTCACAGGTAGGAACTGGCATAACAACATGGCCTTGACTCTTGTCACCCCCCTGGCCTCAATTTACGTTAATTTCTTTTTTCACAGTAACTATTACTTTCTTCACTCCCTTTTGGTTTCCAACATCTTTCATTTTCTGACCTGTCTATTTTTTGCCATCCCCCTCCCACCTCTTCCACAAATAATGCACTTAGCATTTTTCTCTTATTAACTCATGCATAATGTTTTAGCAGTAATCTCTGGCTTGCATATTACCCTATCTTTCACCTTTAAACTGTCGGGTTTTAAAATATCGCCTGCTACTGTCCCCAACAATCAATCTTTTGTTCTCACCAAGTCTGGCAAGCCTGCCCTGACCCGGGGACCTGTGTGACTTTTCCAAATTCTACCCTTTCCCATAAACCTCACCAGTACTTTTCCCTCACCCTTCTTCCTTCACCTTCAACCCTTTTACGAGAAGAAGGAGCTACTGGGTCCGAAAGCTAGAAAATTGTAATACCTTTTATAAGTGTGTTCTCTTGCTGCATCCTGTTGAGTGGATTTTTTTCATCTATCCAGTTAGCTTTTATGAATAAAGTTATATGACAAGCATTCCATTTTATTGATGACAAATACTGAAAGAAAAAATTATTTTTCATTCTGCATTTTAGTGCTTTTGAATCCTTTTATTTGTGTTTGTGTCATTCTCTTACTTGTTCAGCAATATGTTGACAGAACAGCATACAATATGCTTGTGCAAAAAGCTTATACAATTGTTCACATTTCATTTGCCACGGTCTACAGGCTGTGCTGCACCAGGATGCATCTTTCATTATCTTGTTACAGAAAAGGAATGAGTGTGAGCTACACATTCAGCATCAGTGGGAGAATAACATTAGTCACCCAGTCAGTGGCACCTATAAATTTGCATTTAGCTCTCTTGATATAATTATATGCACTGTAACCACTGATCCAATGAAACAGATGCCACAAGGTTTCAATAGTTTTTTCATTCACATCTACTTTAAAGCTTGTGGATACTTCATTTCACGAGTTTAGAGAAAGAAACAGCATCATTCAGTCATCCAGGAAATGTTAAATTCTATACTCCAGTTATGGACCACAATATTTTACTTCAAATAATTATTTTATATTTTTTTTACCATCTACAAGACCCAGAAATGATAAGACAGGGGCATCTTGTTATACAAAGTGCACCAAACTTATAAAGTACTGCAATCAGCAGTCAGATTGTGGATAAATAGCACATTCTCATATCCAAGTACAAACAAGTTCAGTCACATTGGGCCATTATATTTAGTTATGGTACAGCCAGTTGCTAGACGTGTTTCTGAACACTGTAAGTGCCACATCTTGTGCCCATGTTGGCAATTTCTTAAATACCAATAATAGTAAACCCAAGTGTTTGTAAGTGGCTTGGATTTTTTGAAGTCTGGCAGCTGGGATGTCAGTCTGCCATTGTAGGTGTATCATATTGATGAATAGACTGTCACAGTTTATGGTTGTGTTGGTTTTCATTTGTGTGCATTAACCAATTTAGAATAACAACAACAATAATAATAATAGTAATAATAATAATAATAATAAACCCTGTGGAGGCCCGGGAAAAGAATAGGCCTCCGGTATGTTCTGCCAGTCGTAAAAGGAGACGAGAAGAACAAACCACTGATAAGGCGAACCCCTCTTTTAGTGTGATGAGTTGGTTCAGGACAAGCGCCGTTATGGTCGGGGACGACGCTTGAACCCTACGCACGCCCACAATGGTAATGACACTGCTAGCCAACTGGAAAATGATTTAAATCCAAATAGAGGTGTTTTGCAGGATATGCTTCCTGCAACCACCCTAGAAGGAAAACAAAGACAGAGGATGAGATGACCAGATGAAGTTAACCGACACCTCATGTTCTGTTATTACCAAGCAACAAACTTAGGAACCAACACAACTGGATACAGATCACAAGTATACACAACATTTATTACCAGATACCCAGAATTAAAATTTTTAACAGAACAACGACTAGCTGATCAGATCCGTGTAATAATCAAAAATAACAGGATACCCCAGTCAGAATTAGAAAACATCAAACAACAAGTACAATAAGTACTGGAATAAAATAATGTGCAATCAGAAGAAGAAGAAAATACAGTAATGGACTCAAACATCCCAGAGCAAACAAACAAAGAACAACACACATCAATTAAACAATCAGAGGAAAACGAAATCTTAAGACAGCCACCAGAACAAGCACAAATAGAACATGAAGTGACACACATGTTAGATATAGAAGAAAAATTTCAGCTGACATATATAGAATACAAAGACATAAATACAGACATTAGACCATTCTTGCATAGACCGCCAAATAACCCACAAGTCAAAACAACAATAACAACTATCAAACCAATCATACACAACAAAATAACTGAAAACACAACTATGGAAGAGTTACAACTACTGGTTTATGTAGGAGCACTCACTACACTAAATATACACACTAGGCAGAGATCACAACCAACCAACACACAGAAGAAACCCACAAAACCAGCATGGCAACACAGGCTACAGATCGAATAGAAAAACTGAGAAAAGACATTGGACAGCTAACAAAATTTATAAGAAATGAAATATCAGACAAAAAACGAAAAAGGTTAGGTAAAATCTCACAACAAGAAGCGATAGAGCAATTAGATGAAAAGAAGCAGAAATTACAAGCATTGGCCAAACAACTTAGAAGATAGAAAAAAAGTGAAAATAGAAGGAAACAAAACCAAAAATTCAACACAAACCAAAAGAAATTTTACCAGACAATAGATAACACACACATTAAAATAGACAATCCACCAAACATAACAGACATGGAACACTTCTGGAGCAACATATGGTCAAACCCGGTACAACATAACAGACACGCATGGTGGATACAAGCAGAAACAGACTCATACAAGATGATACCACAAATGTCTGCAGTGATAATTTTGCAACATGAAGTCACCCAAGCAATTAATTCTACGCACAATTGGAAGGCCCCTGGAAATGATAAAATAGCAAATTTCTGGCTAAAGAAGTTCATCTCACCACATTCACATCTAACTAAATTATTTAACAATTACATTGCAGATCCATACTCAGTCCCTTATACACTTACATAAGGAATAACTTATCTGAAACCTAAAGATCAAGCAGACACAGCAAACCCAGCAAAATATCGCCCCATAACATGCCTACCAACAATACTCAAAATATTAATTTCAGTCTTTACACAGAAATTAATGACACATACAACACAGAACAAAATTATAAATGAAGAACAAAATTGCTGCAGCAAAGGAGCACGATGATGTAAAGAGCAACTGATAATAGATGCAGAGGTGACATATCAAGCTAAAACTAAACAAAGGTCCCTACACTACGCATACATTGGTTACCAAAAAGCTTTTGATAGTGTACTCCACTCATGGTTACTACCAATATTGTAAATACACAAAGTAGATCCTAAATTAATACAGTTCCTAAACATAGCAATGAAAAATTGGAAAACCACACTTAATATCCAAACAAATTCAACAAATATCACATCACAACCAATACAGATTAAGCGTGGAATATACCAAGGAGACTCATTAAGTCCTTTCTGATTCTGCCTTGCTCTTAACCCACTATCCAACATGCTAAATAATACAAATTATGGATATAATATTGCTGGAACATACCCACACAAAATAACACTTTTGCTATACATGGATGATCTAAAACTACTGGCAGCAACAAATCAACAACTCAACCAATTACTAAAGATAACAGAAGTATTCAGCAATGATATAAATATGGCTTTTGGAACAGACAAATGTAAGAAAAATAGCATAGTCAAGGGAAAACACACTAAACAAGAAGATTACATATTGGATAACCACAGCGACTGCATAGAAGCGATGGAAAAAACAGATGCCTATAAATATCTAGGATACAGACAAAAAATAGGAATAGATAATACAAATATTAAAGAAGAACTAAAAGAAAAATACAGACAAAGCCTAACAAAAATACTGAAAACAGAATTGACAGCAAGAAACAAGACAAAAACTATAAATACTTATGCTACACCATTGCAATTTCATAACCACATCTACAACCCTTTAGATATTATAACATCAACAGATACAAAGAAAGTAAATTGGGAAAAGAAAACACTACATGACAAGCACCCGTATCATTTAACACAGCCACACATCAATCAAGACGCATCCAACACATGGCTAAGAAAAGGCAATATATTCAGTGAGATGGAAGGATTCATGATTGCAATACACAATCAAACAATAAACACCAGATATTACAGCAAGCATAGTATTAAAGATCCCAATATCACAACAGATAAATGCAGACTTTGCAAACAACAAATAGACACAGTAGATCACATCACAAGCGGATGTACAATACTAGCAAATACAGAATACCCCAGAAGACATGACAATGTAGCAAAAATAATACATCAACAACTTGTCATACAACACAAACTAATAAAACAACATGTTCCCACATACAAGTATGAACCACAAAATTTACTGGAGAATGATAAATACAAATTATACTGGAACAGAACCATTATAACAGATAAAACAACACCACATAACAAACCTGACATCATACTCACCAATAAAAAGAAGAAATTAACCCAACTAATCGCAATACCTGTACCTAATACAACAAATATACAGAAGAAAACAGGAGAAAAAATTGAAAAATACATCCAACTGGCTGAGGAAGTCAAAGACATGTGGCATCAGGATAAAGTTGACATCATGCCAATTATACTATCAACTACAGGAGTCATACCACACAATATCCACCAGTACATCAACGCAATACAGCTACATCCAAATGTATATATACAACTACAGAAATCTGTAATTATTGATACATGTTCAATTACCCAAAAGTTCCTAAATGCAATGTTACATATACAGTTCAGTTAAAAGGAAGTCACGCGTGATCAAGGTCCATGTCACTTTCCATTTTTAACCAGACATAACGTCTGAGGAAGGAAAGAAATAATAATAATAATGATAATACATCTACATATACATGATTACTCTGCTATTCACAATAAAGTGCCTGGCAGAGTGTTCATTGAACCACCTTCAAACTGTCTCTCTACCGTTCCACTCTCGAACAGAGTGCGGGAAAAACAAGCACTTAAATTTTTCTGTGCGAGCCCTGATTTCTGTTATTTTATCATGATGATCATTTCTCCCTATGTAGGTGAGTGCCAGCAGAATGTTTTCGCAATTGGAGGAGAAAACTGGTGATTGAAATTTCATGAGATGATCCCGTTGCAAAGAAAAACACCTTTGTTTTAATGATTGCCACTCCAGTTCACGTATCATGTCTGTGGCACTCTCTCCCCTACTTTGCGATAATAAAAAACGAGCTGCCCTTCTTTGTACTTTTTCGATGTCATCCATCAGTCCTACTCATATGGATCCCACACTACACAGCAGTACTCCAGAATAGGGTAGACAAGCATGGTGTAAGCAGTCTCTTTATAAGACCTGTTGCACCTTCTAAGTGTTCTGCCAATGAATCACAGTCTTTATCTATGTGACCGTTCCAGCTTAGGGTATTTGTAATTGTAATCCCTAAGTATTTTCTTTAATTTGCAGCCTTCAGATTTGTGTGACTTATCGCATAATCGAAATTTAGCGGACTTCTTTTAGTACTCATGTGAATAACTTCACACGTTTCTTTATTCATGGTCAATTGCCACTTTTTGCACCATACAGATAGCTTATCTAAATCATTTTGCAATTTCTTTTGGTCACCTGAAGACTTTACAAGACGATAAATGACAGCATCATCTGCAAACAATCTAAGACAGCTACTGAGATTGTTTCCTATGTCATTAATATAGATCAGGAACAATAGAGAACCTATAACACTTCCTTGGGGAACACCAGATATTATTTCTGTTTTACTGGATGATTTTCCATCTATTATTATGAACGGTGATCTTTCTGACAGGAAATCGCGAATCCAGTCGCACAACTGAGGTGACATTCCATAGGCACGCAGTTTGGTTAGAAGACGTTTGTGAGGAACGGTGTCAAAAGCATTCCCGAAATCTAAAAATGTGTAATCAATTTGACATCTCCTGTAGATAGCACTCATTTCTTCATGAGTATAAAGAGCTAGTTGTGTTTTGCGAAAACAATATTTTCTTAATCTGTCCTGACTACGCGTCAATAAATTGTTTTCTTTGAGGTACTTCATAACGTTCGAATATAGTATATGTTGCAAAACCCTACTGCAAATAGACATGCTGGCCACTGTGGCTGAGTGGTTCTAGGCGCTTCAGTCTGGAACCACATGACTGCTACGGTCTCAGGCTCGAATACTGACTCGGGCCTGGATGTGTGTGATGTCCTTAGGTTAGTTAGGTTTAAGTAGTTCTAAGTTCTAGGGGACTGATGACCTCAGATGATAAGTCCCATAGTGCTCAGAGCCATTTTTTGAAATATACGTTAGTGATATGGGCCTGTAATTCAACGGATTACACCTACTTCCCTTTTCGGGTATTTGTGTGACTTGAGCAATTTTACAGTTTTTAGGTACGGATCTTTCTGTGAGCGAGCGGTTGTATATAATTGCTAAACATGGAGCTATTGTATCATCATGCTCACAGAGGAACCTGGCTGGTATACAATCTGGACCAGAAGCCTTACTTTAATAAGTGATTTAAGCTGCTTTGCAACACTGAGGATATCCATTTCAGTGTTTCTCATCTTGGCAGTTGTTCTTGATTGGAATTCAGGAATATTTACTTGGTCTTCTTTGCTGAAGGCATTTTGGAAAATCGTGTTTAATTACTCTGCCTTAGTGGCACTGTCATCAATGACTTCACTGTTGTTATCGTGTGGTGAAGGTATTGATTGCGTCTTGCCACTGGTGTGCTTTATGTATGACCAGACTCTCTTTGGGTTTTCTGCCAGGTTCAGAGACAGAGTTTCATTGTGGAAATTATTGAAAGCATCTCGCATTGAAGAATGCACTATATTTCGAACTTCTACAAAACTTTGCCAGTCGTGAGGATTTTGCGTGATCTGACCTGGTTTGTGTATCAAGGGGGATCAGTACCATCACTTATTAATTTATGTGGTATATATCTCTCAATTGCTGTTGATACTATCTCTTTGAAATCAGTCCTCAACTTTCGGAATCTTACATGATCAGATCGGAAGGAGTGCAGAATGTCTTTAAAAGGCATGAAGATCATTTTTGTCAGGTTTTTTAAATAGATGGTTGTAGGAGTTACAGTATTCAGCCTAGCAAATACTGTCTTGTGGTCGCTAATCCCTGTATTCGTCACGATACTTGCTGTTTGTCCAGTGTTATTTGTTGCTAAGAGGTCAAGTATGCTTTCGCAACCATTTACACTTTGAGTGGGCTCATGAACTATTTGTTCAAAATAATTTTCTGAGAAAGCATTCAGTAGAATTTCAGAAGACGTTATATGCCTGCTGCCGGCTTTAGACGTATAATTTTTCCAGCATATCGAGGGTAGATTAAAGTCACCAACAACTATAACTTTCTGAATGGGGTACCTGTTTGAAATGAGACTCAAATTTTCTTTGAACTGTCAAGCAACTATATCTTCTCAGTCGGGGGCCGGTAAAATGATCCAATTAATAGTTCAGTCCGATTGTCAAGTATAACCTCTACCCATACTATTTCGCAGGAACTATCTACTTCAATTTCACTACAAGGTGAAACTACTTCTGACAGCAGAAAATACTCCACCACCAATTGTATTTAATCTATCCTTTCTGAACACTGTTAGATTGTTAGAAAAAATTTCTGCTGAACTTAGTTCCGGCTTTAGCCAGTTTTCTGTACCTATAACTATGAGGGTTGGAACTTAAATAGTGGCAATTATTTATTCACAACCAATATACAAAAGAGTTACATGTTTCCACCTGTTACTGTCCTTCAAAGTAGTCACCAGTGTTGTGTAGAACCCATTGCCACCGATGTGGAAGGTGTAGTATACTGTTAGCAGAGCCTGTTCTGTGATGGTGCGAATGGAGCGGTCTACTGCCTTTCGAATCTCTGGAACAGTTCTGTAGCAAATGTCATGAATTGGTTCCTTCATCTTTGGAATCAAATCAAAGTCACAAGGACTTAACTGGTACAGTACTTCCCAGTTCCATCGACCAAACAGAGCAGCCACAGCATGCGCAGTATGTGCCCACGCATTGTCTTGGAAAATAATGGGTGAGTTGCACAGAAAGTGATGCTGCTTCTTGTGCAAAGCTGGTTGCAGGTGATGCACCAAAAATGAACATTAATACTGTCCGCTGAATGCGTTGATGGTCTGCCATGGAAGAATGTAATGCGTTAGGATACCACCATCACAGTCATACACAAGAATCTCCATAACTTTAGACCGCTCCATTCGCGCCATCACTTAACAGGCTCTGCCAATGGTATACTACGCCTTCCACTTTGCAGGCAATGGGTTCTACACAATGCTGGTGACTACTTTGAAGGACAGTAACAGGTGCAAACGTGAAACACTTTTGTACTGGTTGTGAATAAATAATTGCCACTATTTAAGTTCCAACCCTTGTCTTTGAGCTCCAGTGCTTTCTATTAGGGCTTACAGCTCTGGTTCTTTCCCAACACAGCTACGACAATTTACAACAAAAATATTGATCATTTCTACAAGTGTACTTTATTCAACATCGAATGATTCATTGCAGGTTACAGTTTTTGATACCTAGCACAATAATGCACTCTTCTGAATACAGCATTAATTACCAAAATAAATGGGAAATAAAATGGTTTGCTTAAAACTATTTACATATTTTTTCGAAGCACTTCTTATTCTGCATGGAAGTATGGTGTGCTTTTAATGTGTAAAACAGATTTTGTAACAGGAATTTCTTTAGCTGAAATTTAAGCTTCATTGTGGATAGGGCCATAACTTTACTGGGCAGTGCATTGAGTAACTTTAAACCTTAATATTGTGGACCCTTTTCATAGAGTGCTGTTCTGTGGCTGCTGATGTAAAATTTTTTATTTATTTCTCATATTGTACTGATGCAAATTGGAACAAATGTTTGGCTGCAGTCTTCAACAAGATCTAGGTTATTATAAGGCAGTATGTTTTCCATTTGACCTCTACTTGTTTGGCTACTTACCTTCACTCTCTGACATCTGTCACAGCTGGCAATCTTCTTCTTGACTCTCCTTCACAAAAATAGATGTTTTTCTGAATCTTTTGTGTATATTTGGTTGATCCACAATGACCAAAATTCTCATGTGCATAAGTAATTAAAGTATTAATGAACTGTTATGGCCAACATAGTTTCCAAAGATCTGAGTCAGTTGTATGTCTCCTGAATAAAATACCCACGTGTCCCTTATAATATTGTTCCATCTTTTTTCCTCCTTTCTTACCCAACATGCTCTTAACCAATTTCCAATTTTGATCATGATTTTGATACCTGTGGATGTCATTGCAAATTTTCAAGATCTCTTTTTCCTCTTTCACACCTCTCAAGCACATGATTTTAAATTCTTTCTCTCCTCCTCCAAAGTTGTTGGATAATTTACTCCCTAAAGGTAGCCTAGACAATGCACCGGCAACTACATTGTCTGTGCCCTTAATGTATCTGATTTTATAATTGAACTGCTGTAAAAATAAGGCCCAATGAGTAAATTCTGTTATGGTCCAGCTTACACACCTGGAGACAACACAATGCTTTGTGATCAGTATAGATGATGACTTTGTGACCTAGTAGATAATTTTTAAACTTGTTGAACACCCAATGTACCAATGTACAGCCAAAAGATCTTTCTCATTTACAGTGCATTTCTTTTCATTTTTATGCAATACTCTACTAGCAAATGCAAGCTCTGTGTTCATTAAAACCATCAACTTCAACATCCTGAAATAAATGAGCACCCAAATCAACATCACTGTTGTCTGTCATAATACGAAAAGGAAGAGAGAAATCTGGTCTGAACAATATCTGACTTTGACACAACTTGAAATCTGGAGGTCATGTCCAAACCACTCACGTGGTTCTCAGGATGGTCATTATCTCTGATAGGAAACTTATTAAGATGTCTAAAATCCAAAACAATTCTCACTCTACCATTTCTGTTACTTATCACAACTACAGGATTATTGTAAACACTCCTACTTCTCTCAATTATCCACCATGTTTCCATTTTCTGAATTTCTAACTCAACATCTATCCTTTTTGAAAATAGTACATTATATGGCTTGAGAAAGAAAAGTTGATAATCTCTAAGGTAAAGCATGCACTGATAGCCTTTCACTTTCCCTGGTATATCATCAGCACATTTCTAAACTCCAATAACAGACTCCAAAGTTGTTCCTTTTGTTGATCATTAAGAATTGTAGCTTCCCTTACTTTAGAATCTACTACACTTTCAAAATCCTGAGCTTCAATCATCAGTCATCATCATCAAACACATTGAACTCACCTTGGTTCACAATGTTTTGCCAACAATTAAATCATTTACCACAGTTTAAAATACAGATATTAGTTTTCACATAAGTATTACTTTTAGGTTCCAAAATAAACAATTCTTTAGCATTCCCTCCAAAAAAAAAGACTCAACTTTCACTATCCAATCCATACCAAGAATTATATTTTTTTCCAGACTAGGGATCACTAAGCATCCATCTTCAAAAATTTTGTCTGCTATACTAAAAGTTAAAACTACCTCAGATTTTACCAGTTTGCTTTGCTTAACTGTATCTCCTCTTACCATTACACCTACAATGGTTGTTTCCACAAAATTCTTACTATACTTGATCTCGTCTTTAAATTGTTCAGATACACCACAAATCGGACTACCTGTATCATTCCAAAAGTTACCTTCCCACTGATCAATCTTAACTTTAATGTAAGGACAACCAAAATCTGAATCCTCTTCTCTGTTGTCAGGCATGCGAAAGATCATTTTGAATTTTATCAAATGGTATGTCACACTGCTTTCAGAGGGTTTTATCAACTTAACAGGTATCATAGCATTACTTTGCTTGCTCATGTTGTCATCTGTATTATTTCTAGGGATTGTATTTGATTATTCGATATTGAATAAATATTATTGTTATTATTATTATTATTATTATTACCATTAAATATTGAACACAACGAGTAGATTCCATGGCACAACTAACATCTCTTGTTGCACAAAGAACACAAAAAACATTACTGTCAAAATTACACTTCCCGCTTAGATCTTCTTTCACATCAGTCCACCAATTTGAATACATATTCTGACTAACCATAGCTAACTCATTCCAGAATACACATTTATCTCTGTTATCATCAGTATGTTGCCAAACTAACTTCAAAAAGTTTCTACCTTTATTCTCTGGGCTCAAAGGTATTCAATGACACTCACTCACAACTCACATACATCATTTGCCTTATCTGTATTTTCAACATCATTCACAAATAACTCAGAAACTTCATTATTCTTAAACTCCGCAAATACCTGATACTCATCATCATCATCATCATCGTCATATTCCTCCAAAATTGGTTCATTAACAATGTCACTAACAATAAAAGTCTCATCTTCATCAGAGTCATGTACCTCACCTACATTCATTTGCAGTAAGCCACCAGCATCAGACTTAACCTCAGTTACTTCACACCTCTCATTCACATGTACATAAAAAACACCACCTAGTTCAGATGCAGTACAGTCATCACCTGATTTACGTACATCAATAACATCATTAGTACGTACCACATCAAAATTCTCACTACTCCCACATTCTGGTTTGTGATTAGTACCTAGATCTCCATAATTCAACATAGTATTCCAAAACTTTTGATCAAAACATAAATGAGAAATCTGATATTCCTTCTGTTCAATTTCAGATACATGTGCCATATTATTAACACTGTTATTATTGTCTAATCGCAAGTGTAACTTCGTGATCCTTTGCTTTTTGTGTTTGCTCGCTCCAGAATTGTGGATCTTCATTGAGGCGAACTGCTGTTTTCCGAGTAGTCACTTCTATGATTGTTTCCTATTAAAAACCCCATGATCATCCCCATTATTTGCATTTTGCTGATGCTCAAAATTTCTCTCCCTATTGACACTTTAATCCTGATAGAAGTTACCGTTATCTCTGTTTCTGTGATTACTGACATTGTGTTTTCTATAACTCTGATTATTGTCGTACATACTTCTTTCTACTGCTCTGTCCAGCCTGTCAACATATTGCAAAAATTGTTCAAGACAATCATCAGTTCCATGTACTAAATCCCAAGGCAACCTTCCTGGTAATTTGCTTTTAAGTGCATCAATCAAGGGCATCTTGTTAAAGGGTTCATCAAGGTGTGTTAATTTATTAAGTTGGTTCTTCCAAAACTCTTTTTAATTACTGTCCCTATTCCTATAATTAGGACCATTCAAATTTACTTTTGGTTCTCCCCTGTTCAGCTTCTGACCAAAATTTATTAAAAAACTTTTCTTGAATCCTTGATATTTGCCCCACTGACTTAAATTTATATTTACCCATGATAGAGTTTCGCCATCAAGACGTCTTTTAACTAATTAAATTTTTTGATTGTCATTCATCCCTGATGCAAAAGTATCTCTACAGTGATGCAGAAAATCCACTGGATTTAATAGTCTGATGGAAAACTTTTGATAGGAGTGCTGGACCACACCATACCATTGTTTGCATACAGATTTTGGATAATATAACTTTCTTGAACTGTTGAAATTTTTTGATCTAAAACAGTTACATTAGTTTGCATATTGTTTCCAAAACTTAAAATTTATTTGTTTAAATTGGCAACGTTTTGTTCCATCTTTTCCGTTACACCCTTCTTTTCACTTTGCCAACATCAAAATTCTTTGATTGTCTCGCTGACTCAACTATCAATTCATTCTCCAAAACAATAAGTTTATTTTATGAAACATCAACTTTTTCATTCATACTTTGTAACCCCTCTGACAACTCATTTTTTTGCAGTGAAACTTCATTACTGGGTTGGTCCATTTGATCTTGTACTGTGTCTAATGTACTATTATCTGTCTTCATTTCCTCAATTCTCGCTAAAATTAACTGTAGAATGTCAGTTATTACAGTTTCTTTGCTATCTGCGATTTCACTTGGCTCAGACATTTCCTGACTGGATCCTACAGCTTTCACTTCTGCCTCAGTCCTACCCTCACCTCTCTTCATTTTGTTAACAAACACACAAGTCCACAAACAAATTAACTTCACAAATAGTTTGTACTTATCTTTCCTTTTCGATGTCCCTTTTTGTAGTTGCAAAGTCCGCTTTATTCGATCTGGTATGTCATTGTTGTTAGTACATCGTCACTATTGATGTAATTTGCTTTGTTGGGCAGCCCTCGGTCTACTTTCTTTGTGTCTTTGGAAACTCATTCATACATAAATTGTAAATGCAATAAAGTACTTTCTTTTCTGCTACAGACAAAACTTCATTAATAGTCAACTGATCTCAGTTGACACTGCCACTTATAATCTCCCTGTCACAAAATTTGTTGTTGTCATTACTATTGTCAACTGTAAAGTGCATGCACAGAATTTTTGTTTCTTTTTTTACATTTATTTGCTTCATATTTTACTATACCACACTGTCTTTTGAATTTTCACTTTAATAAAGCCGAAATTACATTGTTCTTACAAAATACAAAAAAACATGCAATCACATCAGAGGCGTGCTTACCACTATCTCCTCTCTCTGCGGTAATAACAAAATTTTCTTGAAAAATGAATTTCTATTATTTTGTAAGTGAATCCAGAACTAAACAGTACCAAAATGTGTAATTAATAATAGAAATTTTAAGTATGCCAAATATTTCGTACTTTCAAACGTTTCGGCGGGGGGTGGGGGGACTGTAATACAGAGGTAGGACATGTAACAACGAAAATAAAGTAATTCAATTAATAATTTTTAACTTGAAATATAGCATATTGTAGATAAAATTATATGAAATTTTTCAGATACGTGACTGAGATAATATTGACCTGTCTGAAATTCGAAAATATTTCTGGAATCGACTACTTCTGTTGAGGAAAAGTAATGCCAAAGGAGGTTGCTGCTTTACAACTTCCACGTGTGTTGCAGCCTCCTAAAGAGATCCCCTTCCGCGAATGCTAGAAATAGTTCCTCTACAGCTTAAGAGGAACCTGTGGTATCAATATGATGGCTGTCCAGCCCATAGTGCACAAAGTACTACAGCATGTCATCGTGAACTGTTTCCAAATCATTGGATTGGTCACAGAGGATCTGCACCTTGGCTGGCCTATTCAATGGATTTGATGCCTATAATTCTTTTATTCTGTGGGGAAAGCTGAAAGACACTCTCTGCCAGGTCATACCAACTACATTCAATGATATGCAATGACATTTGGACATCTCTGCCAAAATGCTAGGTTGTGTGCAGCCGTCACTCCATACCATACTGGAAGCATGTATTGCTCCTACCGATTGTCATTTTGAGTATGATCTGTGATGGTTAATTGTCTCGTTACTGGTCAGAATTGACAGGCACTTGTGTTGCTCTTTAGTGTGTGCTGCCACAGGTATTATGCAAGTGTTGGTATGAGGACTTTTCAAAATACTGCTGCTGGTAATGTTGTCTCATGTGAGTACAAGGCATGGCCACGTCCTCCACAGTGATTCTCTCGACATCTCTTACCAGGCCTGGTAACAACGCTGAACATGAACAACACTAATGCACTTTATGGCTCTTCTGTGTGTCACAGATAATTACAATTGTAATCTTTTGTGTACCTAATGATGGCATGTACACACAGAAAGTTGCATCGACATCAGACCATGTCTTCCAAGTTCTTCACTTTTTTTTTGTTAGGTGGATGCTAAATGTACTATGCATTCTGAGACAATAATTTGGTTTTACATATTTGTTTGTTGTCTTTGCCAACTCACAACCAGATTATTACATTCCAATCCAGCCTGCAGTTCAACTGTGCTATAGGTCAGTCGTTTACCACAACCTTCTGAGAACCTCCCAGAAATGATCAGTACCCAATAAACAATAACTGCTAGTGATGGGATTGAACTGGCAACCCACATCACTGCAGCCAGTGACACTAACCGGTACGCCACACTGCATGTGCTGCAGCTCGTGGAAATAATTACAACAGTCATATTGCATTGTCTTTCATAATACATTTCATCATTTGCTACAGTGGTGCAGTCAATTAACATACGGATAACCCGCACTTACATTTAAACAAATACAACAAAATCCCATTAATATTTCAACATTAATTTTGTATTCGTCATCAGTACATCAGAGAGATGTAAGAAACTTCACAATTAGTATAACATTGCAGGCTTTCAAGGGGGAAAAAATGATGATGTGGTGGCCCTGAACTACGTACCCTCCAACACAGAGTTGAAATATTAATTCTTTTGGCTGGTTTCATTGTCTAGTGGCTTTAATACATAGTTGACGCATTACAAGCCAAATACTGCCGAGTCTACGGTATACAATATGAATATACACATAAATCGAATGATCGAAGGTTCCTATCACTCGGCAATTGTGAATTTTGAATGTAACAGAAATTCATAATTGAAAGATTGCAATTAAACAAAACCTGGAGGTACTATTTTTAATGACTTTAAATGATGAGTACGATAGCAGAAGTAACTTTAAGAATGACGTTCATTACTGCATAAGACTTACTGTTGTCGATGGTCCAGCAATTAAATAAAATATAAGTTGAATAACAGGGAAACAATAGATTCCCACTTCAAGTAATTAGTTATGAACAACAACATACCTCGCAAGATATTCACTTCTAAATGCATACTATGTCTTCACTGCAGAAGCCATGACCACGCGCAAACTACTCCACTCTCCAAGTCTTTCCTGCGACCCTACATCGTGCCTTCCCGTCAGGCACCCCTCGTGTCCTCTCGCAAACTCCTGCTCCATCCCCACTTCCACACAGATTCCCCATTAATGTGCGCTGTGATTGGCTAGAGCACTCCAGCCATTTGTCCAAGCCAACGCACACTCACAGACATATTGAAACACATACGAAATACTGGATTTATATTTAAATAACTTGAAATTGAATAAATATTCCTACGGCTGGACCATAAACAATCTCTAACACACATTGTTAAATACATAAACAAATCAAATAAACATATATCAAAGGAACAGAAACCAAAACTAGGCAAGTAGCCTAATGTCTCTCTGCTTTCTAAAACAGTAAATATTTGACTAATTTCTTCATGAATAGTATATATTGGATATGAACAAAGACATAGATAAACAAATATATTTATAGGCATGGTGTTACCATTTGTTTTGTTAACTGTGGAGTACTTATGGCCTGACGTGATCGATAGTAATCGGCCAATCTGATGTCCAATAACTTGTGTACTATTCAAGGTACATGCCTGTAGTTCACACCTATTTAAGTTTACACTAATAGCTTTCTAAAGACACATCAATCGACAAAATTGGATGAATCGTTTAGATTTTGGAAATTTGTTGCTGGGTGTTACTTGTGTAATTTACAGTCAGATAATAAAATTTAAAGTAACAAAGATTTTGAAAATCTGATTAGACCATCAGAATCATCGTGCAAATAGTGGTAATGTACATGTTTCTCTTTGTGGTACCATGATTCCTCTGGCTATTATTAATTTCTCCACGAGCTTTGGAATGCCTCCCATAATGGTTTCCCAAAGTCCGCCATCTTTGGCACTTCTGGCATACACATCTCCTTCATTGACACAAAGCACCGTCCTCGACACTGGGTCAACGTGGAATTCCCGGCCACGCGGTCCGCCTGGACCACGTGCCGGGGCTGCCCCTCTCGCTACAGCAAATGTCCGGCACCGTGCGGCAGCCGGGGGCCCGCCGAGAGGCCCCTGCGTGGCCACGCCAACTGCGAACTTAGAATATTTTCAGGGTGCCAGAAAAGTGGATCACAGAGACCTGAAGAAGTACTGATTCAAAAATCAGGGAGTGTTGTCCCTTGGAAAACTTTTCAGAATTTTATGCATAGCCAGCCTTGTAATAAAAATTTATTATATTTCCTTATTCTCTTTTTGAATGATGGCATTCACTGTTTGTGTGATGCTGTCTTTTTCTGATATGATTACTCTGGAAAATTTTTCCAAATGTGAAAAAGTATTCCAGGGTACAACAAGGTCATGCACTTAGGATCGAATTGTCTATAGAATTTTAAAAGTGTTACACTTGAGAAAATCTAATCAATGCTCTGTTTAATAGTCTGCGTTATTATTCTACTACACACCAGTAATCAGTCATAATTATAATGAACGTGGTATCTGAAGCTATATGAGTCTTGATCTTTCTTAATGCTAGAGCAGCGATCGAGCAGTGTCACCTGCTGTCAAGCAGTGGTTTAGATATCTGTGCTGTGTTGTCACACAGTCGGTTTGAAGCTTGTTGTGAGTACAGTTCTGCAGAATGCCTTTGTCAATTGAACAGGGAGTTTGTATTGTATGGATGCAAATCATTTAAAATGTTAAATGGGAAAAAGTTCTCAATGAACTATACAGAGACAGCTGCTTCCACAAAAAGAGTAGTGCAGAAATTGATCTCTATATTTAGAGCAATAGTTTCAGCTGCTAATGCCAAATATAACCAGGTAAAGAAAGTTTATTCACTGAAAAATATTGAATATGTTCACGAGACTAGAGTAAGAAGTTCACGGATGACCACTAGACCACTATTCTCCCTACTGTATATCACATGAACATAAGGCCATAACATGTAGAAGCTACTACATATGCGAGCATACTAAGTAAGAGTGATGCAAGTATTAAAACCTGTAGATTATGCACAATAACACTATTGTAGATGGTTACTCACACAAGTTGCTGGAGGCTATCTGGATAAAGAAAATTACTTCAACTCACGCAAAGCACGATTTCATCTTAGTGGGTTTTTGAACTCTCAAGATGCACACTATTGGTCAACAGACAATCTCATAGAACTCTTTGAGATGTCTTTGCACAATCTGAAAGCAAGCTGCTGTGTGCAGTTTCAGGCCAACAGGTTTTAAATCTCATTTTCTTCAACACCACCATGAACTCTCAATCTATGTAACAGAACTGTTGCAACCATCCATGATGCAGCTGATGGAGGAAGAACGGGAGTATGCAGTTTTCCAGCAAGATGGCACTATGATGTGTACGTCACGGTTTTCAGTGTCATACGTCCGTGAAGCTTTCAAGAAGACTATACAGTTTATCGTGGTTTATGGTCTCACGCTTTGCCTGATCTGTGTACCTGTGATGTTTATCTGTGCGGTAACTGAAAGAGCAAAGTCTACAGTAATGACCTGTTGAAATTGGAGAGTTGAAGACAAACATTTCCATTGCGATATCGGAAATCACACCAAATGAATTTGACTTGTGCCTGTATGAGCCCAGTTGTTTTTTGCGCCCTAAAACAAAACAAAAAAAACAAATACCAAATGAATAGACAAAAGTTGCCGGAAACATGAGACATGCTTAGTTGTGTCTCTGAGTTTATGGTGAATATTTTCAGGACCTTCTGTGCACTGCTGACCTTCCCCCTGTTCAGTAAATTGTTTTTCATAATAATAATTTACTTCTTGGTACTTAACAATAAATGAGTGGTTTGTCTGTAGGTTGTTTATAAGAAGTAGGGCCTCTTGTTTTGGTCAGCCTGTATTATAGGAGACCATTTACAAGCTAAATATTTGAAATAGAAGGTACGGAAAAGTAACGCAAGTCTGTATTTTCGAGGTGGCTAAAATTGTTAATACGTTAAAGGTACTCAATTTGTATCACATGTTCCACTGTAGAGGAACTACTTCCATTTCATGGTACAAGATGGTGCTTGACTGACGAAATATAGTTTAACCTGCTATACCTTCAACAGTGTGTCTCAAAATGAATATCACGGTTTTAAAACTTTGTAAAATTTATTACATTCAGCATCCAGTTAAATTAATACTATAAATGAAAGAGCAATTCAAACAATTTTGTGTGTATACACATATGTATACATGTGCACTATCTGCTGTGGGCTCCATAAGAAAGCACAAGCAGCAAAGGTGACCTCTGGTGAAGGGAGAACTTTCTGAGTTTAACAGTGTTCAAGGGCTGAATCTGTTGTTACAGTGCAGCTTGCATTTCATGTTACACTGTGTGATCAAAAGTATCCTGAAAACATACATTTTTTACATTAGGTGCATCACGCTGCCACCTACTGCCAGGTACTCCATAGATCTCAGTTGTCATTACACATTGTGAGAGAACAGATGGGGTGCTCCAAGGAACTCGTGGACTTCGAATGTGGTAACGTGATTGAGTGTCACTTGTGTCACACGTCTGTACCCGAGATGTCAACACTCCTAAACATCCCTAGGTCCACAGTTTCAGATGTGATAGTGAAGTGGAAATGTGAAGGGGCATGTACAGCACAAAAGCAAACAGGCCAACCTTGTCTGTTGACTGACAGAGACCACTGATGGTTGAAGAGGGTCATAATGTATAATAGGGAGACATCTATCCAGACAATCACACAGGAATTTCAGACTGCATCAGGATTTGCTGCAAGTACTATGACAATTAGGCAGGAGGTGAGAAAAATTGGATTTCATGGTCTTGCGGCTGCTCATAAGCCACACATCAAACCGGTAAATGCCAAATGATGCCTTGATTGGTGTAAGGAGCATAAACATTAGACAATTGAACAGTGTAAAAACATTCTTTGGAGTGACGTATCACAGTACACAATGTGGGGATCTGATGCAGGGAGTGGGTATGGCGAATGCCCGGTGAACATCATCTGCTAGCACGTGTAGTGCCAAAAGTAAAATTCAGAGGTGGTGGTGTTGTGGTGTGGTCGAGTTTTTGATATAGGGGCTTGCACCCCTTGTTTTGCACGACACTATCACAGCACAGGGCTACACTCATGTTTTAAGCACCTCCTTGCTTCCCACTGTCGAAGAGCGGTTTGGTGACGGCGATTGCATCTTTCAACACTGTCGAGCACCTGGTCATAATGCATGGTCTGTGGTTGAGTGGTTACATGACAATAACATCCCTGTAATGGACTGGCCTGCAGAGTCCTGACTTGAATCCTATAGAACAGCTTTGGGATGTTTTGGAACGCTGACTTTGTGCCATGTCTCACTGACCGACATCTATACCTCTCCTCAATGCAGCACTCTGTGAAAAATCGGCTGCCGTAGATGGCATTAATTTGAAGACAGCAAATGTCTTTGCAAAGTGAAAGATATGAGACAAAGAAGAGTAAGTGCAAAACATTTTGAATGAGTGAGAGAGACTTCCATGCATAGATCCAAAAAGTCAGTTTGGAAGGCTAGTGTGGAATCAGCAATTCGAATGAAGTCTGTGTGGAAACTTTTAACAAGATACTTACATCTATAGCTTTATCATTTGCAGTTGTTACAAGCTCTATAGTTCTCAGACCTGGGGTTTATGTGCAAACTTTGCAAATGAAATGTCATTGCATGAAGGTGAGGATTTTCTGGGTGGAAATTTGAACTCACAGAAGGTGTGCATCTGGGGGGTCAGTTGTATGTGCACAAGATGGTACAGCTGCAACAAGACTCCCCTAAATTGAATGTGACTCTTGCCACAACAGTAACTCTTGAGAGAACAGTAATTCTGGTAAGGACAGTTACATATATAGCTTTGTACATGATTTATTCAGTTGAAAAACTGAAAATGTTACCCATTGCAAGTCTCTGCACCTCAATTTAACTTACAATTACTGATAATGGAAAACTTTTAATTTTTGTCCTGCACAAAAGCTACCAATTGAAAAACACAGTACAATAAATATCAAAACTAATCCCACACACCTTTACATGAATTAACTAAATTACTCAAAAATTTATGTCCTATGAATTGAAGTAACACTTTCAACTCTTGATCATCGTTTTTAGCAAATTCTGCATACTATTTTATCAGCAACACAACTGTGCTTGGCTGCTCTGTGCTGACGTCCAACAATGATTTTACATCAGCTCTAACTTAGTATATGAGCAGTAGTGGTGCAGCATTTTTGACATTATACAGCAAAACACCACCACCTCCAGAAAAAAGACACTTTCAGCCTCTCAAAAATTCCAGAAGCCAGCTATAAGAAAAGAGTACAATATCACTAAATCATAACATAAAAGCTAGCAGTGCCCTTATAAGTTGTACAGAACAAATAGTATATTCAAAAGAGAGGGGATACTGAATCGAACTAGGGAAAAGAAAGAAGCTTGTGGCAAAACTTGACTAAAAGAAACAATTAGTTAATGGGACACACAGTAAGAAATTCGGTTATTCGAGGAAGTGTTGGAAGTAAAAATTGTAGGGAGAGGGAGAGACTGAGGCTTTTCTGCAGTAAGCGGGTTCAAATGGATGGAGGTTGCAGTAGTTTTGTGGTGATGAAGAGGCTTCCACGGAGCAGACAAGTGTGGAGAGCCATGCCAGAACCTCATTCAGGCTGAAAACTACAATCATTTATTCTCCATTTGTTGATACTTGTGTTGTCGTTACTTCTTAGAACACATGGTTTACATAATATTGTTAAGGGTTTTGCTAGCATAAGCAAAAATACTCAGTCACTGATTTCATAATTACAAAGGTTGACTCCAGTGGGTAGAGGTTCCTGAAAAATGGATTGAATCTGTCGCACCACAATTCATAGAATTTAATTATAAGTTATGCTGTGAAGGTAGATACTCACAAATGTGTGTCTCAGCAGACAGTAGCATCTCTATCAGAGAGTTTTTGAAGAAAAAACTGGAGAATGAAAATTGGCCAGAATTGTATGTGTCTGATAATATAAATGATAAATATAATATTTTACCAGGTACATACTTAAAAGCTATAGAAGACAGGCTACTGAGTAAAACAAAGATAATAAAGAAAAACAGAAGGCATAAGTCACAGTTGATTAAGGGTTTACTACTGTCCTGCAAAAAACTAAAACATCTTTATGGTATTAGCACAGATCCACACAGGCCTCACCATTTAATACTATAAAGGTTATAAGAAGATAAAATAAGAAACTTAAAGCTGCAAAAATGTGGGAAACCAGATTACTATCATCGAACAACGTCAGGAGTAGGTGAAAGATAATTAACCCTCACACTGCACACTTGATTTGAATTACCCTGCACCTCACACTAGGGTCCACTGGACCCCAGTAAAATGTTAGAATAGAATAGAATAGAATCTTTATTTGCCTTTCAGTATTTTTTCCATACAATTGGCATTGCCAGTGTATTCAATATTTTTTTTTTAAAATTACGATTATTATTGTACATAATTGTGCCTGTGCAGGGCAAACAGATACACATTCTAAAGTGATATTGATAATACAACAATTATACATTCACAATAGTAATTATAATATATCATAACAGTTAAATATACAATAGTATCAAGATATATTTATGGTACATCTTACGTATCCATGTAAAAAGTCTTAGTTGGTACATTACTGTCACAAACATATAGGTATAATTCATGTGGCAGTTTTTTGTTTCATGTAGCATATCTCTTTTGTGTCACTGTTTAGAAACTCATCATGTGAGTAATATGGTGTACATTTGAGCCACACTTGTATTGTTTGCTTAAAGTTATTCATCGGTAGTTTGCTCACAGCCTTTGAGAGTTTGTTGTAAAATTTCAAGCTAAGGTGTTTATGGTTCTTTTGTGTTAATGTCAGCCTTGTGTATGGTAGGTCCATGTTACTATTATTTTGAGTATTATCAGCATGCACTTCAGATCTTAATCAAAGATATTTATGTTCTCTTTAGCATATATTAAACAATTATAAATGTATATACTAGGTAGTGTCATTATCTTTAATTCTTTAAAATGATTTTTGGAACTTTGTATTGGTGCTAGTTCTAAAATGCACCTAACTGCTTTCTTCTGCCACTTGAAGATGGTACTTGAACCCACTGAGTTACCCCAAAGGAATACCCCATATTGCAGTTGTGAATGGAAAAGAGCAAAGTATGTGGAGATTAGCAGATTTTTACTGATAACGTGTCTCAGCTTGTGTAATAGAAGGAGAGTTCGAGCAAGTTTGCCACAAAGATAATTTGTGTGTCTGTCCCATGTAAGTTTTTGATCTATATGTAAACCTAGTAACTTGACATTTTTTGTATTCTGTTCAATTGGTTTCAGGGTGAAGTAAATTTCTTGAGTTTTCAATGTGTTTATTGATTAAAGGTTGACTGTGCACCAGTCACTGCTCATTTCAGTTACTACTTTGTTGTATTCTATGACATCTTGCAGATGTTCTCCATCTGTTACTAGTGTCATGTCATTAGCATACAGTACATTGTTGCATGGCGTATGATTTGAGAAGTCATTGATGTAAACAATGAACAGGAAAGAGGCAAGCACTCAGCCTTGTGGAATTCCTCTCTTTACTTTCATGGGTGTTGACTTTTGATAGTTTCTTTTTACTAATTGTACCCTGTTGCTTAAGTATGACTGAAAAAAATGTAATGGTTTATCTACAATACCATAATGTTCTAGTTTTTTATCATTATTTCATGTGTGACTGAGCTGAAGACTGTTGTTAAATCTAACAGTGTAGCACAAGTGAGTTTCTTGTTTTCATATCCTTCATATACATTACTAAGGAGGCATTCAACTGCTTTGGTTGTCTATAGTTCAGATCGAAAGCCAAAGTGGTTCTTACTCAATAATTTATTACTTTCAAAATAATTGTAAATTTGGATATGTTTGCAGGTTCCTATTACTTTTGATATAATGGGAACTATTGATATAGGTCTATAATTGTCTGGCATTTCTCTGTCACCTTTCTTATAGATTGGGAGTGTAAGTGTCGTTTTCAGACATTCGTCTAGTCTGCATATCGTATACCATGCATTCAAAGCTCATTAATATACATATTGGACTGTCTTATGTATATGGGACATTGTAAATGACTATGTAGTTACCTTTATTGATTTTTTTATTATTACAACAATGAGTAACATAAGATGTCTATAAATTGTTCGTAGTATTATTGATAAATAATATTTTGTATTTCTTTATGGTTAACTTTCTCATATATGAATCTGTATAATGCAACAGAGTAACTTACCTGACTTTATTTAGTTAGTTGCCCTTTTACAATCCTGGCAACATTTTTGTTCTCCTGTCCCTTTTCTTTGAAAGTACTGAATATCTCAGTTTGCTGGTCAAAGGTTCTGGTCTGTCTGGTGCCACAGTATCTATTGTCAGTATTTCTTCTAGAGTTCTCTTCACATTCCTTCATTGTGTAGGAATATTCAATGTAGCAGTTAAATTCCATGCCAATTCATGCAGAAATTTCCTTCGTGGCTTCTTTACATCAGTGCTGGAAAGGGTAAAGAGAATTGTGGCATTTCTCCCACTTTAATTGAGAATGTCACAGAAAACCCTCATAGGCCATCTTCTTGTTGCATGTGCAGTGGTGTAAGTTTTGCATAGCTGATCGAAAGTGTCAGTACCACCTTTTGTTTTATTGTATGAAATTATCATTTCAGGTTTTCCTGTTGTTTTGTCGATATTGTTTGACTAGAGCATGGTAGACAGCAAGAGTACAACTTTATTCTTCTTTGGGACATATGCCAGTAGCATCTTATTGACATCAGAGGCAAAATGTGTATTTCTTACATTTTGAAAACATAAGAATGATTGTGGTATTTCAGGTTCATTTTTTCTTACAGTTCCCAACATTGTCAAACCAAAGTTTTCAATCATTGTGTGATAAAGAGGAACTGACAAAAACCAGTTGTCAACAGATAGGTTCCTATTAGTGTTATGAATCAGTTCTGATAACTGGGACAGCTTCATTTTTTTTCTGTTACTTCCTTGACAATGCAGGGAATAGCATTTAGTATGCACTAAGACATGCAATCATTAAACATCAAAATCTTAATTCCTTATTTGTCTGGTTTCGAAGACATGTTTATACTGAATGGATATCTGTCACGGAAGCCCATTGGCTACTCATCTGTTATGCAGTAATCGAAAGGGGTTTATAGGGACTTTCAGTTGTGAATAAATTTAGTCCAGATGTCCCAAATAGGTGAAAGTGCTTGTGTGAGTGACAAACTTGTCCAGTATTTCATCTATAACCACTAATAACTACCATGCTTCAATTGGACTAGAAATAGATCTTGTTTGACCCTTTGGACTTGGGAAAGCAGTAACTAAATTTCTGGATTTAATTCTTCCTGTCTTAGATGGTACAGGTGAAGACCACTTAAAGCCATTCTTACCTAGAAGGATGGAAGGATGTTTGCATTGGAAGAACTACCATAGTTATCATCATCATCTTATCCACCCTCTTCCGTACCGAATAGTTCCTGTATTTTGACAAAATCAGGATCTTCATCAGAATCTAGGCCTCCAAATGGATTGTTTTCCTGGTCCATCTCATCCATAAGTGTATTATGTATATCGTCATCTGTTATGAGTCGTTTACTCATTGTCACTGAAAAAAATAATAATAATATAGGACAACACTGAAAGGAAACAGTTATAAGTTATGCACAATATATATTTCAATATTGTATATTTACCAAGTTGTTATTTTCAGTATGCATAAATGAGCTACACAAAATGCGCACTGGGGTAATCATGACCCTCCGGACGTTCAACAATCTTTACAGCTTTACACTACTGCAACACCAATGCAAATGTTTGAGTTAACATCACATACGTGTAGGCAGTGTTACCAACTTAATATACACTATGTTTCGATAAACTGTTGCCAAGATACTCTTTGTAATACACAATAAGAATTACGCTAGGGTCCAGAGGATCCCAGTATGCAGTGCGATGTTAACAAAGAAATGGGAAATTTGTCAGACACCAATAGCACACAACTAAAGCTAAAAGTAATCAACAGATTATCAGAAGGTCTCATATCTGTTACTAGCATTGTCAATAAATATTTTACGAACATATGACAGATTTACACAAAACGACAAAACTGATCCCCTGCAGGAACTAAAGCACTCCTCAGTGAACTCGTGATCTCTATCCTACAACAGATCAAGACACAGTAAAAGCAACAAATAAATTACATAATTAAACGTCCTCTGACTTAAAAGGACTCTAATTTAAAAATTTAAAGTTAACAACAATTGAAATGGCCAAAGAAATTTGCCACATAGTTTATTCATCTCTGACAAAAGGCAGTTTTCCAGATAGGATGATAATAGCCATAGACATACCACTATACAAAAATGGAGATCCAATGTGCTGTGTCAACTGCAAACCATTTTTCTCATTTTCTCAAAGTTCCTGAGAAAATAAAGTACTTCATATTTATTCCATATTTTGAAGAGGAAAAGATTGGTGTCATAAATAACAGACGATTTGCACTGCAGAAAGGAAAATCAATAGTTTCAGCTATTTGAATGAGTAAATATCTTTCACAGGGATTAGATCAATGGCAAAATCCTCATGGTATATTTTGTTACTACTGTGTGACTTATCGAAAGCTTTTGACCTAGTTGATCATTACATTTCAATAAGGTGACTTCATTAGTATGGGGTTAGAAGAGCAGCTCTTAGTACAATTAAGATGTACCTACAAAATAGAAAACAGTAGAAACACAATTAGTACAATAACAATACCTAGTTGGATTTTGAAAAATTAGTCATTGTGTACCACAAAGCAGCATATTAGGGTACCCAATGTTTCTGAGATAAATTTGCATAGATAATCATACTTAGCTTTTAATACTGAAAGTGACGTAATTCTTTCTGCAGGCATTACCACTAGCATAACCAGTGCTACAAATTTAGTTGATGCCATAACAAAAAGCAAAATGATATTTGACTCAATCACTCAATGGCTTGGAATCAATAGATTTATTCTCATTAGAGAGAAAACTAAAACAATACTGTTTGGGAACAACAGAAGAAGACTACAGGAGTAATCTCAGTAACAAGTATGAATAGTATGAATATGCTTCAAAAAGCACAATTCTTAGGCCTCACCACGGATAACAGTTCACTGTGGAAAGACCGAATTGGTATCACAACACAAATGGAGTTCAGCTATATTTGTTCTCGAGAACATTAAAAAACTAGTAACAGATGGTGCTATGTGAATGCTGTATTTTTCATATCTTGATGCCATCATGACACATGGAATTGAAATATGAGGTCAGTCAAGTGATGCAAAAGAAATATTCAAACTGAAAAATGTAACCATTAGAACAACGACTAATGCAAGATGATCAAACAGCTCTAGGCCACAGTTAAAAATATTAAAATTTTAACTTTCTGAAATATTTATGTATTCAAAATACTATTGTTTCCAGAGGAACATAAAAACAAGTTCAATAAAAGTGAAGTTGTACATAACCGTTCTAGCAGAAACTGTATAAATTTAAGGGTTCTTTCACATAACATGGCTTAGCTTCAAAGGAAGCCAATAAAACTGTACAGTTCATTTCATGTTCCCAATGCCAGCTTGGGAGTGATATGTAAGCAAAAATAAAACTGTTGCTTGTAAGAATACCATTCTATTTTGTCAATGAATACATACCACATGCAAAAAAAAAAAATTGGAAATAGGCACACAGTGTAGTATGAAACATAACAGCTATGGCGTTACTGCTTCTTTAAGTTTTGTTACCAGCAGTTTCTGTCACATTAATTAATAGAACAGCTAATAGCAAGTCAACAAGAATCCTAAGGATCGCCAAATGTGGGCAATATCAGTAATGCTACACTTTGGAAAATGTGACCATGATGTAAAGCTATAGAATATATTCCTTATACCTCAAGTGATAGTGTTTATTTTATTTCTTTATTGTGTGGCATACATTAATATTCTTAAACAATTTAATTACAAATTGGCAAACATTGAATATCATCGATAGCCTCCTCTGTTGCAGCAAGGAAGTCAATGAAGGTTCCCTTGTGAGCTCGAACTGGCCATTCTTCCACTATGCGCTGGGTTGTTGTATTCACATATCTATTTTCATTGTGAATGAGACTACTCTGCAATAAAATTAATATGTTATGTAATGACATTTTATTTTATAATTTATTCAGCATTATTTAATGTACAAAATTCATTGTAGTTCTTTAATTTTCTGTTTTTCACTGTTGTGTTATTGTAGCAAAGTGTACATAAGACCCCTGAGGAATCACTGTTGTACTCCCATTTTTGCTTGAAGTATCAATGTGGCATCCATGCCATTCAGTTTAGTAAATGAATTCTAAAAGGCACACATTGTGCCAACTTTGTACAGTTTACCTGGAAATAAGAAAGACAGAAACTCAAGACTGTGTGTGGCATGAATTAATTTGGGCATTACTATCTACTTGTCAGTATTTGTAACACCAGAACTTCTGTTTATTCTTGTGTTCTACAGCAACAGGCAAGATCAACTCTTTCAAGCAGATGACACATGTTAAGTACTTGATCCCAGCCAAAGAACTTTTTACAGGAAAACTTCCCAGATAAAACTAAAATGTGCATTTGAGATGGGCAGTAAATTCAAGATACATTATTATGTATTTTGAATTGAAATAAAATGTGTGTAAATAGACTGCACAGTAGATAAAAATATCTAATTATGTATGAAGCTATAGTGTTTAAAGTCACTTCCATGATAATTAACTAGAATATGTGAATGTTGTTGTGTAAAACTGACATATGAAATATGTACTTGGATCTGATCCATATATGTACATCCAAATCAGCTAAATAAATATAGACAAATGGTTTATAGTTTCATTTTTCCTACATTGTATGGATGACACAAATATTAACCATTACAACTGGAATTCTTATGTCTGTTTCCAGATTATTCCTGAAATACAATCAGTTTCTCTCTAACAGTGGAGTGATGTAGCCTTCATACGTCATTTATAGGCCTGAAAAAGTAAGGGTGCTGATGATCTCACCATTTAGCTCCATAAAACACCAGTCACATCACATTGAAAGTTATGTTAGGACCTGAAAATTTACTTTCTATCCAAACGGTACATTTCCCAGTATGGGTTCTTTGACAAAAGTCTATCTACTTGTCCCCTCCACAGCACCTAGAAGTATATAACATGAGTTGTGAAACACACACTATAGAGCCTATTTACCCTATCTATTGAGGCTTTTCTTTCTAAATACGCAATAATGCCAAAAATGACAACAGTTTTTTTTTCCTTCAGTAGGCCTGAATTTTTCACCCATAAACGCTCTCACACAGTCAATTTCATTATTCAATACTTATATTGACAACCTGAGAGTGCTTTTGACACTTTAACATCAGCTCCTGCTCAGTATACTTTGGAGTATATTGTTCCATGTAAAGGCGGTACTGTGTAACACACAGCAACTCCTGCTGGGTCTTGGTGATGGGCAGACATGCAGACAACAAAATACAACATCACCATGTGAATGAATACTTCACCGAAGAAAGATGACAGCAATCATCTGCTCAAGTGCATTCAGGGCAGTAGTTTGATTTATGTCGAGAACAAGCTGAGGTGGTCCAGAGGCAGCATGACTATACCAAATCAAGTGCCCGGGCACCAACCACATCACACAACATTTCGAGGCCTTTTTGGGAGTTTGTGTGATCATGGGTCCTTTCAGACAGATTAACATACAGGGAGGCAGTGGAATGTGTGTACAGCAGATTGACATGACTGGGTTCTACGGGATACTGAGACAAACCGTAATACAAGCTCCAGGCAAGTGGCCCACCAACACCGTTTAAACCAAAGTACAATTATGTGTATCCTGCATGACAACTGCTATTATCCCTAACACCTGCAGTGAGTGCAAGGATTGTCAACAGTGGATTTCCCTCTATGGGAAGGATTTGGTTGATGGTTGTTGCATCAGATCACCACAATTATGGGATTTCCTTGAGCAGTCCTCTTTACTGAAGTAGCAGCCTTTACCAGAAGTGGCATCATTAATTAATCCACATAGTCACAATGTGTGGGCTACAGAAAATTCTCAGTGAATTTTTAAGTGGTTCAACAGCAATGATTGAGAATCATCATTGGAGAAGGGATTCTTGGTGACCACATACTTGGACCAGTTTTTATTTCTCAATGCCTCAACTGAGGAATGTACCTGGACTTTCTGAAAAATGTCTGGCTGGGCTGCTTGAGAATATGCCTTTAGCTATATGACAGGTTCTGTAGTTTCCACATTACCGTTTGCCGACATCTGCACAGCATCTTCCCCAGACACTGAATGGGACACGGAGGCCTCATAGTGTTGCCTACTAGAAATGGTTCAAATGGCTCTGAGCACTATGGGACTTAACATCTGTGGTCATCAGTCCCATAGAACTTAGAACTACCTAAACCTAACTAACCTAAGGAAATCACACACATCCATGCCAGAGGCAGGATTCGAACTTGCGACCGTAGTGGTCACGTGGTTCCAGACTGAAGTGCCTAGAACTGTACAGCCACACCGGCCGGCTGCCTACTAGATCACTGGACTTAAACCTCCTGGATTTTTACCCCTGGGGGTATCTGAAAATCATTCTGTATGCTGCACCAGTTCCTGTCGAGCAGACCCTTCAACAGCATGTTCACGACACTTGCGACATGATTTGAAGAGAGCACGGAACGTGCGAAAGAGTGTGGCAGGATACAGTGTGCCATGTGAATTCACCCACTGCACCCTGTGGAGGCCATTTTGAACACCTGTTGTGATGTGGGTGTTGTCCAGCTCAGTACTGTGTTCCAGAAGGAAATCTTGTCATTACAGGCACACCGTCAATTGCAGGACATCACATTCATAGAACCTTTTTTCCTCCAGTTCCAGTCAGGAATCCACCCACGCAGTTTGTCAGTTTTATTATTGTCCATCCTGTATACTGCAGAAATACATGACAGCACGGCCTACGGTACTGATCCTCTACGACAGCGGCCATCAAACTTTACTGCTCGAGAGCCAGTGTAGGTACTGTGGGGCAATCATCAGGGCTGCATATGTACCAGTCTTATTATCAATTGGTACCCTACAAAAATTAGTACGTTATGAGCTCCCAGTAGACTAGCTGCAGCAGAGGCTTGATAAGTTGGGGGCTGGCAGCTTACTGTTGAAAGTCAGCACCGTTCGGAAAAGTTTGTATCTACTGTTCTTGTTTCAGATTGTGCTTGACAAAGAATTGTTGCATTGATTGTGTGTTGGATAATTAATTGATTAATAACAGTAATTGTTATATTTAAATGCATTATGCAGTATGAGAGAAGATCACACATGTTTACTGAATTATTTGAATTAATTTTCTTTCTTCTCACTGCATCGCATTGCATTGCAAAAGCCTCATTTACTTTCATATTCGTAGTTACAATTATGTACACATTTACAAATCCATGTTTCTTACATTAGAAATTTATACCATAGCAACTCATTGGTATGAGCAGCACACATCCTTGAGCTTTGAGTACTGCATGGCAACAAAACATTCTCCCTCTCTCATCTTCCCCTGAGGTAAGAGGGCGACTTCACTAAGCCCGTGCTCGAATTTACAAACATTAATTAAAATTAAGCACATATTAAAATAATACACACTCTCTCTTTAAGTATTTTTATTTGTTGCAGAGAGAAAACTGCACTGTTAATTAGATGTTATCACTAGTTGATGTTGTAGGATTTGGCTGTTAACTGCTATACACATACTATTATAAAATACGACTGAGAACTACAGGCCACATTAATACTTATTGAGGCCACATGCTGCTTGCAGGCCGCAGTTTGAGGAACACTGCTGTACAATAATGTATTCACCTCTTTTCAGAATTATATTATAGACCGTTCAAGCATTCTGGAAAACGAAACCCGATGGATATATGAACAATATCTTTTCAATGTATACAAGGTGTTCCAAAATTCACCAATTCTTTAAAACATTCCTCATTTATCCTTCAAAAGTTTTGATAATCATCTGGCTCTGCTGCAATTCTCTAAGATTTTTGGTATGGCTGTGTGTAGAATGCCTTCCAAGTTATTTTTTTGCCCATCACCGCTTAATCCTGTTTATACTTTTTGCAGCATGTAGTGACTGCACTCACAATACATGGGAGTTCTACACCATCAAGTGCTGACATGTTTGTTACATAGAGAATTCTAGCTGACTTATTGTCAGTCATAAATATTGCACAATAATCGTTTTCCATTCTTGTCCTCATGCCTTTAGAAAGTGTTATGTAATGGAAATGGCTTCATCACTTTTTGTTCTTTATGTATATATGCTCAGTGCAGACTGCTGCTTTGTATGTGTATTGTAAAACCTAAACCAGTTTTCACTTGTAAATATCTGACATTATACCAGAAAATCATCAGTGATACCAAGGAAGCCTTGGTAAATGAGAAACTGATATGGCAGAAAGTTTGTACTTACTGTAGTGTGACTGAGTTTCAATCATACATGTCTCTGACAACATCTAGACCACACTGATGCTGCTTAGCCACCTCTTTGTGGATGTGGAAGCACAGAAGAAGTAAACACCCGTTCTTTGGATGCGACAGTCGAGGACGACAATCCAATAGATTTATTCGGTGTCTGGTGGCATTAACATTTCTCTTCTAACACCTGTGCCAATGCTCCTGGTGACAAGAGACTACTGGCTACACAAGGAACTCTTTCTTTTCCCAGATGCACATAATATGTAATAACTGATACAATATATTGATACATGCAAACAGATGAATCGGGGTAGAACTGAGATAGAGGAAAGTTTTTTTTCATCATTGCATATACGTGTATACTCAAACTGAAATTTACAATATACCCGCAATTGTAAATGTGTACTGAATGTACAGCTATCAGAGGATGAATACATAAAAATGTATATCTGAATTTGTATGCTAATTTATACGAGTTAATACAGTTAACTATAACTGACTCACCTCAGACCTATGTAGCAAGAATATTGATAGTACTTCTATCATTAATTTAAATCAATGAGTTACCAGTTTTGTACTTTGTACCTCCCATTATGGTTCTATCTCTGAATTTTGTTTTAACTGGCCTAACACAGTAGCAGATACAGTACCCCATAATTTTGAACCTTTGCCTTAGTGAGATATGTATACCTCTCAAGGCAATTGACTAAGATTTTTGAATCCAACCTAATTAAGCCAGATAGAAAGGTGCTAAGAAATTAAAGATTAAAAACTAAGTAGATAGTTGTAAAGAAAGAGAACTAAAAGGCAATAAAAGAAAAGAAAATCTGAGCTTTTTTGTGGGAGAACACTCGGAGGAAAAAATATCCAAGATGAGATGCCCCCCCCCCCGCTCCCCCCTCACTGTCTATACCATCTCATGCTATGTGTCAGCATCGAAACTTTCTTCCCGAGAAACAGCAATCTTGATGCATCACCCCATTCTGTTGCCGGCGTGTGCAAATGCCGCTACTTGAAACACATTGTGGAATGTTGTCACATTCCATTCCATCCAGTTTTGCCACGTAGGAATTGATCTTTCATGCGCAGACAATGTGGCTCTGCCCAGAATGGCAGTCATGTGATTGACATGATCTGGAGACATCTCCCAGCAAACTAGTGTCACTGTTTTCTTACATTTCCATGAAATAGAGATACATGTACAGCTAGTGTTTAGTCCTGTAAATTGGAATGCAGCATTTAGGAAGTATTAATAACAGCAATTCTGTGAACTCTTCTGTTACTATATCTGTCATTTGATAAAGTATATGTACTACGATACTGGAATTCTGAGCTCTGTTCCCCTGCTTGCAGAAAAATAATAAGGAATCAATTATTGGTTTGCCTTTTTGCATCTACACAACTGTTTGTATACTTGCAAAAAGGTGGACCCATCATTAACTCATTATTGTATGTACTGCAGTGTGTAATTGCAATATTTCATTCCCACATGTAGAGAGTGTGATGTGTTTTTCTTTATGATTGTGTTGCAGACTGTGGGTATATATTCATTTGATTCGTACGATATTGCCACCAAGTAAACATCCTCTTTTGCATTGTCCCTGTCAGTCTACACCCACTCATCATTTCGCTCATCTATGTCTTTATGTTAATCTGTTGACACATCAGCTTTTACCTTTTAACTTACGCGACTCTCTGTCTGCCTTTTATATTTTGCAAAACATTCATTTGCCACTTCCTCTGTGACAATATTTTAATTAATCAACAAATCAGCCTTTTGTATTTTAACTTATGCAGCTACCCGTCTTTCTGTGCCGGCCACTGTGACAGAGAGGTTCTAGGCGCTTCAGTCTGGAACCACGTGACTGCTACAGTCACAGGTTCGAATCCTGCCTCAGGCATGGAAGTGTGTGATGTCCTTTGGTTAGTTAGGTTCAAGTAGTTCCAAGTTCTAGGGGACTGATGACCTCAGATGTGAAGTCCCATAGTGGTCAGAGCCATTTCAACCATTAGTCTTTTCACTTTCAGTTTGTCTTTTTGACAACCTCCAAGTGTAATTTTATAGTATGTTTCAAAATTTTTACCTTCATATGGCTGGAGAGTGGCGACTTGTATCCACTGACAGGACATGCTCCACCCATATGGGGCTAGGGGTATGAAATGACAATAGAGAAAGAAAAATGGTACTGACGTGCACCAACTGACTAGAAGTCTCTAGCACTAGTTTATTTGTTGTTGCCACTTTGTGATGCTTTGCGTCCATATCTGTTCATCCATGTAGTTTGCTTGTGTCATTGAGAGAGTCTTTTGTGTGTGTATTCATCATCATCATCATTATCATCTCCTTGCCACCATCACAGCCTCCACCTCTGCTGTAGTCATCTGCTGCCTCCTCTTAACCACAATCACCATCATCGCCACTGTCACACTGTACTCGCCATCTCTGTCTTTGTCCCTGTCACTGCCACCCTCATCTGCTGTCATCACATCTCACCAGATGTCAGTGCCATCTTCCCCACCATACCGGCGATACTCCCCTGCCGATATTAATCATCTACTTCCGTCCCCTGTTTCTTTTGACCCCACAGTGGACACACCACCCTCTCCTCTGCTCCCACTTCACTATGTGGAGCACTTTCCCTGGCCCACCATGTTATGTCCACATTCCTCTTCTAATAGTCTCACCCCACCCATAGTCACTTCCTTTGCCTACCCTGCCCTTCCTATCCTTTCCCACAACCTCTTCCACATCGTCTACCACATCATTTACCTATCCCCCATTTCCAACTTTTCCCAAACCAAGCACCTCCTCAGCAACTCCAGCCAAACTAATAACTAGTCAAGCTATCGTTGCAATACCTGAAACCACATTACAATCAACAAGAAACCAAATCTCCTCGAGCCTTCTGCAAGGACCTGCACCACGTCACACACCACCCTTTTCCAATTCCCCAACCCCCACCCCAACACACAACCACCAGAAACCCATAGAAGTACCCTAAAGCAGATCCCATTTCCAGTACCGTACTCAAAAAACCACAAACAACTCCTGACCCTATCAAACACAGCCCACCCCACCCCACCCACCATTCACCTTCTGTCATAGCTGTTTCCACTTTCATTCTCTCCCTTGCTGACCCCAAATTCCTAAATGCCGAATCCATCACTAGAAGTAAGGAAATACATCTCTCACATTTCCATCACTCAAATCATTCCCCCACAAAGATTCTGACCACATCAAATCCACAAACCCCAACTTCCATTCCAACCACCTCTTCAAAATCCCATGCACTACCTTCGGCATCATGCCTCCCTCACTCCATTCAGTACCACCTCTAAACAACTCCAGCCTCCTCACCGTCCCCCTGCTTTCACTGCCATAACAACAATGATTGGCCCCGAGATCACGACAGTGGAGGTGGCTGCAAAAACAGTTCCAGTTCCACTTTAGAAATATGTAGCTGTTATGACTCACAGAGAGACGTCTACACTGGTGGGATTGACTTTTTGAAACCTTCTATATGGGGGTGTAGCCCTCATTTGCAAGTAATTGATGAAAATATGCTGGAATTTTATGTGATACTCAACAGCATTGAAAGAGAAGTATTGTGTAGACTTGCTCCTTAACTCACAAACAAAAACCTACCAAGGTGAATGGCTGCAGGATGTGATAGCTGGCATCTTAACTTACATCACCCTATAGATGGTTTCATAAAGTGAATCCCACCACTGTGGACCACTCCTTGTCAGGTTCCACATTCCTTATGCAGGTCTCGTCAGGGAGAGATCGCTGATGTACAATGGCCGGTATTAAGTTGAACCTTCCAAATCCCTTCCACAGTCCTACCACTGCCAAAAATGTCGCATTTACAATGACAATTCATTCCGGAACGTAAAAATCCTCCCACCCATCCTCACTCTTAAGTCTCTCACTTCCTCAAACAATGTTCCTACCTCGCCTCCCCTCCCACCTGCAATTTCGTCTAACTTATTTACTCCAAGTGCAAGACCAACTCCCCAATCAAGAAACCAGATTTAATAGTACCTGCCTTGTTTAGATTAGATTTACTTTCATTGCAATTGCTCCATAGTGAGGAGGTCCTCTAGGATGTAGAACATGTCAGAAAAACAATAATGCATGACAAATATTTACAACTGAAACAAATAAGCTATTGTACCTTCCACAGGTCCCAAGTGGAATGATCCTCATTTTTTTAAATGAACACTATATGAAAGAATCATTTTACAAACACTAATGCATTTAATATAACTACTACAATACTTATTTACAATGAACACATTACTGCCCTGAAGTAATGGTGTGTGTGTGTGTGTGTGTGTGTGTGTGTGTGTGTGTGTGCGTGTGTGTGTACACACACAAATCTGTTGGTTCTACTGAGAAATTCATCAATGGAGTAGAAGGAGTTGGCCACCAATAAATCCTTTAGGCTTCTCTTAAACTGAATTTCATTGGTTGTTAAACTTTTTATGGCTGCTGGCAAGTTATTGAAAATGTGTGTTCCTGAATAATGCACATATTTTTGTACAAGAGTAAGTGACTTTAAATCCTTGTGAAGGTTATTCTTTCTTCTAATACTGATTCCATGAAATTGAGCTGTTGGTTTGAAACAGTGATATATTTTTAATGACAAATTTCATTAAGGAATAAATATATTGGGAAGCAGTAGTTAGTATCCCTAGTTCCCTAAACAGGCTTCTGCAGGATGTTCTTGAGTTCACACCACACATAAATCTTATGCACGTTTTTGCACCCGGAAAACTTTAGCTTGGCTTGATGAATTACCCCAAAAAATAATCCCATATGACATTAGGGAATGAAAGTAAACATAGTATGCCAGATTTTTCATTTGTATATCGCCCATGTCTGACACAATTCGCATTGCAAATAGAGATTCGTTAAGACGCTTCATCAGTTCTGTGGTGTGCTCCTCCCAGTTGAATTTATTATCAAACTGTAATCCCAAGAATTTAACACTGTCCACTTCTTCTATCTGCTTGTCATCATATGTTAGGCATATACTCATGGGACACCCCTTACAAGTTCCGAACTGCATTTAGTGTGTTTTTTCAAAGTTAATTGACATTAATTGGTTAGGAAGTAGTTATTAATGTCCACAAATATTTTATTAGCCGATCTTTCTAAGACTACACTCCATTTGCTATTTATTGCAATGTTTGTATCATTGGCAAACAAAACAAGCTTGGCATCTGATTATGTTACTGATGAAAGGTCATTGATATACACAAGAAAATGTAAGGGCCCTAAAATGGAACCTTGTCCCATTGATCATTCAATCCATCCCAATACCTCACTCTGACCAACTCCCACTGGCGAAAATATCAGATTCCTCTCTGTCGCCCTCCAAAATATTCACTCCTTCCAATGACTGCATACCATGAAACAAATTTCCCCAGCTGCACACTCCATCTTCCATCTCAGAACCCAAGCTGCCTACTCCCAAAACCAAGTCCACTTTGTCTTTACTTGTCTTGACACCTTATTTAAACCTCTCCACCCCCTCACCCACACAACCCTCTCCCCAGATTTTCATCATGGTGTGACAGCAATACAGCATCCTATACCACAACATTCGCACCCTACCCACTACAAACTCCTTGTAATGCATACCCTCTGCCAACACAATGCTGATACCTTCCTCCATAATGAGATGTCTCTCCCTGTATCCTTCTCTGCACAGATAGTCCCCATCTCTTGGCCAGAGGTGGAGTTGCAATCAGCCACCACAAGAACATCTCCATTTGCTTATGCTTAGCCCCTTCTTCAAAGCCCTGACTGTCAACTGTGCTACTATCTATGTCTGGCCTAATAATCCCCTACCCTACAATTTCCTCACCAATGTTATCCACACCTTCACCTATATCATTGCTGCTGACCTAAAAATCCATAATAGATGTCCAGCATAAATCCAGCAGTGATGTCAGTTTACATACTTCCTCCAAGGTCGCATTGTCCCCATCCCACAGCACACCTGGCCTGAAAGCAACACCACCCTAGACATTTTCCTAGCACCTCCCAACCACCTACCTGTACTCCTAACCATCTCCTATGCACAACCTCATCCCTGTGCACACCATCAGCAGCTCCATATGAGAGTTATCCGAGACTACTCTAGCACCAACTGGAATGTGTACTGGGAATCTGCAGACATCCAGTTAGGAAGCCATCCCCTCATCTTCCAGCAACCTCAAGATATCTCTGATGCCACATTCTTCCTGCAGTAGACTTCGTCAGACACTGTATTCACACACATTCCTACAGAGTCCATATATCCTCACCATCTCACACTCCCGCCACAAACCCCACTTTTCCTCTGAGAATCCGATCACATGTACTATTTCTTCCTGCAAACTTGCGACGGGGATACACAACATGCCTCCGGCAAATTCAGTGACACGTGAGGAGTTTGGGATTCTGGTACTGGCACCAGACATGCATCACACTCAACACTCTCCATAAACTCTTCCAAGTACTGGAAAGCATTCCATTGACTCATGGGTAATGACCTGCTCCTCCACAACCATCATCCCTTACCTGACAGCTGGAGCAAAATAGACCACATCTCATCCCATCTCTCCGACATCATCTCCATTCCCGATGACCCTTGTTTATATTACTATCAATGAACATACTAATACTGCTGCCCCACTCTTGGCTCCCAGCACTTGGACTATATACCTCAAACAGAATAAACACACCTATCATAACACATGACATAGACAAAGTAGTTTGCAGAAAAAGCACCACATTCCCTGTTGCTGACCACATCATGTATCAACACCAAAAAGACTGTCCCCTATCCTTTCTAGTTACCCCTGCAACCCTTTGTACCACTATTCTCTCCACAGGTTACTATCCTGAACCTCCAAACTCCTACTTTTCCACTAACACCCTTCTGATACCTCCCTGCTACCACCCCATCACCCTCACCTCAATGATTAGCAAGGTCTTCGAATCTGTCCTCTCCCAACACATCCATCAACACTTGAACCAACTCCACCTGTGACATTTGCCTGCTTTATATCTTCGTTGATAGTCGTCAGTGTTGACGTACTGCATTTTTATACTGGCTGAGAAATGGAGGGGTGGAGCTTCAACAATGATTATTGTAAACGATTTAGCCTGCAGTTGCACAGTTGCTTTTCACAGTTCTGTACTTTCATTGTTCACAACCCCACAATATTACACAGTTACATGGCCAGTTCCCTACTGGTAAACTTTGGGTAACCCTCATTAATAGTTTGCAGGCAAATGTCAGCATACTGCTACAATAGTTTACTGTTGAACATCTATCAGCAGTAAAAACCTAACCACACAATTCTTGCAGTATAATGAGGTATGTGTGACACTAATGAACAGACAGTGTCATTGTTTTAACATACGATCTATTTGTGTTACACTTATTTCAGTTAAGTTGACGCATTGTTGAAGATCTAATCAATACAGGTTTTTTCATCTGAAAATTGTGCATGGACTAACTGTCTCAGGACCAAAAATGGGGCCTCTGTATATCATCACAATAATAAGTACTGAAATTATAATTAAAACAGAACTCATTCAATTAACTGAGTTTATAGAAAAATTCCTTCTTTTTAACAGTTTCTGCTACTACAAGGTTTAGCCTGAATTATTTGTTTAAATGATGAAATTAATAGGTATAGTTATACAGACAATACTTTTGACAAACCTGGTAATTATTTTAGAATTAATTAAGGGCTGGCTTTGGTAACATGTTTTTGAATAGAGCCAAATAAATACTTTAAGAATGTAGTGGTTCTTCTTCCAAATGTTTATAATGAGTACAGAATTTGTATTTGTTTATAAGTCAACAGTAGAAACTAAGTTACAGAACAGTTACTGATTTCACCCTATAACAAAGGATAGTGATGGTCAAAATAAATTATGAAATCGGACACACATAAAACTGAGCACAAAATTATTCTTGGTGCTATATTTCTTAAGAATGAGGGCCAAACTTTCTCTTTTATGAAAATGCAGGTTATACTCATGTATGTTGACAATAATTAGTCAAAACTGAATTTAAGGAGGCAGATGGCTAAACAAGAAAGGAAGTAAAGAGATCCCAGCTTGCTTCATCACACTACCCGCTCATTAGATTGACCAGATAGATATTACAAGGAGCTAACTGGCCAGTTCAATGACCACAGCTGGCCTCAAAAAGTGGGTTTAACCATCTAAACACAAAAGAATATTACATCAGGAATCTTCTTATAAAAATTACAATACGTAAGTTTTTCAAATTTCTACTTATATGAATTGGCCATATGAAGAACCCCATACAAAATATTTACATACAGTGTATTATACGATGGCACAAATGTGTTATAACCTTTAATCACTAATAAATTGCTTGGATATACAAAAGTAGAAACACTAGCAGGTTACATGCTACTATCTCCGTATCTGTCACTCGACTGCCGTGCCGTGACATGCGGCCGGCACCGTTCATAGCCTTCATAGCCAGGTGGCGCTACCGCGCTCGGCCGAGCTGCAGAGCACCTCTATCGCCGTGTTCGCGTACTGACGTAGCGGCACTTTTAAATCTTGTGGCACTGTCACAACACTTTTCCCCCCTTTGAAAAAAAACTCACTGCATTGGAGAGACGGACAGTGCGGAGACAACCATGGCCTCGTGGGAGACCCCGAGAAGATCCCGCGGAGAAACACGAGAATATGGTCGAAAATGTCCAGGACGGAAGCTTGTGCGTTTAACGTGCCTCCTGGACGATATGATGGGTGAAAACTCCGGAGCAGCATCCATAGGTGTCGTGGACCTGGGGCTGTGCTCCAGCGAGATGGGTCCCGGAGAAGGCGGCGTCGCGACTGGGGCCGGTTCCGGTGTACTCGGAAGCGGCAGCGAAGTCGGCTGCACCGACACGCACGGGAGATCGGCAACAGTGACAGGACTGGTGTCTCGGGCTGGTGGAGGCGAAAGAAGGGGCGGTGGCACCGGCGTGGCCACCACTCGTGGGCGCATCTGGTCATAATGGCGAACAACCGTGCCATCGTCCGTACTTAATTCACAAAGCCAGCAGCCACGAAGAGCCTTGACCACCCCTGGAATCCATTTAGGGCGAGATCCATACCCTCGTGCCCACACGTCGGTGCCCACCGAGTATTTTCCCGCACTAGGGGACACAGTACTAGGCCTGACAGGGTGAAGCAGTTGCAGTAGAGCGCGCGGTTGGCGGCCATGCAAGAGTTCAACAGGGCTGCGATCACCCAGCGGTGTGAAGCGATAAGTAGAAAAATCAGTAAGGAATTTTTTCATCTGGCTTTTGAAAGTGCGGACAAGGCGCTCGACCTCCCCATTCGATTGGGGATGGAAGGGCAGAGCGGTAACATGATGAATCCCGTGTCCAGTACAAAAATCACGGAAGGCCTGCGAAGAGAACTGAGGGCCGTTGTCCGTGACAATCGTGGATGGAAGACCTTCTAGCACAAAGATTTTATACAAAGCCAGCGTCGTCGCCACAGTGGTGGGCGACAGACTTCGAACCACAAACGGAAACTTCGAGAAGGCGTCAATCAACAGTAGCCAATAAGTGCCGAGGAAGGGTCCGGCAAAGTCAGCGTGCACCCGTTCCCATGGCTGCGCCGGATCAGGCCACAGAGAGGGCATTGTACGGGGTGCAGCCAGTTGTTGAGCACACTGACCACATGCAGCGACCATGTGGGAGATGTCCGAATCGATACCGGGCCAATAAACATGCCTGCGGGCCAGGGACTTAGTCCGAGAAATCCCCCAATGGCCTTCATGCAATAGTTTGAGAACATCTTTGCAAAGAGAAGCTGGCACCACGACCCGTGGAGATGCGCCATCCGTAGCCAGAAGGACAACACCCTCACGAACAGACAGACGAAGCCGCAAGGCATGGTAGTTGCGAAGGGGATCTGATGCCCGGCCCCTGGTCCTGTCCGGCCAACCCCGTTGAACAAAACCGATCACCTGACGCAGGACCGGATCCCGCGCAGTAGCCGACGCGACCTGCGAACCTGTAAGCGGAAAACCCTCGACCGCACGACGTTCTTCCTCATCAATGTGGAAACAGAGTAGTTCATCTCGATCGAAAACCAGGTCGGGGCCCATCGGCAAACGCGACAATGCGTCAGCGTTGGCGTGCTGCGCCGTGGGGCGATAGTGAATCTCATAGTGAAAACGAGACAAGTATAAGGCCCAACGTTGCAGGCGGTGAGCTGCCTTATCCGGAAGCGACGCTGAGGGGCTGAACAGAGAGACCAGCGGCTTGTGGTCAGTGATGAGGTGAAACTTAGAACCATACAAAAAAACGCTGAACTTTTTTAGAGCATAAATGATAGCGAGCGCCTCCTTTTCGATTTGAGAGTAACGCCGTTGGGCATCGTTGAGGGTCTTGGAAGCATAGGCGATGGGTCGTTCCAACCCATCCTCATACCGATGGGCGAGAACAGCTCCTAGGCCATACTGTGACGCGTCAGTCGCCAGAACCAAGTGCTGACCCGGACGGAATGTGGCAAGACAAGGCGCTGACTGCAAATGAGCCTTCAGGCGGACAAAAGCCTGCTCACACTCGTCGGACCAACAGAAAGGAACGTTTTTGCGTAACAGCTGATGCAGAGGATGAGCCACTGCCGCCGCAGATGGAATGAATTTGTGATAATAAGCAATCTTGCCTAGAAACGCCTGAAGTTCTTTGACCGTAGACGGCTGAGGAAGAGCGGTAATGGTTGCCACATGCTGATGTAGAGGACGTATACCTTCACGGGACAAGTGGAAACCAAGATACACAATGGAGGGTTGGAAGAACTGTGACTTGTCCAGATTACACTTCAACCCAGCCGAATGCTGAACCCGAAATAATGACCGCAAATTGCGAAGGTGCTCCTCAGTGGAGCCCCCATGACAACAATGTCATCCAGGTAGTTGATGCAGCCAGGAACGGAAGCTGTGAGCTGTTCCAAAAACCGCTGAAAAATGGCCGGCGTGCTAGCGACACCAAATGGTAACCACTGGTACTGATACAACCCACAAGGAGTGTTGATGACGAGAAATTCCTTGGAAGACGCATCCAACGGCAACTGATGGTACGCCTCCGATAAGTCAAGTTTGGAAAAGAACTGGCCCCCAGCGAGCTTGGTAAATAACTCCTCAGGACGGGGAAGAGGATAAGTGTCAATGAGGCTCTGAGCGTTTACAGTGGCTTTAAAATCGCCACACAATCGCAGACTCCCGTTTGGTTTAGAAACCACCACGATTGGCGATGCCCATTCGCTGGAGGTAACAGGAAGGAGAATCCCTGAAGCTGTTAACCTGTCTATCTCAGCCTTGACAGGTGCACGCAACGCCATCGGTATAGGGCGTGCCCGGAAAAACTTAGGGCGAACTGTAGGTTTAAGAGTAATGTGGGCTTCAAAATCCTTGGCACGACCCAGACCAGCAGAGAACACGGACGAGAATTCAGAACACAATCCATCCAGCTGTTGATACGGAATATCCTCAGATATGAGGTGCACATCATCATCAATGGAGAACCCAAACAGCTGGAAAGCATCATAACTGAACAGATTTTCAGTGCCCGCATGATCCACCACATAAAACGTGAGGGTCTGAACAACAGACTTGTAGGCAGTGGAAGCATCAAACTGGCCAACGATAGGAATTTTCTGCTTATTATAAGTTAGTAGATTTCGCGTAACTGGAGACAAGGGAGGGGAGCCCAAGTCCAAATACGTGCGAGAATTAATGAGAGTTACTGGAGAGCGAGTGTCCACTTGCATGCGAATGTCTTTATCCATAACACGAACAGTAACAAACAACTTATTTGTTTGAGAAAGCACACAGTTAACATCCATGTCCGATGCCTCGTCCTCGTCGACAGGAACTTTAGTGGATTGACACACAGAAGCAATGTGGCCTTTTTTCCTACAGGAATTACACGTGGCCCAACGTTTTGGACACGCGGCCCTGTCATGCTGTACGAAACAACGTGGACAAGAAGGAAGTGCGGAACGAACCTGCTTCTGCGGTTGCTGTTTTCGCTTCGAGCGTGGCGGCCCAACGCGATGTTGTTGACATGAGTGAACTGCCGCCACATCGTCGTTCCCCTGTGAAACAGGCAAATTGTCCGCGTCGAAAGTGGTCTGTACGGCGCCTACATCACACCACGCGTCTATTTGCGCTACAGCAGTGTGAGACACTTCAAAAGATTGAGCGATGCTGAGAACTTACGACAACGACGGGTTTGGCAGTTGTAAGGCACGTTGCCGAACTTCTTTATCCGGAGCAAGCCGTAGAATAGCGTCCCTAACCATTGAATCAGCATAAGACTCATGATGAGTGTCCGTGACAAACTGACATTTCCTACTCAGACCGTGTAGTTCCGCCGCCCAAGCCCGGTAAGATTGATGGGGCTGTTTACGACATCGGTAGAACACCACGCGGGCGGCAACGATGTGGGTGTTTTTTCGGTAATAGTTAGACAATAAGTCACACATTTCTTGGAAGGACAGAGAGGCAGGTTCCCGCAGAGGGGCTAACTGCGATAGCAGCTGATAGATCCGAGGGGAAAGCCAAGATAGAAATAACGACTTACACATAGGAGCGTCGACCACGCCGAAAGCCAAGAAGTGTTGCCGCAAACGCTTCTCATAATCCTCCCAGTCTTCAGCGGCCTCGTCGTAAGGAGGGAACGGAGGCGGAGAAGCGGAAGACAGACGATGAGTAAGCGATGTCGACAACGCCTGAATAGCAGCCGTCAGCTGTGTGTGTTGTGCCTGAACGGCAGCCGTCAGCTGTGTTTGTTGTTCAATGAGTGCTTGCAGAAGCTGTTCCATGTCCGCCCCCACACGAACACACAATGCCACAACGCAGGAAAAAAAATATTCGACCTCGTCGCCAAAAAGTGTTATAACCTTTAATCACTAATAAATTGCTTGGATATACAAAAGTAGAAACACTAGCAGGTTACATGCTACTAACTCCGTATCTGTCACTCGACTCCCGTGCCGTGACATGCGGCCGGCACCGTTCATAGCCAGGTGGCGCTTCCACGTTCGGCCGAGCTGCAGAGCGCCTCTATCGCCGTGTTCGCGTACTGACGTAGCAGCACTTTTAAATCTCGTGGCACTGTCACAACAAAAATATCCATTAGTTATATTTTAAGTAAAGACTACCTAGACATTTTCATCATAACTGATGTCCTTTTTGAATAAAAAAAGATTACATTCTAAGATACATATCACTTTATACAGATCCAGTCTTGCTTCAAACAGTCTTGCTCATGGGTTGCAAAAAGTTAAATTGCACTGCACATTGCAGTTAAATTTTAGACAGAAAATTTCACTTGTTCAATGTTTAGTATTTCGCAAAAGCACTTTCACTCTTTTAATGCGGGTTTTTTTTTTTTTTTTTTTTTTTTTTCCCACCAAGTCGTTCACACCTTCTACAGGTCCAAGTGGCAGTTATTAAGGAAATGCACTACTATCAGCTTCCTTGGAGGTGGTTCTTCTCAGCCACAGTACACGAAAAAGTAAGACAAAATACCCTATTTTAGTATGCTCACTTTTACTTCTAATTAAGTATAAGGAAAAACAGTTTCACACTAATGGTAAATAATGGTCATTACTTTATAAATACATACATTACATAGTTCTCATGCCATCAAAATAATGAGCACTAAAATGGACTGTAGTACAATAGGTGGGGACTAGTAAAAATTTTAAAATCAGGTACACATTACACTGCAAAATGTTACTCTAGGTCATAACTCTGTCTGTAATTGGTTAAACTTGAAAACTTTGGGTTTCTTTCCCATTTGAAATTCACTTAAATGCCAAGTCCTCGTTTGAAATTCACTTCACTTATGGACTCCTATCACCTCCCAGAATGAGATTTTCAATCTGCAGTGGAATATGTGCTGATATAAAACTTCCTGGCAGATTAAAACTGTGTGTCAGACTGAGACTCGAACTCGGGACATTTGCCTTTTGCAGGCAAGTGCTCTACCACTGAGCTACCCAAGCACGACTCACGCCCTGTCCTTACAGTTTTATTTCTGCCAGTACCTCGTCTCCTACCTTCCAAACTTTACAGAAGCTCTCCCACGAACCTTGCAAAACTAGCACTCCTGAAAGAAAGGATATTGCGGAGACATGGCTTAGCCACAGCCTGGGGGATGTTTCCAGAATGAGATTTTCACTCTGCAGTGGAGTGTGCACTGATATGCAACTTTCTGGCACATTAAAACTGTGTGGCGGACCGAGACTCGAACTTGGGACCGAGTTTGAGTCTCGGTCCGGCACACAGTTTTAATCTGCCAGGATGTTTCCCATCACCTTAATTTCCAAAATATTTATATTACCTCTAGCTAAAACTAAAGATATGCTGTAGTGTAGATTTACTAATCATTACATTATGAAAGAAATAGTCCTCATCACATAACTTAATTACTATTCAATTCAACATTAAGGGAATAGAAGTTGTACCAAATCATTGCCCTACTTCTCCACTCAGCTCTGAGTATTACTCTCACTCAACCAGAAAATTAAATCCTCTCAAAATGTTACCAAATAGTTGGCCTGTCAGGATATTCACATCATTCTAGCACCACAGTAATCAGTTAACCAACAAAATTACTTTTCTGCATTCCAATATTACCCCTTTAAGCTCATAATCCCTCAGAACGCAAATAGAAGTTTTCAGATAACCTATAGACCCAATAATGCTAAGCTCTCATTCCCAGCTGCAGTGTCATCAATTTCATAATATATGTAGTACCCAATGTTGCCTAGTTCAAAATTAGATTGTCAATATAGTTACACACATTTGTTTTTATACAGTTATCTTTTTCATTAATCAATCATGTCTGTCAGCTCCATTATTTTACTGTGGAAATCTTATCCACTAACCATCCAACAGAAAGTGCACGATAGACTAAGAGTACTAATTGGCCAAACATGGAGATTGCACCCCTCCAGTGTCCCTCACACATACAAAACCCTCATCCAACGCATCCTTTGCCAAGCAAATCTTACACAGTTATTTGCTTCCCCTGAGTTTTGTAAGTTCCTTCAGATCCTCGAACTCCATGCCCTCCACCTTGCTTCTGTGTGTTTCTTCCTTCTCTGACATGGATCCCTTACCAACTCATCAAATTCCCACCTCTCCTCACTCACACAGATCACCTCTGAAGAAACTACACCATCTGCAAACTTTACTCAAATAATCCTTTAGTTTCCCATACACTTTCCAACCATAGTGTGCTGATGCACCTCCACCAACACCTCCCGCCAACCCTACCCTCCTCCACATACTTCCCCAAAGTAACTTCAACTATCTTCCCCTCCCAAATCATTAACTGTGTCCAGATAGCTACCCTTCCTACCAACTTTAAATCCACCCTACCCATTCCACATCATCAAGGCCTCCTTTCCTCCCTTCCTCATATTTTCCCTGCCCCCTTTTTTCCTCTTCTACCCATGCTCACCAAGCCCCTTTACCTCATCAAATTTTAGCCTCAGTAGAAACTCCTCCACTTGAAACTGTCTTGAATCTCAACAGCCATCCCTACCTCTCAATAAAATCTGCACCAGTCCTCTATTCGTACACCGTCTCTATTCTACCATCTTCAACAACCAACCTTTCCCCTTCACAAACAGTCTAAGAAACCCAGAGCAGGTCCTACCAGCTTTAGTGCCTGTGAATTAATTCTTTTTAACATCTGTGTTGTGTGTCAGGGTTTTTTTAAAAATGTTTTAATTGTAATCTTACTGTGTTTCTGATTTTCACCTTTTTCACTACTGTTTATAACTAAAACCAAAGGAAGTTTATCTCTTATATACAAGAACATCCATTTCATTTTGGCCTTTAAAAATTTTTAAACTCATTCCAAATATCTCATGTTTATTATTATATCATCTTATTGAAATTTTATTGTCAACTGGTTGAGCCGCAAGTTGATTGTACCACTGACAGCCCAACACCATCCATTTGCAGTGAGGGGCAATGAAATAAAAGGTATAGCCTGAAAAATTTGTTGCTTAAAAATTAATAATTATTGAGTAGTTGGAACATATGATACTTCTTATTAAATGAATAAGGGCCTTATCTGTTACTTTGTGAGGGAGTAAAGAGCAATTTGTATGTGATTGTTGCTGTTACTTACTGATGTACTGTTGATGTGGTGCTGGTTTTGTCCACAAAAAGTGGGGAATATTTCATATTGTGAGGCAAAATGTATGCGTGTCCCCTTGTCTGCATAGGCTTTCCTCTTGTCCTCACCTTTGCTTCTGACCTCTGTCACCTACAGTGCAGCAGTCTCATGTTTAATAGAGAATATGTGTAAATGTATTGTCAAATGGTTAGCATCACTGCCTTCAGCAGAAATGGACTTTCTCACCTTTTTCTGAGACAGGGAAGTCTGGAATGGGATACTGTCATCCCTCATGAGGTCAAATGATGAACCAGTCAAAGAAAGAACTATATCAGGGTTCAACTACTGCCAATAATGGCAAGAGGGATTGGCGACAAGCCGATCGCACATCCCACAATTATAGATCACTCCTTGTATTTCGTTGTAGACAGTTGACCATTCAGGCTAGGCCTAAGGCTGAATGCCTGAGCTGAGTTTATGTTTGTGAAGAACATGTGTGTTAATTATTTACACTGAATCTGAAGGTAAATAAATATACCCTACCTCTGACAGTAGTGTCAAATGAGAGACATGCGAAACTGTCACTAGTTCAGTACTCATTTGTTTTTTGACCGCAGTTGGAGTAGTCCACACTACTTTTAGCAACTAAATAAAGCTTTTGATTCAAACTTCTACTCTTGCCTACCTGTTGAAAAACTGTGGAGGCATTAGTTTGCAATTTATTATTACTATTAATGTTTATGGTACACGTGCTTGGGCCACACGATGTAAATAACATAATATTTTCCGAGAGTTTTGTTTTAGCTTTTCTTTGCTTAATGCTGTTAATTTTCTGCATTAATGTTTTTCTGGCTGTTTTATAAAGTACTTTGCTTCTGGCACCCATCAACTCTGTTGTTTCAATTTTAGCCCTGCTGATACTTTCATGAAGGTTAGACTGCATAGTTAACATGGTTCGCTCCATTCTTTTAATGAGTGTATGAAACGACGATCTACAACGAATGAGAGAGGTTAGAGAACTTGCATGTTTGTAAATCGGAAGCAATATATGCAGGGCAAAGTTAGTTTATTGTAAGCGTGCGAGAAGTGTTATAAAATTTTTGTAAAATGGCTATGTTCTTTCACCAATTGGCCCCTACACTGGAAAGTTGTGAAGAGTTGAATTGGTTTCAGTATTAAATAAATAATATTGGTTACTAATAAAGTCTCAAGTGTATTTCCTAAGCAGCCATAACGTACAATTCTAATTAATGGATCGATATGCAAGATTTAGTCTGAAAATGTATCGTTTGGAAATACAGAAAAATGTTGGATAATGTAAAATGCGGCCTTTTGATGGCGAAGAAAATATCTGAGAATGCTTTATTCAAGGAAAATTAGATAAATCCTTAGCAAAAATATGTTTTTTACGTATACATTATTCAGCACAAATTCTTCGTTGAACTTCATGTAATAAGTCTGTAGTGTGTTATTTATTATACAACATGGGAAAAATACATCAATTATTTGTAAATTACAGTCGCATGACTTAAATGTAGCTACCGATCTCTCCATAATTTCTACCAGTGACAAACGACATACAAGGTAGGCATGAAAATTATTTTAGCCTACATCGCAGCACAATGTAGCAAGTATTGCCAGTTATTAACAATCAAGTTTACTTTGCACACTTATGATCTTATCTTTCCAAGACTAGAAGAACAAAGTAGGATTGTTTCATGACACTTAGGAAACAAAGTACACATGCCCTTTTGCAACCACTTTCCAGTGTGGAGATTCTTTATGATGATCGATAACATCCAAAGAGTGAAATATTATCTACATCAATACTCAGCAAACCACTGTGAGATTCATGTGAGAGGGTGTGTCCCATTATACCAATTACAAGGGTTTCTTCCAGTTCTATTCACATCTGAAGCACAGGAAGAATAATTGATTGAATGCCTGTATGTGTGCAGTAATTATTCTAACTTGATCTTCATGACATCTGTGTGAGCAATACGTAGGGGGTATAGGATATTCCTAGAGCAGACATTTAAAACTAGTTATTGAAACATTGTTAATAGACTTGGAATAGTTTACTTCAATCTTCAAGAGTCTTCCAGTTCAGTTCCTTCAGTATCTCTGTGACACTCTCCCATGGACTAAACAAATGTGTGATCATTCATGCTGCCTTCTCTGTATACGTTCAATAAACCCCCTTTAGGCCTATGTGGTACGGGTCCCACACACTTGAGCATATTCTGGAACTGGCTGCATGAGTGATTTGTGAGCAATCTCCTTTGTAGATAGACTGCACTTCCCCAGTATTCTTCCAATAAACTCTAGTATACCACCTGCTTTGCCCATGACTGAACTGATGTGATCATGCCATTTTATAATCTAAATATGCTAAAGAGTAGACTGAAGCAATTTTTAATAGAGAAGTGTTGTTACTCTATAGAGGACTTTCAAATTGTAGTGCCATCTTGGAAAACAGTGTATATAGACAATGCCTCCGATCTATCAGAGGAATGAAAGAATGTAATTATACACTGTATAATGTGTACTGTACTATCATAAATATAAGCTAAATTGTGTTACACTATAGAGGAATCTACTTGCAGTGCCCTTTTCAAAAATAATGTGTACAGACATGTGTCTGATCCATATGTTGTTATGAAAGAATGTAAATATTTTTCTGTATATGTGTAATGTAGTCTAAATTTCCCTGACAATGTCCGAAAACTTTTTGTTATATGGACAGATGATAAATAAATAAATATCCCTACAAAGTGTATTTGTACCGAGTGAGGTGGCGCAGTGATTAGCACACTGGACTCGCATTTAGGAGGATGGTGGTTCAAATTAGCATACTGCTATCCTGCTATAGATTTTACCTCATTTCCCCAAGTCACTTTAGACAAATGCCGGTATGGTTCCTTTGAAAGGCTGCAGGCGACTTCCTTCTCTAATCCTATAGGACCAAAGGCCTTGCTGTTTGGTCCACTCCCCCAAATCAACCAGGTATTTGTATGAGTTGGCTGCTTCCAACAGTGACTCATGGATATTATAGACATAGGATATTAATTTTTTGAAGTGCAATGTCTTACATTGCTGAACATTTAAAGCAAGTTGTCAATCTATGCACCACTTTGAAATCTTATCAAGATCTGACTAAATATTTATGCAGCTTCTTTCAGATAGTTTTTCATTATAGATAGGTGCATCATCTGTAAAAAGTCTGCTGTCAGTATTAATGGCGTCTGCAAGGTCATTAATGTACAACATGAACAGCAATGGACCCAACACACTTCCCTGAGGTATAGCTGAAGTTACTGCTACATCTGACCATGACTCTCAAACGAAGATAACATGTTGTGTCATCCCTACCAAAAAGTCATCAACCCAGTCACAAATTTCACTTGATACCCTTATGATCATACTGTTGACAATAAGCGTGTGCATGGTACTGGGTTGTATGACCTTTTCAGGTTTAATTTACTTTGTTTTATACCTGTAATCTGTAGGTCTAAGGATTCTCATTCCATTATATTGTGTTATGGATCATTGTAGTGGTTAAGTAACTTTATATTCTTTACCTGTAAACATAGTGTACAAGTACTTGTCATTGACAATGTAAAAATTGACACACACTACATCCATGTGAAATTGTCACAGTTGGATCCATGGTGTAAGAAATAATAAATAAATAAAAAAATAAATAAATGTTTTTTGGAAATCAACTAATACAGGCTTTCAATATTTCGTGAGAAAAGTGAAAGTTGGGTTTCACATGATTGATGTTTCCAAAATTCATACTGGTTGGCATTTAGGGGGTCATTCTGTTCAAGATAATTCATTATGTTTGAGCTCAGAATATGTGCTAAGATTCTGCAACAAATTGATGTCAAGGATATTGGATGGCAGTTTCGTGGATCATTTCTTCTACCTTTGTTGTAAATGAGTGTGATTTGTGTCTTTTTCCAAGAATTGGGCACTGTTTTTTGTTCAAGGGGTCTATGATAGATTATATAGTAAGGGGTCTAACACAGTCACAAATTCAGTATAGAATCTGACAGAAGTACTTTCAGGCCCTAGTGCTTTGTTCTGCTTTAATGATTTCAACTGTTCCTCAATACCATTGATACTTATACTTATTTCATTCATCTTTTGAGTGGTACAAGGATTAAATTGGGGCGGTTCTCCTGGGTTTTCTGTTGTAAAGCAACATTTGAAAACAGAGTTACACATTTCAGCTTTTGCTTTCTACCCTCAGCTTCAGTTCCTGTCTCATTCACTAGGTACTGGACACTAGTCTTGGTGCCACTAACAGCATTTACATCAACCAGAATTCCTTTTAGTTCTGTGAAAGATCACCTGACAATATACTGCTATGTTTCTCATTGAAAGAAACAGACATTGCTATCTCGACAGCCAGCACTGGGTGTTTAAGAGTGTCAAGAAGAATGTTCGATATGAGTCATCAGCTCTGGCCAGTGATGTACTGTTAATGGCTGCTGTCATGCCACCTTTTGGTGTATGACTTCACACTTTCATTGTTTGTTGGCAAAGCCAACTAATTCGGAAAAAAAGAAAAAGAACTGGTATTGGTGACACACTGATCTGTAGCTTGTGAGCAGGTGAAGTTAATGAATGTAATAATAAAAATATGTGGCTGTGGTGACAGATTGATCTATAGCTGTGTCCAAAGTGTCAGTTGGGTTGGAATGTGAAAATTTGGTTGTGCATTGGCAAAAACAGTGAATGTGACACTAAAAAATCCTGAATGTAGTTTCTGAAAAAATTGAGAAATAACATCATGTTATAGTCACCACATTGTTAATGGTATTCATAGAATGCTTCTTATGTCACAGGTCAAAGGCAACAACTCATCAAACATTCCTCTACATCTGTTTAAGAAACAGTTACTGCAACGATTTCACTACCTTTAACACAGTAAATCATGTGGACAGGTTTGTTAATTATCTGACATGTTAAGATGTACATCTTAACATAGAGACATTGGGTCTCATGCTTGTGACACATTCACAGTGTTTAGAGAGTGAAGGTATTAAGAGAATCTTCATTTATGGTACACTCTGCTTGGTGACTTGCTCGTGCGAACTTAAATGATAAAGTAAGATGAAGCATTTATGGCAATAAAAAAGGCTTACATAACCTTGTAGTACAGTATGAGAGCAACTGGATAAGAACTCCCTACTGACTGGTTCTCTCAGGTAATCTCCATACTTACAGGGTCTAGAGTTGAGTTCCTGAACACAAAATTCTTAAAAGCAGTCAATATCCCCTACCCCGTCCCATCCCAAAAAAAGACAATTTTGCAGATTTCTGAGTGCTGTTAAGTACAAAAAATACTTTCTCATGTGTATTAGTATCACAGTTTTTAATGCACACAAATAAACAATGAGAATAATTTGTAGAGTTGGCAGATGATTGCCACACAGAGGCATCTGGACCAGGAAAAGTGTCTGATCATGCGGGCTGAGGTTTCCCACAGTTTCCTCAAGTGAGTTGGAGCAAACACCAGGACCACTCCCAAGCACAGCACATGGCAGTTCTCCTCGTGCACTCAGAGTTTGCATTATGTCTCTAATGACTTCATTCTCTCCAAGGTGTTAAAACCATAATCTTCTTTCCTTCTTTGAGTAAAATTTGATTTCAGCACACATCAGCAAGCTTAATTTATTTAAAATAAACAGCAAATGATACAAATCAGTTTCAAATAATGCCAACTACATCCTTTTCTAGGGACAGAGTCATGTTGTTCTCCTGGTTAACAAAATTGCCCATTTTTAATGACACTTACAAAATCCCTGAATTTTAGATTTCCAAGACTATTAGCACTATGGAAAAACTCAAAAGTAAAGGATTTCTTTGCTGTCTCCACTGTTGTAAGAGATCAAAGGCCACAGGATCAATGTACTGGTAGTGACTGGGGGCATAGTTTCACTGTGAAGTCTAAACAATGATACAAATTGCCAGTGTTCTGAAAAAAAGGGAAAGTTGTAGAAATGGATCTTACATCAACCAGTGAACAGGCATAGGTAGCAACTTGAAGCAAAGGTGAAATAATGTTGCTACATGTCTGTGGAATTCTGATGTTTTCCTCCATCAGGTCCGGTCCAGAACAGTGTGACAGTAACAAAACTCACTCAAATAACAAGTGGGAACTCCTTTAGGGGCACATGAATGATGCTCGGTACATCCTCACAAGCCTCCTGTGCAGGGAGGACTGAACAGAAACTAGACAATGTCTCCACAAAACACAGCTTTAGGTCAGGCTGTCATCAGGAGCAGCAATACTGTGGAACTCCCAGCATGGTGACATGGAACCGTGCAGTCTACATTAAACATAGAAAATTGAACTCTGAGAGAATGGGACAATAATCATCTTGAGGGCATTAAATGAGGAAAGAATAAAAACAGTTGCACAGATTACTTCTAGGTCCAAGACAGTAGGTGTACTATAAAAGATGACTCACTGAAACAGTCCAGCACCATGTTGAACAGATACATTTCTAATGTTACAAATATTACATCATGTACACATTCTTAATTAACTTACTTGCAGTTTCACAGTTCAGTTGCACTATCATAAATTGGTTACAAAGAAAACAAATTTGTTAGGTTAGGTTTGAATGATGTTAACTCAGACTGACTGTTGAAATAATGCTGATTTTGAGATAAATATTGTGAAAGGTGCAACACCAATGAAGGTACTTGATATTGAAATTAATAGTGCACTACAAATTAAGCATGTGACGCTGTAGAAATAGTGAGAACTTACACACAATCCCTGACTGAAAATCTGTTAAGTTTGACGCCCCACACATTATTTCCCCCAAACCCCATCATGAGAGAGCACATTTAACCACGTAGGATGAGTCAAGTTATAAGTAGTCAGGCATACATCCACTGGAGGATTCTTCCACAAAGGTACCTCAACCAAAGATTCAGTACCAGTCTTACACCATATAAGTTACTTACTGACATTGACAGGGAAAACAAAAATGAGCAGAGAATAAATAGGACAGAGGACATCTGCCCACTGAAAGGTAATGAAAGTGAAATAGAGCCTCCTGAAATAGCAGACACCTTCAACATATATATTGTAACTGTAACAGATAAAATAAGACCACATATAACAGACGAAGAGAATACAGTGGCAAAAATTCTACCATTGCATTCATCACATTGACACAGAGGTTTCAAACACAATAAACCAACTAAAAGTCAAAACATTTTTCTGGCTTAGGTGATGTTACACCATCTCTCATAAAGGAATGCAGGAAAGTCTACCAAAAGACTCAACATCTTTATTGAATGCTACAATAGAGGAAAGCATTTTTTCAGAATCAGTGAAAAAAAATAATTTAAGAAAATCAACAGAGGTGAATTAAGAAAATGCAGGCCAATATAATTTACTTTCACTTTTACAAAACACCCTTAATTGATAACGAAGAATAGAATTGCCGGGCCTTAGTTCTGAGCTCCCTTGACAGACAATACAATTTGTGTGGGATATTGAAGGACCTGTCAAAGGTGCCTGACTGCATGAATCATTATGACCTAATGGAAGACACCTTATTACCATGGGAGTCAAAGGAAATGCTGTTATGTTATGCAGTTACACATGGTGAATAGGAAGGAATGCACATACATCAAACATACTAATGGGGAAAATATAATCAGTTACTTATCTTAGCAACAAACTGTGAAACATCTTGTGTTGCCCTTACTCTCAGCTAGCTGGAGTCCACAAGGAAAGAAGCAATAAATAAATAAACTAATAAAATTGAAAATTAATAAATGATCTCGGCCATCATGTCATTACTTTCAGATAATGAAGCTAAACTCTGGCTTCAGAAATAACACAAAACTGCAAGCCTGCAAAGGAATCTTCTCAAAACATACAAATACATACTATTTCAAGGGTATTGGCAAACCAGACTTGGAAGAAGTGTGTACAGGAAACAATAGTCTCCAACTTCTGCACACTGGTCAAGAAGCCATCTCAGCAGCTAAGGGATAATGGCAAGTATGACTTGTTCCACGATACAGTTTAACATCACAGTTCCTTACAAAAATACTACTTACCGAGATTACCTAAATTATTATCACAGTTTCTGAACAATATACTGATTGCTGCAATTAACCTCTTAACTTTAGAAATTGGTTGGTTGGTTGGTTTGGGGAAGGAGACCAGACAGCGTGGTCATCGGTCAACTTTAGATATGTCAACAATTCTGTCTGCACAGCATTTATTAACAACTGTGATTTTGGTTTATCGTAGTGTTCTCAAGTGAACAGTTGTAATGACCATTCCAACTTTAAAAAACATTCTTTCCCAAAAAAACCAGAATATTATTTAAAAAATTATAACACTTCACCACTTTGAAGTACTTCTATTGCGAATGTATTTAATAAGCACCTAACTATTTAGTGTAACAACGAAAATAATCAGTTATTGATAACGTAATATAAACGGATGGATAAAAAAATCTACTCACCAACTGGCCACAGGGGAAAATGCACACAAAAGAGTTCAACTTTTACAAGCTTTCAGAGCCTGTGGCTCCTTCTTCTTGCAGAAGAGTTGAAAGTGAAGGAAGAGGGGTGAAGGATGAGGACTGCAGAGGTTTAGGGGAAGGGGTGCAGTTCAGAAAATAACCCCGGGCCAGGGGAGACCTACCGGACAGGATGAGAAGGAAATACTCTCCCCCTACCACCCCTCCCAAATGATACCAAGCAGAAATTTGTTGATTAGGAATCATAAATAGGTATTTCCTCCAAAACTACCTGTACTGCCAAGAAATTTTTGCTAATAACTAAAACAGATGTGTATTTTAAGTTGATTTTATAATACACTACTGGCCATTAAAAATGCTACACCATGAAGATGACGTGCTACAGGTGTGAAATTTAACTGACATGAAGAAGATGCTGTGATATACAAATGATTAGCTTTTCAGAGCATTTACACAAGGTTGGTGCTGGTGGCAACACCTACAACGTGCTGACAGGAGGAAAGTTTCCAACCGATTCCTCATACACAAACAGCAGTTGACTGGCATTGCCTGGTGAAACGTTGTTGTGATGTCTCGTGCTAGGAGGAGAAGTGCGTAGCATCACATTTCCAACTTTGATAAAGGTCAAATTGTAGCCTATCACAATTTTGGTTTATCGTATCACGACATTGCTGCTCGTGTTGGTCGAGATCCGATGACTGTCAGCAGAATATGGAATCGGTGGGTTCAGGAGGGTAATACGGAATGCCATGCTGGATCCTGACGACCACGTATTACTAGCAGTCCAGATAACAGGTATCTTAACCGCAGCAGGATAATGCACGACCGCATGTTGGAGGTCCTGTTCGCGCCTTTCTGGGTTCAGAAAATGTTCGACTGCTGCCCTGGCCAGCACATTCTCCAGATCTCTCACCAATTGAAAATGTGTGGTAAATGGTGGCCGAGCAACTGGCTCATCACAATACACCAGTCAATACTCTTGATGAACTGTGGTATCAGGTTGAAGCTGCATGGGCAGCTGTACCTATACACGCCATCCAAGCTCTGTTTGACTCAATGCCCAGGCGCATCATGGGCGTTATTATGGCCAGAGGTGGTTGTTCTGGGTAGCGATTTCTGAGGATCTATGCACCCAAATTGTGCAAAAATGTAATCACATGTCAGTTCTAGTATAATATATTTGTCCAATCAGTACCCGTTTATCATCTGCATTTCTTCTTGGTGTAGCAATTTTAATGGCCAGTAGTGTATATATGCAAATTATTTGTTTGTTGGGTTCTTGTTCCATGGATCATTTGCACTCCCTCAGGCCTGGATGCCTGCAGTGATGCAGTTGGGAAATGTGTCATACAGGTGTTTTATCCTCTCCTGACGCATGATGAAACACAAATATGGGAAACAGTACTCATTATCACGGATACTGGCACTGGGGTGGAGTTGATGTCCAAGCTGGTCCCATACATGTTCTCTCACAAACGGGATTTTGCTGGCCACAGAAGTACCTCAACATCGAGAAAGCAGGTTACAGAGGCATGTGCCATGTGTGGGTGAACATATCCTGTTGATAAATGGCACCACTATACTGTTACATGAGAGATGACACATGTGGGTGTAGGATGTCTGTTGTGCCATCAGAGTTCTGTCAGTCACTACTCGCCTCGGCCTGAAGTCAGAACCGATGGCTTCCCACTATATCATTCGAAGTGTAACACTGCTGTGGCTCAGCTAAATGCTGTGGCTCTCCTAAGCATTGGAGGAATGGGTTCTGTCTAGGTCCCGCCATACTCACCAATGGTGGTCATCTCTGTTAGTGCAAAACCAATTTGCATCACACGATGCATACTAGAGGAGCAACAATAAAAAACGAAAATCATCAGTATATACAGCATATAAGGAGGGCAATACCAAAGATCCCACAGCCGCTGCTAGAGTAATGATGGCCACCAGAAAGAGGGGGAGCTCAGGACAGAGGCCTGTATGACCTTGTTTTCTTGGATATGGGGGGGATACTGACTGAAGCACCTTCTGGAACCCAGAAGGTACGTGACAAACAGTTCTTGAGAAAAATTGAGAGTGGACCCTGGAGACACCACTCATGTAACGTAGTAACTATATGGTGATGCCATGTCATGTTATAAGCCTTCTGTAGGTCAAAAAAGACAGCAATGAGATACTGGTGACCTGCAAAGGCCATCTGGATAGTGACCTCCAGAGGAACCAAATCGGCAGTGGAATGGCCTTTGCGAAAACTGCCCTGAGATCAACCAAAAGTCCCCAAGACTCAATGGGCTAACACAGCCATTTGCTCACCATTCATTCAAGGAACTTACAAAGAACGCCGGTAAGTCTTACTGGACAGTAAATGTCCATTGTTAGGGGATTCTTACCCAGTTTCTCGTCACTGAGATGGGAACTCCTAATTGTTCCAGATCTGTGCAGGTGCTGTAAATGCCATCCGTTATAATTGCAGCTCAAGAGGTCTTCTCTCCGACACTTCGTGCCGCCATTATTAGAGCACGCCTTCATCCTCCGGCACCTCTTCTGCATTGGAATCCCCATTTCTGCATCACCGCTGAGCAGTGCCGTGCTGTCTCCTCAGCCAGCCGCTAACAGCTTCGCCCATCTCGGTGGCATTCCAAGGGTTGTTTCTGCCCTCAGCTGATCCAGAACTGTCCACCAGCTGTGCTGCCGCCTTACTTTCACTGCAGGTAGGCGGCACACACCTCAGAGACCTCTGGTGGAGGTGGGATGTTTTGTGACTGATAATTGCCTCCCTCAGGCTTATTCCTGCTGCTCAGGCCCATTTACTCCACACCTACCTCCTTGTAGCATCAGTTCTCGTCCAGCAGTCACTGGCTGTTCCTAGCACCTGCACAATTAATCAGATCTGGAAAAATTAGGAGTTCCCATCTCAGTGACTAGAAACTGGTTAAGAATCCCCTAACAGTGGACATTTACTGTCCAGTGAGACTTACTGGCGTTCTTTGTAAGTTCCTTGAATGAATGGTGAGCAAATGGCTGTGTTAGCCCATTGAATCTTGGGGCCTTTTGGTTGATCTCAGGGCAGTTTTCGCAAAGACCATTCCACTGCCGATTTGGTTCCTCTGGAGGTCATTATCCAGATGGCCTTTGCAGGTCACCAGTATCTCATTGCTGTCTTTTTTGACCTACAGAAGGCTTATAACATGACATGGCATCACCACATCCTTACTACATTACGTGAGTGGTGTCTCCAGGGTCCACTCTCAATTTTTCTCAAGAACTTGTTGTCACGTACATTCTGGGTTCCAGAAGGTGCTTCAGTCAGTATCCCCCCATATCTAAGAAAACAGGGTCATACAGGACTCTGTCCTGAGCATCCCCTTCTTTCTGGTGGCCATCAGTGCTCTAGCAGTGGCTGTGGGATCTTTGGTATTGCCCTCCTTATATGCTGTATATACTGATGATTTTTGTTTTTTATTGTTGCTCCTCTAGTATGGGTATTGCTGAGCATCATTTATAGGTCAACTGCCAAGACTTGTGCCATGCTCTCTTGTCACTGTCCACCCACACCCAGATCCGTGCCTGGTTCTGAGAAACATTAGATTGGTGGCCCACACCACTAGTCGACTAGTTGCACTCCCGCCAGCAGGCGCCCTTTTCTCCACGCCAGGAGCCACCACCTCACTCCACAGATGAGTGCGGCAATGTGGCAATGTCCGTGTGTTGAGTGATTCATTGCATGAAGGATGTTTTGGTCAACTGGTTTCCCCCCCACCCGCTCAGACAAGAGTGTCAACAGAGTAAAATTCGTGCCCCTAGTGAAAGCATTGATTTTTTTTCTCTTCATTTCAGAGACTAAAAACTGGAAATACAAGGTCAGCTACATGTATATTGGTTTGTTTTACAGCTTCCAGTCTTCTTTTATATATAGTGTGATGCACACTACGTTACACAATTTTTGATCAAACAGGTATACTTACAAAATTTCTGTCTTTTTTTTTGTACACTGTATCTCTCTGTCTCACTTGCATTTATGCCTGTCAGGTGTCACTACGTGTGCAAATTTCATGTGTATGTGCCCGTAGTTACAAAATGCCACAGTTACACGAGCATGTTTTTGTTTGTTTTGTGTGTGTGAGGGTGGAATATCTGCAGTTACAATTCTGGTTAGTGGTGAATGGACTATCAGTCAATCAATCACTGTGAAAAATTATCATCCTTTCTGTTCAGGTAAACAGTGTAAGTTAGGTTAAATGTTTCAGCCATGAAAGATAGAAATATTGTTTGACTTTTTGGCCTCATGCAGAAGAGTGTATGAGTTAGGAACCAGTAGCTAATTCCTAAATGTTTTCTTAATGAGAAGCTTGCAGATCCAGTAGGCCAACATTTTACTGCAGCTTCAAACTTGGCCTTTTGCCATGTGTTCAACATTTGTATGACTGTGTGAGTATGTCCATGAACGACAATGGGTTCCCTGAGGGTGAATCTGTGTTGGGTGTGACTTATTCGTCAATGTCAGTAAGATGTTGGTAAAGTCATAAGAAAAATTCCACCTTTAATTTTTTCATCAATTTCCAGTTTCACTGCCAATTTGTTGTGACATTTTGGAAACTGTTTGGGAAGATTCTTTTTGGGTGATCAACACACTACCTCTGTCAAATGAGTCAACCACTACTAAAAACAATGTGAAATGACCAGAGGGTAATGAGAGGTTCCATTCCCTTTTTGCATGTCGCCTCTCATTTTCATCAATTTTATTAATATTTTAGGTCATTGCATGGAGGTAACAGGTGGAATAATGTTATTCTAATGAGAGTATTTGTACTGAGAACTCACAGTTTTTTTTCACTTGATTGCTATGCATGTTGGGAACTGTATATGGTCTTGCTTTTAGTTTCCTCTGTTACTTTCCTGGATGGCCTGTTGTGAGGTGAGCAGTGGAGGATGTGGCACACTGCATTTCCAGTGAGAGGCTGCACTTCCACAAATACTGCGAGGGTCATACATCAATGGGCTTGACCACCTGGTGGGACGACTGACCTCGGTCGAGTTTCACCTGTTGTATGCAGGGCAAAACGACACGAGTGCCTTCCGAGTGTTGCCACAGTTTATGGGTTTACCATTCCAGGACATTTGGAATGAAGACTGCTGGTGCTGACTGACTGCATTGTCCTCATGATTCCGAGAATACTTGTGGACTGTGCCCTGCTGGGTGCAACTGTCTGGCATTGGATTGCTGGTGGTCTACGCATGTTGTTTTCATAGCCGGTCAAATGGCAAGTTCAGTGCCCCGAGCTAAATAGCAGGGGCATGATTGGTCAACTTAAACTGAGGCCAGGTGATGTCATAAAGCCCTGCTCGAAATTGGATGGAATGGTTGCTATTGGTGTGAATGATATTCTGAGATAGTGTGAGATAGTGAGCAGTGAATGCTGATTCCCAGTTCTTCAAGGGTAGTGGGGAGTTGAGTAACATTGGCTTCGCTCTTGCATTGTGTGGGCACAGGGCTTTTAGGATCTGATCTTCATTGGAGTCAGACGGCCTTGGGACATAGTCACACTTTTTCGGCAGAACTTAGAATTCTCGGATAGCGTTTGAGGCCAGAATTTGAAACAGAGTTGCTGCACAGTAGAAGTCAGTGCCTACATCATCAGAACACTGCATACCAATGACATGCTGCAGATTTCAGGACTGGTAAAGTATTTTTCTGCTCTGGCATTGTAGGACCTATCAATTTTATACTGAGGTCCTCAACAGCATGTGCGCCTGATTTGCTACAAGTCCACCTTGCTTGTTTCCCCATGTGATCCCATTTGAGCTCTCACTACTAATCGCGATACTGCAACATAGTTGGGGAAGTAATATTTGATTCATTAGGACCTCTAGTCATTATTGTCAATCTATTACATCACAGAGAGTAGGGGCCCTTTGTTCTCGGGCCAACTCTTATTCTCATAATAGTTCAGTATGACCTAACCTTTAGCGTACAGTTTGTATTGACAATCAAGTACCTTTGTGTTCTGATTTATAATAAACCACATTGTAATATTTAATCCACATACCATTTCATAGATAGATGTAGAATCCCATTTCCTGTCATCCGTTATGATAAAATTCCAATTTTCTTTACTGAGTAGATAATGATTTTTATTAAATTATTGTGAGTGTACACTTCTTACTTTACAAACTAGCAGGTTGCACTATCAGTTCCTTTCTTTACTGTTGTGCACATAATCGATTAGGTTGTAGGTAAGGAGGGGGTTGAGTGTGTGACGAGTTCTGATGCAAAATTCACCAGAATTAAAGAGGTACAAACTCTGCTTCACCCCCACATGTCACAGAGGGAGAGGGAGATTTGATGAGGACTGAGTCTCTGCAGGGGATAAGCTGGGTGATGGCGGCACTGGGGATGTATTTATGGATTTCGAGGGTTTTGGAGGGGTCGATACAAAGGAAACACTGGTTGCACTAATGGTGAAATCGTCAAGGTGTCCTTGGAGGATGCGTTGGGACTGTTAAAGGTTAAGATAGAGAGGCAGGAAGGCGATGTCATCAGCATATTGGAGGAGGTGGACAAGTTGGGCTGGCTTGGGTATATCTGCGGTGTAAGTTAGGAGTTTAAAGAGAATACTGGAATGCAATATGCAGCTTTTTAAAATTTTTTCTTTATTGTAATTTCAGTCCCTTGCCCCATGTGGGCAGGAGAGGGCTGCCAGTGGTACAGTCCACTGCTCTTCTGCCAAATGGCTTTACAATAAATTCAGAAATGAAGACTCTTACGTAAGAAGGGGGAGAAAAAGGGGGACGTAAAAAACACAGTAAATGGAGATGATGGCAGGTAAAATATACACTAATACAGGGACATGTACTGGGGGACAGTTAAAAAATCAACAGAAATTTAGAAGAACATAGGTGGAAATTCAAAGTGCACTTAAAAATCTCTGGAGGCAAACACAAGTTAAAAGTCGGCCACATGATTAAAATCACTTAGTGTAGAACACATAAAAAAAATCACTGGAAACGATGGAGCACTTATGAAGAATAAAAACCGCTGGTAGGGACTGCCGAGGGACTAGAAGGTGGAGAGGTGGGAAAAAGAGGGGAGGAAGGGGGGGCGCTGGGGGGAGGGGGGCACGAGGAAGAGGAAGAAAAGGGAGGACAGGAGGTGCACGAAGAGGCAGGAGATGGGTGGTGTGGCAAATGATGAGGGAAGATAATGCAGGAGGGAGCACAGAGACACAGAAGGGGGTGGGGGGGAGGGCATGGGACAGGGAGGTGGTGGGGGAGGTGGAAAACTGCTCAGGGGAAGGGGAAGGGAGGGGAGAGGGAGCCCTGAGGAATATGGGAGGAAGGTTGGGCTAGAGTTGGTAGGTGGGGTAGATGTCAGTTCAAAGCTCATCATCTGGGAGGGGTAGGTGCTCAAAGTTGCATTCGGGCAGGAGATGAAGGGTGTGAAGATGAAGAGAGGGCGGGGCACAATAGCAAAGATGCAGCAACAGGCTGGGGATGGAGAGGAAGGGGGACACCAGGGGGTGGGAGGTATCGAGTTGGCAAACGATATACAGGATGCGGATGTGTTCAAGGAAAAGGAGAAGGTGTGGGAAGGTGGTGAGGTCATAGAGTATGTGTGTGGGTGACAGAAGCTGGATATGGAAGGCGAGGAGGAGACAGAGGAAAGGGGAAAGGATGGTGCCTCGGGGCACGCCAGCAGAGGGATAGAATGTATGGGAGTTGGAATTGTGGATATAAGGGGGATGATGGGAGGAGAAGGAAGCAATGAAATGGACGAAATTGATGGGGAGATCATAGGTCTGGAGTTTGAAGGGGAGCCTAAGATGCCAGACACGGTCGTAAGCGTTCTGGAGGTCAATGAAAACAAAGATAGCAAAGTGGCGGGAGTAACATTGGGTTGATGGGTAAGGTTAAGGAGCTGGATGAGTGTGGTGATGTGTGCGGTGATGGGAGTGTTGATGTCAGAGGGGGTAATTGATCCAAATACTGGAAACTAGGGGTAAGTGGCAGGACAGAGGTATGAGTGACGTCAAGGATGGTGGGGAGAGGGATTAATCAAAATGGGAATCATCAAGAATGTAGTAGACCTTGGATAGGTGGGAAGCTAAATGGTTAGCTTTGCTGAAGTTGTCAGGGAAGAGGTGGATGGACTTTGGAGGGGCAGGTGCGTGGGAGGCTGCAGGGGTCCATGGGCAGAGGAGAGGGTGAGAAGGACGGGGAGGTGGTCACTGCCAATAGGATCGAGGACATCCGCCATGATATGACCAAAGAGGTTGGGGGAAGCAAGGATAACATCCAGGGTAGGGTTACTTTCAGGATGCGTGTGTTGTGGGAGAGGAACGAGATCACCAGGAAAGATGGCAAGGTACTGATGCCACTGCTAAAGGGTGGCAGGGTCACGGCTGTGGATGTTGAGGTCAGTAGTGATCACATAGGTGGAGAAGGTACGGTCAACTTGGGAAATGAAGTCGTAGGGGAGGGGAGCTGCGGGATGAGCATAGATAGTGGCACAGGTGATTGTGAGGGAGGGAAAAAAGATGATGAGAAGGTCTTCCGTCAGGTCATTGAGGAGGGGATGTGGCTGGGAAGGGTAATGCTTGAGGTGGCCAATAGCGACCCTGTCTCAGGCGAGGGGTAGGGGATTGTCAGTGCAATGAAGGAGATAGGGAGAGGTGTGGACAACATGGTGTGGTTGGAGGAAGGTTTCATTAAGGATGAAGGAGTCGACCAGGTGCTGGGATAGGGTATGCATGAAGAGGTATTTGTTGGCAGGGAGGGAGTGGATGTTTAGGTAGAGGAGACGATACAGTTGACATCCTAGGAGGTGGGAGTGGGGAAGGTAGTGGGACGAGGAGAGAGGGGCTTAAACGATTGTGTCTAGGTGGGTGAAGGTAAAGTGGGCCTGGTTGTGGCAGTAGGTGGCACAGGTATTTAAATGGAAAACAGAGCAAGAGGAAAGGGAAATCTGCTGGAGGGCGTGGAGGTGTTGGAAGGGGTGGAAGTTTTGCAGGACAATGGTCAGGAACCATATGATGTTTTCAGCCATAAGGGGAGGACAGAGGGAATTGTTGGGTGGGTGTGCTGGTCAGTGGGGTGAATGGGGACAGTGAGCGCAGGGTTGGTTGGAGAGGATTTGGCTTTGCATTTGGAGGTGTAGGTGGGGTAGAGTTCATTGCAGGTGTTGCAGACAGGGAGAGAGGCGAGATTAGGACACTGTTTAAAGAAGTGGGAGGCTTTACAATGGGGGCAGGTGGGAGGCTTCTTGCAGTTTTGGGTGAGGTTGTTGTTGTACAGGAGACGGCACTCGCAGCATTAGGATTGATGAGAGGAATGGGACTGGTCAACAGGGTGGCAGGGGTTGAAAATCAGGGCTCCCTGTATGAGGAGGTGATTGATGGAGGAAGCCGACTCAGTAAAGATATGCATGAGGAAGGAAGGGCCGGAGGAGTTGGAAATATGGTGGACCAAGCGGATTTCCAGGTCAGGATGGGCATTCAGCTCCGCCAACACCTCCGCGTCCATGATCACAGGGCCGAGTTTGGTGATCACGGTGGTGAGGGTTGGTGGATGATGACGGGGTTGGAGCTGACGAGGAGAGGAGGATCTAAGGAGAGGGATGAGAGACGCATGGGGAGCCAAGATGGTACGGGAAAGGCACCAGAGGAGATGAGTATGGAAAGAGGGAGAGGAGTACTTGATGAGAACAGAGTCTATGCCAGGGGTAAGTTGGGTAATGGGGCACTGGGGATGTATTTTCGGATTTCAAGAGTGAGGGTGCGGACATCTAAGAACTTTGGATCAGGTTTGGCAACAATGAAAGTGTACAGGGTTGGGGCTGGGGAAACGGGTGAAGGGGTAGTATCCATGGCGGGATCAGAGGGAAGTGGGGCAGGCAGTGTTCTTTTGGAGGAGGGGTTAGAGATGATGTCGCCATTAGGGCGCTTGGGAGTTTTTTGTGGGTGTGGCCTGGGAGGAGGGGTGAAGGACTGAGTGGATGAGGAGGTGGTGGGAGGCAGGCCACTCTTGGGAGGCGGCGGCACTGGGAATGGAAGTGGGGCTCTCTGTGTTGGCAACTGTGGTGTGGCGGGCATTGCCTCAGGTGGGTGAAGTAGGAAGAGTTGTAGTGGAGCAGGTGGGAAGGGGGGAAAAGTCATCTTGTTGGACGATTGTACTTGGGGGCCAAGAGAAGGGACAGGAGCAAGAACAGGAATAGGAGCAGGGGAAGAAGTAAAGGAAGGAGCAACATAGAGGTGGGAATACAGGGATGAGGAGGAGATGGAAGGGGAGGAGACTGTGAAGTGGGGAGGTGGAGGAGATGGGTTAAGCTCAGAGGAAGCACTCCATGAGGGTGCAGTGAGTGCAAGGGAAGGGGAGGTGGAGATGACGGTGGTAGTCAAGGCGTCAATTATTGAATGTGGTGTCCACTGGTGACAGGAGTTGCCGAAGAGGGAAAGGAACTAAAGAAGGGGCCGATGGCAGCGAGCACTGGGAACTGGCGAACACTGGGGGGCAGCATTGGCGGCAGTGGATGCAGTGATGAGCAACGGGCGGTGATGCAGGTGGCGAAAATCAGGTGGCAGCAGCGAGCACCAGGTGGCGGTGGTGACAGTGGGCACTGGGAGGCGCAGCGCTGGAAAGCACTGGATAGCATCGGTGACAACAGGCACTGGGTAGTGGTGGCAATGTCGGGCACTGGATGGCAGTGGCGATGGTAGGCATTGGGTGGCAGTGGCGACAGCGAGCACCAGGTGCCGACGGCGATCGTGGTGGCAAGCACTGGGATGCAGTGAGCACCGGGAGGTGATCTTGGCGACGACCAGGTGGTGGTGGCAGTGGCGAGCACCAGGCGGTGAGCAGCAGCAACAGTGAGCAGACGAACAAAAGGATGGCAATGGTAGGCAGACAGACAGATGGCAACGGCTGGGGGCTCCAAAGTGACGATTACACCCTGAGTGTAGCCCAGGCAACATAATTCTTCGACTTGGACCTGAGGGGATCCAACCCTCGAATCTGGGCCATTCGGAGTTGAAAGGAAATGTGATAAGTAGTCGTATATATAGAAGACTCTACCACAAACATTGCTGGCTGTGAAGTATCATCGTCGTAAATAATTGGAAGATATATGCGTTTATAGCAGCAGACTAAAAATAGTTGCAGCAAAGGAGGTGTTTATTACTTCCAACTAATTGCAAACTGAAATCGAATTGTTTAGTGTGAAGCCGCAAAACCAACAGATGGCAGCCTGACATGCTGGCTGAGGAAGTGTGGTGGCTCTCTCCTTCTCTTTGCTTACAGCACTAGGCAATTGGTAGTACCAGAATATTTGTAGCCACACGAGTCTTATACTTTGCTCATTTAAAAATCGGAGCTTTGATGTATTTTGGTGAATTTCGTGTTCGCTAAACCAAAAGTGATGTGCTTTTGACACTATGTTCCTCAGCTCTCCCGAAATGATAGATGCTGTAAGTAACAGTCAGCCCAACAGAAATACGAATTCTTGAGGATCGATCCCCTCGAGTCCGAGTGATAAGATTATGCTGCCAGGGCTACACTTGTGGGGGAATCAAGCATTTGGAAGAGCCCCCTGCCCTGACTGCTGCCGCTGTCCTTGTGCTGGCAGTTCCTGCTGCGGCCGCCGTCCGTCTGTCCGTCCGTCAACCGCCACCACCCGGTGATTGCCACTGACACCGGCACTGCGCCCCAGCCGAGGATACAGGGCTACCACTTTTGCCATTGTTGCCCAGCCGCTGCCTGGAGGGATTTGCTGGACCACCTTCACTGCCTGTTAGACTCATCACTGACCCCCCCCCCCCCCCTTGTAATCCCTGTCGCCACCGCCGCTGCTCCTGCCACAATTGCTGTAGTCCTTCGCCACCACCACTGTCCTTGCTGCCACTGCTGTTTCTCGTCCTTGCTGCCATCGCTGTCAGCACCGTCACCATCTTCACCCCCCACTAGCAGACCACAACCATGTCTCAAACTCCATCATTTTCACCTCCCCCTAAGCTACTTCAACCACCATCACATGGAACTCATCCACAGACTCCATCACCGTCCTCCCTTCCCTCCATTCCCCCCACTCCTCTGCCATTTTTGGCTGTCACTTCCCACGACTCTCCCTCACCTTTAGCTGTCGCCCCATCGCCAACTTCAGACTTCCCACCACTCACAGCATCACCTATGACAGGTTCCCAGCCTGCATGGATTTCCACCCACAGTGCCGCAGTCTCTGCGATGCCTGTGCCATCGACCCCTGCATCACCTGCCCCTCAGTGAGGACCTGTCCCCCGCCACCTTACCCTGCAACTGATCCCTCAGCCCCCTTCCTACCCTGTCCTGCCCAAGAAACCTACTAAATTCCCTAATGTTGACCCTGTACCCACCCTATCCACAAAGAAAACCCCTGATCACTGTGACCCACCCACCCCCATGCACGCGACTCTGGCCCCACCCCTGACAAAACTTTCCATCAACACCTTCGTCCTCTGCAATCTTGATCCTCAATTCCTCGACACCCCCACCCTCACCCTTGCAATCTGTAAATACTTCCCAAATGCCCCCATCTCCATTCTCATTCCTTGAAAACACTCAATTCTTATTAAATCCCCCAATGCTTCCTTCCACACCGATCTCCTCTCCAAAATCCCATGTATCCAATGTGGCCCATGAGCAACCCTTACCCCCTACCACACCCAGTTGTCTCCCGTCAGCCTCAAACTCCCCAACATCCGCTGACCTTCACCACCATAATCATTAAGCTTAGCCCCATGACCATGGAGGCTGAGGTGTTGGCTGAACTAAATTCCCATCCCGATATTGAAATTCACTTAGCCTGTCATATCTTTCATGATCCCAGTCAGACTTACCTTATGCACCTATTTACAGAATCCTCCTCTATTGACTGCCTCCTTACAGAGGGAGCCCTAATCTACAATATCTGTCACAAAGTTGACCCCTCCCATTCCCTCTCCAATCCTACCTCTGCTAACGCTGCCTTAAGTACAATGACCATGTCGCTGCTTCCTGCAAAATCCCCTCTCCCTGTCCCCACTGCAAAGATTCCCACTACTCGAAGAATTCCAACCTCCCCTCTCTCCCCTCCTGTAACACCTGTAATGAACCCCATCCTACCTACTCCTCCTCCTACTGCAGAAGACATCATCCGCTTTGTCACCATTGTCTCCCAAAACATCCATGCCTTCCAGCGCCCCCACACCCTTTCCCAAATCACCCTCACTGCCCATTCTGTCTTCCACCTCACCACCTACGGCACCTACTCTCACAACCAGTCCCACTTCACCATCACCCCTCTGACTACCCTCGTCTAAATCTCCCCTACCATGGCGTGACAACATTACAGTATCGTTTACCATAATATCTGCTCCCTGACCATACACAATCTCCTCTTCCTCCACACCCTCAATCGACGCAATGTGCATCACTTCATCCTAAATGAAACCTTCCTCACCTCAAGCACTTCCCTGTTTGGCCCCAAACTCTTCCCAGCTAAACATCTCACCCACCATTACCGTCACATTTTTCCACCATCTACATCCGCCCTCATACCTCCATCCCATATAATATCCTGGCCCACAATGACTCCACCTTCTCCACCTGTGTGATTGTCGCAGACCTCAATGTCTACAGCCGTGCTCGTGCTGAACCCCAGCAGTGGCATTAGTTTATCACCACCCTTCATGCAGACTAGGTTCCCCTCCCCCAACACCCCCCTCCTCTACCTCCTGTACACAGTAGATATGCCCCAACCCACCCCTCCAGTCCACCTCGTGCATATGCCGATAACACCGCCTTCCATGCCCTCCCTCCTACCCTGCAATAGAATGAATGCCTTCTCCAGAATCACCTTGACCTTTTTGCCACATGCTGTAACCAGTGGGTCCTCAGAATCAATTCTTAGAAGACCCAGGCAATCATCGTAGATTGTACCACTAGCTCCTTCTGGCTCCTTGATTTTTCTCCTAGCATCTGCGCCCATCTTGTTTGCCTCTCCCCCACACTCACCTACCATTGACTCACCATTGACCATCACCTCACCTTGATCCCTCATCTCTGCTTTACCCAATCCAGAGCCCACAACCGCCTCCATCTTCTTAAACTCCTCTCTGGCCAGACATTGGGGTTGCCTCTCTCTGCCATTCTACACACCTACAAACCCTTGTTCTGGCCCATTCTCTGTTATGCCAGTTCCACCTTGATATCTGCGCCCCACCCCCCCAAATTTAGTATGTCCCTCCGGATCCTTGAGTGCCATGCAGTCCACCTTGCCTTTTGTATATTCCTCCTTTGCCCCAGTAGATCCTCTATGACCTGATTCCTATCCCCAATCTGCTCCTTTTCCTTGAGCATATCTGAGTCCTCTAAACCTCCGGCCGACTTGATCCACCAACCCCCCTCCCCCCACCTCACTTACTGCTCCTCTCCTTTCTGATGCACGCTCGCTTTCTTGCCTTCACTGTTGTGTCCCTCTTACCCTCCACCTCTACACCCTTCATCGCCTTTCCTAAGGTGACTTGTCAAGTCTGCCTCCCAGATGATGCCCTCTCTCCCTCCATTTGTCCCTGTCAACTCTGATCCGCACTTCCCCATCCCTCCCTCTGTCCTTTTCCTGAGCTCCAACTCCCCCCTTCTGTCCTGTTTGTTTTCTCCCACCTACCCCCTTTTTGATTCCTCTTCTCCCCCCTCAAATCCTTTTGCTTTTCCCTCCACTGCCTTCCCCACTCATTGTCGCCTTCGCCCTGCCCACTTTTTTTCTGTGTCCTCTTCCTCCATTGGCTCCCCCCTTTTGCTTTTCCTCTCCTCACCCCATTTACCCCCTCTGCTGTCCGCCTGCCCCCTCCCCCCTCCATCTGCTTTCTTGTCTACTTCATAGTGCGGTGTTTCAGTTATGTGATAGCATTGTGCATCCTGTTTTTACGTGTTGTGAACAGACACCATCCTGTCACTGGGAGTGTTTTTGCAACTCTTGCGAACAGAAACCAAACTGTCGCCATGTTTCTTTAATTGTGCCTGTCTAATTACTATGTATTTTATTTAATCAGCATCGCCGACCCTTTGGTTTTTTAATTTAAGTTACGCAACTTTACGCCCTATTACGGTTTTAACCCGTCACCATTTTAGCTCCTGGTTATATCGTTTATTCTTCACTCATTATGTTTTTAAACTATTTTGTAGGCTGCAGAGCGGCATATTATGCTGCTGCCAGCCCGCCTCCCCCTCTGAGGGGGAATCAAATCTTGATAAAGAGGGACAAAAAACGGGAATTTGGGTAACAGAGAAAAAAAGCCACATCACATACAGTATTTTAGCTTGGACTAATATGCGATTAAAATTGGCGCACAGTGTTTTGAGGTTAAAGAGTTGATGAATCGTCACATTTGATCGCGAAAACTTGTTGGAATCATACTAAAATGTAAGGCATATTACTGAACCAACAAAACAGACTGTCTCTATCTATAGTAAGATATCTAGTTCAAGCAATATGCTTTCATTATTTGATACTTGCGTGCGCTGCATTGTTACAGGACACGTGGAATTGTAACAAGACATGAAAGCTATAACAGATATGGAATTTTTTTTTTCCTTTATTGTAATTTTAATCACCTATACAGGCGGGCTGTCAGCAGCCTAGTGCGCTGCTCTTCAGCCTTAAGTGGAACAAAAACATGACATAGAGGTGAGACAGAAAATACAAAAAATGGCGGGCAAAAAATGGAGATACAAAAAACAATAAACAAGAAGCCGTTCACGTTGGACGATAAAAACACTAACACTTGTAGACACGGCGCACAAAACATGGAGAACGGCAACGGCACATGTGAACAGTTGAGTTGTAACTGCACGAAACACAAAACGATGCACACACACTAGACACTGATGGCGATGATCTCCGGCGCGCGAATGTTCACTGAGCGTGTACGAGTCCGGGGACCTGCCAAGAGAGGAGGTGGAGGAGGAGGAAGGGGAAATGGGAGAGGGGAGAGCAGAGATGTCATGGGCAAAGGAGAGAGGGGGAGGGAGGAAGGGGGGGAGCCTGGGGGAGGGGGAGGAGGGAGGGGGGAAAGGAAAGAGAAGGGAAGGGAAGGGAGGGAGGGAGGGTGCCTAAAGGATAGGACACAGGAGGTGGGGGGGGGTGGATCAAAGTTGATAGGAGGGGTAGATGCAGGGAAGGAGGACATCATGAGGAGCTGGCGGAAGCCACCTTGGGAGAGGGTAAGGAGGATTGAGAGATGGAGTCCAGGTGGGACGTGGGAATACAGGCGCGGCAGCGGGTGGGGGTGGGAGAGGATCGGGGAGACGAGTGGGTGAGGAGGGTCGAGTTTACGGGAGGGGTACAGGATCCGTATCCTCTCAAGGAAGAGGAGGAGGTGGGGGAAGGGGATGAGATCATACAGGATCCGCGTGGGGGAGGGGAGACGAATGCGATAGGCGAGGCGGAGAGCATGGCGTTCAAGGATTTGGAGGGATTTATAAAAGGGAGGGGGGCGGAGATCCAAGCTGGATGGGCATAACAAAGGATAGGGCGGATGAGGGATTTATAGGTGTGGAGGATAGTGGAGGGGTCCAGACCCCACGTACGGCCGGAGAGGAGCTTGAGGAGACTGAGTCGGGAGCGTGCCTTGGCTTGGATTGTCCGGAGGTGGGGAGTCCAGGAGAGGCGATGGTCGAGGGTGACGCCAAGGTACTTAAGGGTGGGAGTGAGGGCGATAGGACGGCCATAGATGGTGATGTAGAAATCAAGGAGGCGGAAGGAAGGGGCGGTTTTGCCTACAATGATCGCCTGGGTTTTGGAGGGATTGACCTTGAGCAACCACTGGTTGCACCAAGCGGTGAACCGGTCAAGATGGTATTGGAGAAGGTGTTGGGAGCGCTGTAGGGTGGGGGCAAGGGCAAGGAAGGCGGTGTCATCGGCAAACTGGAGAATGTGGACGGGTGCTGACGGCGGCGGCATGTCCGCCGTGTACAAAAGGTACAGAAGGGGGGAGAGGACGGAGCCTTGGGGCACACCGGCAGAGGTGAAAAAGGTGTAGGAATCTGTGTTATGGATGGTGACATAGGAAGGACGGCGGGAGAGAAAGGAACCGATCAGACGGACGTAGTTAATGGGAAGGGCGAAGGTTTGGAGCTTGAAGAGGAGACCGGAATGCCAAACGCGGTCAGAGGCACGTTTGAGGTCCAGGGAAAGGAAGATTGCGGAGCGACGGGAATTAAGCTGTTCGGAAAGGAGATGAGTGAGGTGAAGGAGAAGGTCGTCGGCAGAGAAGGACGGCCGAAAGTCACACTGGGTAACGGGAAGGAGGCGGTGCTGGCGGAGATGCTGGTGGATGCGTCGGGTGAGGATAGATTCCAGGACCTTGCTGAAGACCGAGGTAAGGCTGATGGGATGGTAGGAGGAGACGGCGGACGGCGGTTTGCCAAGTTTAAGGAACATGAGGATACGGGAGGTTTTCCACAGGTCGGGGTAGTAATCGGTGGACAGGACTACATTGTAGAGCCTGGCTAGGGTGGAGAGGAAAGAGACAGGAGCTTCACGAAGGTGACGGTAGGTGACACGATCGTGACCAGGAGCGGTGTTGCGTTTTGTGCGGAGTGTAGCAATGAGATCCTGTGTAGTGATAGGGGCATTGAGTTCCGTGTGTGCAATGTTGTCCAAGTACTGGAAACTAGGAGCGAGGGGAGGGACAGAGGTGTCAGTTCGATCGTGGATATCCGGGAAGAGGGAGTAATCGAACTGGGGATCATCGGGGATGGAAAATACATCGGAGAGGTAGGAGGCAAAGTGGTTGGCCTTACTAAGGGCGTCAAGGAAGGGGTGATCATCATGGAGAAGAGGATAGTAGGGGGATGGCTTAGTTCCGGTAAGGCGACGGAAGGCTGGCCAGAACTTGGACGAGTTGATTGGCAGGGTAGAATTTAAACGGGTGCATGTCTGTCGCCAGTCCCGGCGTTTCTTAGCCGCGAGCAAATTACGAATGTGTCGCTGGAGTTGCCGGTGGCGTCATAGTGTGTCCGGGTCACGCGTGTGGAGGAAGGCACGGTAGAGAGGCGGGATTCACGGAGGAGGACGACGGCCTGTGGGGGTAAGGTAGGACGGTGGGGGTGGATGGCGACAGTAGGGACGTGGGCCTCCACGGCCTCAGACAAGGTCTACTGGAGAAAGGAGGCGGCATGGGTGACATCGTCAGGGCAGTGGTAGGTGAAGAGGTAGCTATCGACCTGGGTGGAAAGCGTATCCCGGTAGGCATTCCAGTCGGCACGGGAATAGTCGTGGACATACTTAGGGGGAGGGGCAGTACGATGGTCGGGGCGAGGGCGACGACCGTCTGAAACGGTGAGGAGGACAGGGAGATGGTCGCTACCAATAGGCTCCAGGACATCCACTGTTATGCGGCCAAGGAGGTTGGGGGAGGAGAGGATAACATCAGGAGTTGAGTTGGATTCGGGACGGGTGTGCTGGGGGATGAGGATGAGGTCGCCTTGAAGGGAGGAAAGGAACCGATGCCACCGCCGTAACTGGGCGGCGGAACGACTATGGATGTTGAGGTCGGCGACGATCACGTAGGAGGAGAAGGTGCTGTCAATGTGGGAGAGGAAGTCGAAGGGAATAGGGGTGTTAGGGCGGACATAGATGGCGGCGCAGGTAATGGTAAGGCCGGGGAAGAAGAGACTAAGGATCAGGTGTTCGGTTGGGTCGGGAAGGAGAGGTTGGAGCCGAACGGGGATCTGGTGGTGGTGACCAATGGCAACTCCGCCACGTGCAATTTGGAGGGGGTTATCGGAGCGGTGGAGGAGATAGGGTAAGGTGTGGATGGAGTGGTGGGGTTGGAGGAAGGTTTCATTAAGGAGGAAGGCATCCACGCGGTGGGTGGCAAGGGTGTGCAGGAAGAGGTTCTTGTTGGCGGAGAGGGAGCGGATATTGTTGAAAAGGATACGTTGCTGTCGTGCCATGACAGGAATTTAGATGAGGGTGTCAAGACGGGAGAAGGTGAAATGGGCCTGGTTGTTGGAGTAGGCGGCGTACATCTTGATTTGGAAGATGGAACGGGCGGCAAGGGAGATCTGCTGGAGGGTGTGGGGGCGCTGAAAAGGATGAACATTTTGAAGGACGATGGTGATGAACCTGATGATGTCCTCAGCGGTGGGGGTGGGACGAAGGGAATTGCCAGGAGGGGTGGGGGCGTCCAGGGGATGGACAGGGACAGTGAGTTCAGGAGCGGTCGGAGGGGGTCGGGCCTTACACTTCTGGGAGTAGGTGGGATGAGGGAGGTTACAGGTATTACAGGAGGGGGGGGATATGGAAATGTAATACGAATAATATAAACGATTTTGTTAATTTCTCGGCATTTTATAGCTGTTTTTTTTTTTTTTTTTTCCTTTATTGAATTTCAATTCCCCCTGAAGGGGGCGGGCTGGCAGCAGCTTAGTATGCCGCTCTGCAGCCTACAGTTTTTCTGACAAAGAGCAGGAGAATATATAATAATAAGAAACAGGCGATACAATCGGGGACTTAGTGAGTAACAAGGTGAAAAGAAAACGGGGAACTTAAAACAAACAACAGAGGGATGATGAAGCGAGTAAACACACATACGGAGCAGACAGGGAAAACAATAGACAATTAAAAAACACGGCGACAGTCTGGATTCTGTTCGCAAATGATATAAAATTCACACCCAGCGACAGCATGGTTTCTGTTCGCAACACGTGAAACACAAACAACACTGAATAGTCACTAGAACACTGCACGAAAAAGTCAGCAAATGTGACACCACAGTCGAGAGCAGGTGGGGGGAAACTGGACAGAAGATGGGAAAACAAAAAGGGGCGGAAAGGAGAGTAAAAGCGATGGGGGGGGGGGGGGGGGGGGAACCGGGAAAGGAGCTGATGGAGGATGAGGACCCAGATAGCTGTTTTTATACTACAGTAAAATGTGTCAAATGCAAATAGTAGTACAACACGAGTGTAAAATGTTCATAAAACTTATCAAAATGCATCACATCTCCCATTGTAAACAAGCAATGTATAAGACTGGTGTGGCTACAAATATTCGGTAACTGCCGATCGCTGAGTGGAGTTAGCACAGCGAATGAGAGACCCGCAACACTTTCTCACTCAGCGTATTAGGGTGCCATCTGTCGGTAACATCTAGCAACACTGCGGTTCGGAGCTTCACTCCAAACGATTTAAATTCTTCATATTTAATTTCAGTTTGCGATTATAGGTTCTGCAGGCAGATGATGGATGTAATAAATAAGTCCCTCGCTTTAACTGTTTTTACTCTGCTGCTATAATCGCACGTATTTTCCAATTAATTATGAAGAGAATACTTCATACCTAGCAATATTTGTGGTACAATGTTCTACATATTCAATCATTGCAATGGTTAGTTTTCACTAAGTCTTTGGTACAATATTCAATTATTTTTGGAAAGGCATGGGTGTTATTATCCGTGCCTTGATGTTGACTGAATGTAGTGATGAGCTAAACTGCGATTTTCCGATATCAGTGATTTCTGTGAATGCTTCTTTTCAGTATGTTATTCTTAACTGTGATTTGTCGCAGTTAAGGAACCTAAGTCGCGTATCCTTCCGCCACTGCTACTTCCGCGATTTCTGCTATTTCTGCGACGTACCACCGTATGAAAAAGTTACATCTGTCCACACAGAAAATTGCATCTCAACAAACCTGTCATTGGGAAGTATGTTTTACGTTTATTCTTCCGTTGGCTTTAATTTTGTATTAAAGAAACAACTGTGAAAATATTAATAGTGTAATTAATATGTAAGTTGCCGTACAGTACCGTAATAGTTCGTGTTTAGAAAATGAATTCTAACATATTGTTATGTTCATAGGTACCTGAACTACATTTCAGTCACTCAGTAAAGTGATAATTCAAAATATCATTGTCAACAGATCTGAAGAAATTGCCAGTCTTTAGACCGTTTTCGTCAGACGAGAGGTTAGTTTGTAAGCGTTTCGATGGACTTAATTACTTCAGTGAGATCGTTCTTGCGAATGTGATGTAGCAAATATTAGCAAATGTGATATAGCAAATATTAGCAATCTACTCTGTCAATTATATTGCTAGTAATTAGTGACAGCAAAAATTGTTTAATAATCCTTGTGTTTTTGCAGACGCAGTTCTGACTGATTACTGGTTGCTGTACATATCTATCCACATCAAGGCTGTTGAGAGAGACTCGTGAAGATTCAAGACAGCTCTTAGAGGATTTGCAGTTTAAAAGTGAAATAATTATGAAATAAGTGTGTGACTGATTAAAGCGTTTTATTGAAGTTGTGCGATTTTAAAGGAATAATAAATGTTAAATACAGTGAGTGAATAATAAAAATCTCATTTTCCACATGTTAAGCCGTCCTATACCCGTAATTTTCCGCCACATATTTATTGGTAAACACTTGTTGGATACCGACGTGCCGCCCCCCCCCCCCCCCTTTCTCCGCAATCTTGGTGTGACACTGACCTGTAACATATCCCGAAGTCTACAATATGCATTTTGAGGCTGTTGATATGAAAGTGGGAAGTACAGATCTTCCAGTTAAATCAGGAATAGCTTAAGTGCATTACTTGAAAGTGACACAGGAAAAGCTTACTTATGTAGGTGGTAGTAGTGTCGGCAAAAAGTTCTTGTGTGTGAAGTTGCCATGTAGAACACCAGGTGTAAAACTTTTCTCCCGAGTCTTGAACTGTGTCGGAACAAAAGTGAGGCATTCATATGACTGTTTTCATTTCTCTGCACTTATACAGATGTCTGAGTTCTGCTGTGTTAACATTTCAAAGTCGTGCAGGCATGTGGAGTATTAACCAAAACTGTCATATTGGAAGCAGAATCAAACACATTTGTTACGTTGCTTGATATTTTCAGGAGAAAAAGGCAATGTTGCTTCTTATTAATATAATACATTCAGAGTCACAGCAGTATTTGACCAACCATAACTGATGCTGAATGTGCATGTCGTCATATAATATGAGGGGCTTATTTCAATAGTGGTACAAGTCCATTACCTCCACTTTTCTGTCTATAATGCTTCTGAAATTAGTGATCCAAACAAACATAAATAAAGGTTCATCTCTAGCAAGAAGCCATATGTTTGAATATTTCTGGTATCTCAACTGCAGATTTTTCAGCGCTCATTTAACTTTACCACTCTATATCTCAAAATTAACAAAAATGGACTTGTACCACTATTTTTTTTTTCCTTTATTGTAATTTAAACACCTATACAGGTGGGCTGGCAGCAGCATGGTACGCTGCTCTTCAGCCTTTAGTTGCACAATAAACATGATAGAGCGGTGACATACAAAAAAAGACGGCGGGCAAAAACATGGAGATACAAAAAAAAAAAACAAGAGACAAGAAGCCGTTCACGTTGGACGAAAAAACACTAACACTTGGAAACATGGCGCACAAAACACGGCGAACGGCGACGGCACATGTGAACAGTTGAGTCGGAACTGCACGAAACACAAAACGATGCACACACACTGAACACTGGTGGCGATGGTCCCCGGCGCGCGAATGTTCACTGAGCGTGTACGAGTCCGGGGACCTGCCAAGAGGGGGGTGGAGGAGGAGGAAGGGGAGATGGGAGAGGGGAGAGCAGAGATGCCACGGGCAAAGGAGAGAGGGGGAGGGAGGAAGGGGGAGGGGAAGCCCGGAGGAGAGGGTAGGAGGGAGGGGGAAAGGAAAGAGAAAGGAAGGGAAAGGGGGGGAGGGAGGGTGCCGAAAGGAAAGGACACAGGAGGGGGGGGGAAGGGTCAAAGTTGATAGGAGGGGTAGATGCAGGGGAGGAGGACATCATCAGGGAGGGGGAGCTGGCGGAAGCCACCTTGGGAGAGGGTATGGAGGGTGGAGAGATGGAGACCAGGTGGGACATGGGAGTACAGGCGCGGCAGCGGGCGGGGGTGGGAGAGGATCGGGGAGACGAGCGGGTGAGGAGGATCGAGTTTACGGGAGGTGTATAGGATTCGTATCCTTTCGAGGAAGAGGAGGAGGTGGGGGAAGGGGATAAGGTCATACAGGATCCGCGTGGGGGAAGGGAGACGGATGCAATAGGCAAGGCGGAGAGCATGGCGTTCAAGGATTTGGAGGGATTTATAAAAGGAAGGGGGGGCGGAGATCCAGGCGGGATGGGCGTAACAGAGGATAGGGCGGATGAGGGACTTATAGGTGTGGAGGATGGTGGAGGGGTCCAGACCCCACGTTCGGCCGGAAAGGAGCTTGAGGAGACGGAGTCGGGAACGTGCCTTGGCTTGGATTGTCTGGAGATGGGGAGTCCAGGAGAGGCGACGGTCGAGGGTGACGCCAAGGTACTTAAGGGTGGGGGTGAGAGCGATGGGACGGCCATAAACGGTGAGATAGAAATCAAGGAGGCGGAAGGAGGGAGTGGTTTTGCCTACAATGATCGCCTGGGTTTTGGAAGGATTGACCTTGAGCAACCACTGGTTGCACCAAGCGGTGAACCGGTCAAGATGGGATTGGAGAAGGTGTTGGGAGCGTCGCAGGGTGGGGGCAAGGGCAAGGAAGGCGGTGTCATCGGCAAATTGGAGAAGGTGGACGGGGGATGACGGCGGCGGCATGTCCGCCGTGTACAACAAGTACAGAAGGGGGGAGAGGACGGAGCCTTGGGGCACACTGGCGGAGGGGAAAAAGGTGTAGGAATCGGTGTTATGGATGGTGACATGGGAAAGACGGCGGGAGAGAAAGGAACCGATCAGACGAACGTAGTTAATGGGAAGGGCGAAGGTTTGGAGCTTGAAGAGGAGACCGGAATGCCATACGCGGTCATATGCGCGTTCGAGGTCAAGAGAGAGGAAGATTGCGGAGCGACGGGAATTGAGCTGTTCGGAAAGGAGATGAGTGAGGTGAAGGAGAAGATCGTCGGAAGAGAAGGATGGCCGAAAGCCACACTGGGTAACGGGGAGGAGGCGGTGCTGGCGGAGATGCTGGTGGATGCGGCGGGTGAGGATAGATTCCAGGACCTTGCTGAAGACCGAGGTAAGGCTGATGGGACGGTAGGAGGAAACGGCGGACGGCGGTTTGCCAGGTTTGAGGAACATGAGGATACGGGAGGTTTTCCACAGGTCGGGGTAGTAACCAGTGGACAGGACTACATTGTAGAGCCTGGCCAGGGTGGAGAGAAAAGAGACAGGAGCTTCACGAAGGTGACGGTAGGTGACACGATCGTGACCAGGAGCGGTGGTGCGTTTGGTGCGGAGTGTAGTGATGAGATCCGGTGTGGTGATGGGGGCATTAAGGTCTGTGTGTGGAATGTTGTCCAAGTACTGGAAACCAGGAGCGAGGGGAGGGACAGAGGTGTCAGTTCGATCGCGGATATCTGGGAAGAGGGAGTAATCGAACTGGGGATCATCAGGGATGGAAAACACATCGGACAGGTAGGAGGCAAAGTGATTGGCCTTACTAAGGGCGTCAGGGAAGGGGTGATCATCGTGGAGAAGAGGATAGTAGGGGGAGGGTTTGGTTCCGGTAAGGCGACGGAAGGCGGTCCAGAACTTGGACGAGTGTATAGGGAGGGTAGCATTTAAACGGGTGCATGTCTGTCGCCAGTCCCGGCGTTTCTTAGCCGCGAGCAAATTTCGAATGTGTTGCTGTAGTTGCCGGTGGCGTCGTAGTGTGTCCGGGTCACGCGTGCGGAGGAAGGCACGGTAGAGACGACGGGATTCACGGAGGAGGAGGATGGCCTGTGGCGGTAAGGTAGGACGGTGGGGGTGGATGGCAACAGTAGGGACGTGGGCCTCCACGGCCTCAGACAAGGTCTGCTGGAGAAAGGAGGCGGCATGGGTGACATCATCGGGACGGCGGTAGGCGAGAGGGTGGCTATCGACCTGAGTGGAGAGGGTATCCCGGTAGGCATTCCAGTTGGCACGGGAATAGTCATGGATGTACTTAGGGGGAGGGTCATGACGAGGGTCGGGGCGGGGGTGACGGCCGTCTGAAACGGTGAGGAGGACAGGGAGATGGTCGCTACCAATAGGCTCCAGGACATCCACCGTAATGCGACCAAGGAGGTTGGGGGAGGAGAGAATAACATCGGGAGTGGAGTTGGATTCGGGACGGGTGTGCTGGGGGATGGGGATGAGGTCGCCTTGAAGGGAGGAGAGGAACCGATGCCACCGCCGTAACTGGGCAGCGGAGCGACTATGGATGTTGAGGTCGGCGGCGATCACATAGGAGGAGAAGGTACGGTCGATGTGGGAGAGGAAGTCGAAAGGAAGAGGGGCGTTGGGGCGGACATAGATGGTGGCACAGGTAATGGTAAGGCCGGGGAAGAAGAGACTAAGGATCAGGTGTTCGGTGGGGTCGGGAAGGAGAGGTTGGAGCCGAACGGGGATCTGGCGGTAGTGGCCAATGGCAACTCCGCCACGCGCAACTGGGAGGGGATTATCGGAGCGGTGGAGGAGATAGGGGGAGGTGTGGATGGAGTGGTGGGGTTGGAGGAAGGTTTCATTAAGGAGGAAGGCATCCACACGGTGGGTAGCAAGGGTGTGCAGGAAGAGGTTCTTGTTGGCGGGAAGGGAGCGGATATTGTTGAAAAGGATACGATGCTGTCGCGCCATGATAAGGACTTATACGAGGGTGTCAAGGCGGGAGAAGGTGAAATGGGCCTGGTTATTGGAAAAGGTGGCGTACATTTTAAGGTGGAAGATGGAACGGGCGGCGAGGGAGATCTGTTGTAAGGTGTGGGGGCGCTGAAAGGGATGGACGTTTTGGAGGACAATGGTGAGGAACCTGATGATGTCCTCAGCAGTGGGGGGGGGGACGAAGGGAATTGCCAGGAGGGGTGGGGGCGTCCAGGGGACGGACAGGGACGGTGAGTTCAGGAGTGGCGGGAGGGGGTCGGGCTTTACACTTTTGGGAGTAGGTGGGGTGGGGGAGGCTGCAGGTATTACAGGAGGGAGGGGATTGGAGGTTGGGGCACTGCCGGAGGAAGTGCGCTTGCCGACAATGCGGGCAGGTTGGGGCCTCGCGGCACTCTGCTGTTGGATGTGCATTGTAGCGCAGACATCTCTGGCAGCGCAGGGATTGAGGGGGGGAACGGGAGGGGTCGACCTTGTACCGCTGATTGAAGAGGAGGGCACCCTCCTTCAGGAGACGGTCAATGGAGGGGGCGTCCTCAGAAAAAACCCGCATAAGGCGGGTGGGGCCGGTTGCGTTGAAGATGCGGCGGACCGCCCGCACCTCCAGGGTGGGATGGGCCTTCAGCTCCGCCAGCACCTCCTCCTCCGTGATCGACGGACTAAGGCGAGTGATCACGGCGGAGAGGGTCGGCGGGCGATGCGGGGGTTGGGGTTGGCGGGTAGGAGATGGGGAGGGAGCAGGGGTGAGGGAGGCGTGAGGACCAAAACGGGTGATGGGGAGGCGGGAGAGGATGTCAGTATGGAGGGTCGGGCTGGGGGAGGAGAAAAGAACAGAATCCCGTCTGGGAGTAAGGAGAGAGATGGGGGCGCCTGGGAAATGTTGGCGGAGGAGGAGGGAGAGATTCCGGGCCTCGAGGAAGGAAGGATCGGGACGGGACAGGAGATATTTGTAGAGACCGGGTGGGGAGGAGGAGGAGGAGGAGGGAGCGGGGCCTGGTGGGGAGACGTCCATGGCATTTTGGGGTGGGGATGGGGGGCGGGGTGGAGCCTTTTTAGGAGTAGTGGAAGTGGAGGCGCCACTAGGGCGTTTGACAGCGGCAGATGGGCGGGTGGTGACAGGAGGGACGGGAACGATGGGGAGGTGGTGGGAAGGGACAGGTCCCGGCACGGACGCAGCAGTCGGCGCCGGAGGAAGTGACTGTGACGGTGCAGGCGAATGTGGCAGTGATGGCGATGGCGACGATGATGATGACGGCGGTGGCGATGGCGATGGCGACGGGGAGAGCTGGGCGTGGGCAGTGGCCCGACGGGCCACCACCCTAGCCGGAGCTGCAGTGACAGGCTGGGGGAGTGGGGGGAAGGGATCAGAACGAGAGGAGGAAGCGGGAGAGGGGGCGACAAAGAGCGAGGGCGAAGGGATAGAGAGGAGGGGAGGGATGGAAGGAGGGGGGATGGGACTGGGCACACCAAGTGATTGTGGTGGAGGCGGCGGAAGGGGACGTATACACGATGGCGGTGGTGGTAGTAGTGACGGTGGTGGTGGGGGCGGACATGACGACAAGAAGAAGAAAGAAAAAACACAGTACTAAAAGGACAGGACACACACTGGGAGACGACGGACGGCGGACGGACGGCGGACGGACGTCGACGGCGACGGCGACGGCGACGGCGACGGCGAGAGGCAGGGACGCTGCTGCCGCGGACGGGGCCGGGGCGGCGGCGGCGGCGGCGGCGGCGGCGGCGGCGGCGGCGGCTGCTGCTGCTGCTGCTGGCTGGACTGCTGCTGCTGGCTGGACTGCTGCTGCCACCGGAGGGCTGGCAGGCTGGCTGGCTGGCTGGCTGGCTGGCTGGCTGGCTGACCACTGCTGCAGGCCGGGACCGCGAACTGCTGCTGCTGCTGCTGCTGCGGGCTGACTGGCTGGCTGGCTGGCTGGCTGGCTGGCTGGCTGGCTGGCTGGCACCTGGAACCCCTAACACTTCGATTAGCGCGAAGTGCACTATCGAAGGGCGGTAACCTTTCGGTGTACCGCCGGAGATGTGTCCCTTGTACCACTATTGAAATAAGCCCTTCATATGCACACGCAGCACATCGATCTCGTGAGGCACAAGGCTCTCATAACGAAGTACGTACCACAGTCTAACATAGAGGTGGCAAAAAATAACGTAACTGATAGAAATAACCGGTTACTGAGAAGTAACGGTTACTGCGATTACCGTTCCTCTGATTCTGGCAGTTATTTCAATAACTGTTAAGTGTCAACAGTGCCTCGCGCCATCTGTTGACCGAAGATCGTACTGCGCATTTGGAAGGCGTTCTATAGACCATGGGAATAACTGTGAGACTGCGCGCCATCTGTTGATAAGAACTGTGTACTATTTCGTGGGCCTTCGTTACTTTTAGCATAAACAATTAAATAAAGTTAATGTCCGAGCCGTGGCTGATAGGAGCTGCAGTACAGGCATTAACAAGTACGGTCGTTCCCTTAAGCCACCGCCTTACGTGTTAATTTAGCTTGGACGGGTAGTAGAAGGAAAGTTACTTAGGAATTCGAGCGACTATGGAAATAACTGTCAGAGACCGGTATTCTCCTCTGGCAGTTATCGTTATTGGCTCGTAGTTCTAGTTCTCTGGTAGTTACCGGGCTACCACCACAGATAACTTGGAAGCTGGTAACGGAATAACTGTGTGTCTAGACGTTCCTGACTCGGTGACTCCAGTTAAAAGTCGTAGTTCCAGGTGATATTTCCAAAGAGGATAGTAACTGGAGCGAACAAATATTTTCGTACTGCTACGGAAATAGCCGCTGGCCATCGCGAATGACAAATAACATGTCAGAAAGTATAACATAATACAGTGGAATATAATAATTATTATCCTCATCATTTGTCAGGAGATTGTCAAAATATGTGAATATATCACAGTAACTGCTAATATTTACAGAATTGGTACACTGACAGAATAAAACTCAGTTACGTACTTTTAATAAATTTATCGTACACAGAATACCCGATCTTGACTGTTGCAACCAAGTGCTGTCAAAACTGAAATATAGCAGAATTTTTACCTAAGCTGGTCTATCAGTCTCTGTTACGATATTCATCTACAGAGTAGAAGGAGGGGTCGATGGAAGCGTCTGATTCCACCCGTCTGCTTCGACGTAAAGGTGTTGTGGTGTGTGAATGTCATTACGGCACGGTGTTTATGAGTTGGTTTGTGTGTGTGCGTGTGGGGGGGGGGGGGTGTCGATCTAGGTTGCAGTGCCGGAATTTGCTGGTGGTAATTAATTTTTTTTTCTAGCTGTGGTGTTTTGTGTATTTATGATGTATTAATGTGATTTAATTTATCTAGGGATGATTGATTTGTGGACTTTTGGGATTGTGGTTTTATTTTTCGCAGTTGTAGGTGTTGGTTTTTTGGCATCAGTAGCTGTGGTAAACCTATATAGGTCACCGGAAATGACCGATTCCCATTTTCATAGTTGTGTGTGTTGATATTTTAGTATCGTCATCTGAGGTTGACCTATATAGGTCAAGGGAAATGTCTGATTCCAATTTTCGTACTTTTAGTTGTGGGTATTGGTGTTTTGGTATGGTCACCTATAGTTGACCTATATTGTTCAAGGAAAGTGTCCGATTCCTGCAGGTTTTTGTTGGTGTAGCAGAATGCTGTAATTTTTTTTTTTTTGTTCTTCATTTTGTGTTTTGGGATCATGGTGTGTTTTTTTTTTACTAGCTTGTCCTCACCCTAAAACCCCCAACTTCCCGCAGTTGTCCCATTGGTTTGATTGTATTTTTGGTGGGAAATGTTATTGTATTATTTATATGTATCTTCGTGTTTGTTGCCATGTGTATGTAGTGACGTCGTAGACACACTTAAAATAGCCATTTCCGGCATATTGATGACGGGTGGAATCAGACACTTCTGTATCAAATAGTCTTTCAAACACACTGTAAACCGTGCCTTATCTGAAACCAAGTTTTTAATGGTTGCTGACTTGCTGGCAGTTTATTGAAAATGCATGTTCCTGAATATTGGACCCCTTTTGGACCAAGGTAAGTAATTTTAGGTCTTTATGTAGATTGCTGTTCCCATTTCTAGTACTGATATTATGTAATAAACTATTGGTTGGAAATACTTGTAACAAATTTCATAAAGGAATAAATATATTAGGAAGCAGTGGTTAGAATACAAAGTTCCTTGAACAGGTTCCTACATGATGTTCTTGAATTGATACCACAAACGATTTTTATTACACGCTTTTACATGCGAAAAACTTTTGCTACGTTTGATAAGTTCCCACAGAATATGCTCCCTTATGAAATAACAGAATGAAAAAATGTGGTATGCCCTTCCCAACTGAATTTATTATCGAGTTGTAGTCCCAGAAATGTAACACTGTCAACCTTTTCGATCTGCATGTCTTCATATGTTATAAACAGCTGTCGCTGGAGAAATCGAGCAGTTTGCAAATCTGACATAAAACTTGGATTAGCGTACTCACACTTTCCCCGATAGGACTACAGGGTGTATACAGGGACAAGGAAAAAAAATTCCCGGATTATTCCCGGATTTCTCCCGGATATCCTGTTTAAAAAATATGCTTTTTCCCGGGCGACCTACTGTCACTTAGCACAGAAAAAGTTCCCTCGGAACTGTAAAACTTATCAATCCTTTGAATGGTTAATGTTTTATATAATCGCGTAGAACTTCCCGGAAAAAAAAAAGAAAAGCCGGAGCAGAGAAGTTTTGGAAAGACCTTTGATTTGCAGCAACATATACGCAGCATGTTTTCGTATTACGAAAGTGTAAATTCGAGTTGCACCAAACACAGCTTGTTAGTTTCCGGAGCGTTGCAACCGAGGTTGCGATGTCCTTTTGTAAGCGAGTCATATCTCAAGCCACGAGATCTCGCCAGCCGATGACAGCAGCTATTCAGAGCGTAGGGCACGTGTTATAGTCAGCCACTAGCAAGATTACTGGTTACATAGCGCGAACACACAAGAGGAAAAGTTAACGGTTTACATTAATGTACACAGTACCGTATATCTACAAGAAAAGCTAAGTTTTCACGTGTAATATTGGTCTTTTTTTGGTGTGATATACTTTAAGATACATCACACAAATGTGCCAGTAAATTTAAAACTGTGACATAAATGCCTCGGCTCAAAATTCTTGAAGTGGCTGGTCCTCAAACTGTTCAGTTTCGAACGCTCTGTGATTTAGATATCCATCCCACTTTCACACACGTAACATAATTCATCTTGCGTAAAAAGAAATTTACTTTGAAAGTAACGCTTTTCTAACCACCGTTCGCAATACTGTTAGTTATAGGTTCGATTTACCAGTTGCCAGAGAGCGCCAAAAACGAATTATTGTGCGTGTGCAACTGCAGTGGTGTAGGAAGCCCGCATGTTCGTGTGTATAAAGCACTAAGAGAACTTACACTACACCATAAAAGAAACAGGGCATCAGAGGATACTCCAAAAGGCATCAAAATTTCGTGAATCATACTAAAATGCATAATTCGGCTTGAAGTGCACATTGGTTTTTTCCAGATTCACAATGAAGTAGGTCGCATCTGATATTAAGCTTTTCAGTGCGGTTTTTGGGATGTAAATTTTCTTGGAGTACCAGTACTCTACGATCTCATGTTTGGTTCTTTATTATGGCATAATGCCATACATGGCAGAAGATAATAACGTGCACTTGAAATTCACCGAACAGTTGGAAGTACCCAAAATTGTTAAATTAAACACTTCGTTTCAAATAAAATGATTGCCTCAGCGGAATTTCTTTAGAAAAATTGCAAAAATAACTTCATTCTTCTGCAAGGCGATTAATGCTTGACTGCTACTAACTTGGAAAGAAAATAAAATCAGAAACTGAAATTAATAATATATTTTTGCCCTCTGTAATTATGTGAATGCATTTTAATTCACTTGATAGCTCCCGGTCACAGAAATCCGTTTTGTTTTCATTTGACGTGAGAGCTGTACACGAAGAGAAGCAGCGGAATCACTTAACGTAAACACGGGTCACGTGGAGACTAACCCCCTCCCCACTACAACTCAGACAACTCTGTGCAAGCGCGAATCTGGCAGCTAGGGCGCGCGCGAGAAAAATTTTTCTCGTTTGCATCTGGGTTCTTGCTGCTACTACCGATGCAGCTAACAGCCAAACTTCAAGAAGCGGGAAGCGAGAGAAGGTACTGCTTATACGCGAGTCAAATGCGCATGCGCAACAGACCGCTGGCAACTGGTCAAACGAACCTAATGTGAACAGTTGTGACGTCATGCTCATAGCAAGCAGTTTATTGTTACGAAGAATTACAGTCTGCGCCCTACGGCCTTTAACATATTTTTGCTATCTGTAGACGCTTGTGCGTGCACAGTGTTTTGTTGTCGTAAAATGCACATTTCCTTTGCCACTACAGTTTTATTTTTTTCCCTCTCGTTTATATTTTATTGCTGCAGTATCATTCTCCAGTAGCAGGATACAATAACATTCTTTGCTAGAGAATCAATTCTGCAGTCAAAACTACAAAAATGTAACTGAAAGCTAAAACAATGAAAAATTCCCGGAATTCCGAAAAATTCCCGGGTTTTTCCCGGTTTTCTCCCGGATGAAAAAATTCCCGGGTTTTTCCCGGAATTCCCGGTTGTCCCGGGTCGTATACATCCTGGACTAGCTTTTACAGCACAGGAGTAAACGAATCTGTCACATTACGTATATTTTTTGTTGTATTATAAGGCTGTACACTTTATTCTATTATGTGAGCAGCACAAGAAATTAAGCTTCGACTTTAACCTACAGTACTCAGTTTACATATTACTTCATACTTAAAAATGCACGTTGTTAACATTTTACTTAAACAGTGCTTTGGCGAAGTTCCGCGTACTTTCTGTCGCAGCTGCGAAGATAATATTTCTAATAGCGACCGATAACATACAAACATATAATATGAAACACTAATAATCGTTCTAACATCAACTAAAATGTACCCGGAGTTAATAAGCTAAGGTTATGACACGATTCATACGACATTCCTGCTATTTCACACTACTCGCAGTTATACTGATAACTAAACTGATGGATTCCAACTATGTCGTTATTTAACTGTCGGAGTTATCGGTATTCGCTAGCGAAAAATAACTTGGCAGTTATTAATAACGGTTAACGATAACGGTTATCAAAGAATAACTGGAACTGTGATAACGGTTACTCCAGAATAACCGTTTGGCCCACCTCTAGTCTAACATAACAGTCGCGACACTTCGCCTCGATTATGTTGCCTTCAGCGCCAGCAGCGCCCCAAGCGGCCGGTAGGTTGAACTGTGAGTTCGGCGCCATCGTGAAAGTGAATAGTGATTGTTTATTTTGATTTATACAATGGTTTTTACCATCGGGGGCGTTTGTAGCGCAATAAATTGCCGCAGTAATACGAAGAAGACACCACAGCTGCCTTTTTTAGGTTTCCTAAGGATCCTGAGAGGTATACACCATCATGGTACTAAACTGTACCGTCAGGATTCACTTGCAAACCGTATGTGTATAAATGATGAATGTTTCATTTTAGGAGCAAAAAATGGCTAGTTTATAGCAGTCGAGAAGACCTTATGAAGAAAGACCCGGTTTAACTGTATAATAATATTAGGTTTCGTTCGCTACATTTCGAACGAAACCAGTTCATGAACGCAGACAATAACAAACTCGTGTGGAATGCAGTACCCACACTGTTTGACATTCCAAATAAGCCAACTGACGATGAAGAGGAAACTGCCACAAAGATTCGACAGTCAATGTAAAGCTGTAAAACAGTCCTATGACACAGAAGCAGCCAGTTCAACTATCCATGTATTAGTGCCAGATTCGTGAGAATCATCAACACAGACCTGCTTTGACGATGAAGTGGTTAGATTAAGTGCAGCTGTTCGTGTCTTACAAAAGCGTGTGAAGTGTCAGAATGTGCAGATCGCTAGACTTCGAGCGAAACTATTGTGGGACAAAGAAAGTGCCTACAGACAGATTGTTTGAAAATTATTCAAATATTTGGTTTTTCGTGAAATTTAATGTAATCAGCTCATTATAATGTTTTCAGCATATTTCTCCCACTATTTGGCAGTTGCTTGTCCCACTTAGAATAATATAAAGATGAAGGTCGTACTTGTGGCAACAGGCGACAATGACAAACACAGTAGGCCTACAGAACGATAAACGAGCTGTTCATCGCTGTTGCATGTAGAGGTACATGTCTGTGCTTCTTACATGTGAATCTGTGTGTTTATATTCTTTTGATATCAACGTGGTAAGCTGCAATTCTGTCCAATGTCACAAGTGTTTCTTCACGAATGTGTTGTAGCTTGCCACTCTATTCATGGTTTTTGTCCATACTTGAGCTTATTTTAGAATCATTTTTAGAAACATATATGCCTTCTGATACTACACAAACTCTTGGAGGCAAGAAACTAACTCGAATAATTCGGAAATTACGTAGGAAATGGATGTAAACAAACATAATGTAAACTTTTGTATTTCTCTTAAAAAAGTGAAAAAAGTTTCTTTTGTAAACCTTGACATGTCTCCTGTACATCAAATCAAATGATTTGAAAATTGTATGTAATGAGATGAATAAACCACATAACATAACTATGCTTACGACGTGTCTGATGTTCACCTTACCTGCCGCTTGGAGCGCTAGTGTCGCTCCATCTGTCAAACGGCAACAACTTTTACAGCAGTGTGTCGCGACTGTTATGTTAGACTGTGGTACGTACGTCGGTCAACAGATGACACTAGGAAAAGTATGTTAACTGCGCTTTTTAGTTGCTACTTGCGACTCTTAGTTGCGATTTGTCACAAAATCGCAGTTTGACTCGGTAGCGAATAGCGTAGTATGAAGTTTGCTCAACAGATGGCAGTGCTAACTGCGCTTTTTAGTTGTTCTTGCGACTCTTAGTTGCGACTTGTCACGGAAATCGCAGTTACACTCGATACCGATTCGCAGAGATGGACGTAGTACGAACTTTGGCCTACAGATGGCAGTGTTAACTGCGCTTTCTAGTTGCTACTTGCGACTCTTAGTTGCGACTTGTCACGGAAATCGCAGTTGGACCTTCGACCATAGATACTATTTTCGAAGAGTTGGACTCAATCAACGCCACCTAGGAACAAGGCCTCACATCGTGAGTCTAAGGAACCTATGACGTCACGGGTAGGGGTCTGAGAAGCTAGGAACCGACTACCGACACACGTGATTCGTAGCGTTTCCATGTTGTACTTTGTGCTGTTCGTGAGTGGTTATTTGATCTATACTCAGTTACGATGCCCCGAAGGTGTTGTATGCCGAATTGCAGGGGCAATTACGATAATGGACCTAAAGTCAGTGTAGTTTATTTTCCATCTGACGAGAATTTAAGACGAAAATGGTTATCGGCTGTTCACAGACAAGACTGGACACCGAGTAAGCACTCTGTTGTAAGTATCAGTGTATTTGTTTGGTTAGTGTGTCGTAGTTACTTGAAATGTAGTACAGCTGAACAAAATACAGTAAACAGAAGAACATATTTATAATCTCATACCTCGTTAATTTTCGTTATATGTTTTAAAGAGAACTGTATGCTTGTTTTTAGATATGTGAACTGCATTTCAACAAGGACGACCTTTTAAGCAGTACCAGTATGTATGACCCGAAAACTGGTATACTCTTGACAGCACCGTTGGATCGTCGACGCTTGAGAAAAGGTGAGTTACGAAACACGCTCTTAGTAAAGTACAGTGGCATAAGAACTATCTTTATTTCACTTATATGCTGTGAGATCGGTTTCATACTTCGTTATTAATTTTTTCAGATGCTATCCCATCGAAGTTGCCTGGATGCCCATCTTACTTGTCGAGTCATCAAACTGCAGTACGAGAGGACCCAGAAATTCGTAGGGGGCGTTTAGAAAATCGTGCTCTTCAAATTGCTATCCAAGAAAGTGTGGACACACATGCGAAAATGATTGATGCGATATCGTTCGATAGTTTAGAACAAATGAAAACAAAGTTGAGTGAATGTGAAAAGCACAGTGACTGGGTAGTGATAAACAAATCTGACAGTGTGAGACTAGTGTTACTAAAGTATAATCCTTACCCAAGAATTTTTTGCCACGTAGTTATAAGCAGTGGTTTATTACTCAGTGTCTTCAATAATGATATTGAAGTGAAATGTATTGGAAACATGAAATTTCCCATGAAAGTAAACAACATACAGGTGGTAAGTGATGTTCTTAAGAACATTTATCTTCTGTATAATAGTTCTGAGGCTCCTGTAGATAACATTTTGTCTTTAATTGACCAGTTATTGCAAAATTTATTAGGCAAGTTGCCAGGAAACGAAACTAAAATTACATTTTTGAAGGAACAGATTTCATTTTTGAAGTGCAGAAGTTCAACTCAATTTAGGTATGATACTAACTCTATGATAATGTGGTCATTAGTACATTCTATAAGCCCACATGCTTACAAATTTTTGAGGAACACTGACAGTTTTTCTATGCCTAGTCCTAACACCCTTTCAAGGCTTTGTAGTAAACTCTCAACAAATCCTGTCATTGAGCAACAGGGTCATCAGTTTATGAGCTACATCACAAATAAAGTAGGTACTTTATCCTCAGATGATAAAACTGTGCTCCTGTTGATGGATGAAATTCATCTGAAGTCTCAGCTTGATTACAAAGCTGGAAATGTTGTAGGATGTGCCTTTAACACTGAAAAATTTTTGTGTGCAACCAGCGCCTATGTTTTTATGGTTCAGAGCATGGAATCACCTTACAAGGATGTGGTATCTATTCTGCCAGTTCATACTATTCAGGGTGATGTTCTGTTCTCTTACATTAAAGCAGTCATTGTTAAATTAGAAGCAGTTGGATTTGAGGTGGTTGGTATAGTAGCAGACAATAATGCAATTAATAAGAAAGCAGTGTCTAAATTTTCTACTCCTCCAGATGTGAAAATAAAGTATGATCACCCTTCTCCAAATCGCCCATTGTATTATTTTGTGGACACTGTCCATATTTTGAAGTGTATCCGCAATAACTGGTTTAACCAAAAGGAGCAGATCTTGTGTTTTCCTGACTTCAGTGACAGTTTGAAGGGAGGTTTGTCTTCTGTTGGAGCACTGAAAGAATTGCACTTGATAGAAAAAGATGAACTATTGCAATATGGCAGTTCCTTAACTTTGAAGTCTCTATTTCCTAACTCAATTGAGCGCCAAAATGTCAAGTTAGTGTTGCGTATTTTCAGTGATATGACAGTTGTTGCTTTGGACACATTTGGTTCAAAGAAAGCAATTAGCAACTGGGAAAGTACTGCAACATTCATAAAAATAATAAATCGTTGGTGGGATATTGTAAATGTAAAAACATTACTCAAGGGACAGAGGTTAAGAAATATTTTCCAAGAACCTGTGACTAGTAAATCCCATCACATACAAGAATTCTTACAGTGCTTCATCTCATGGTTATGTTCTTGGGAAGAGTGTAGTGATGAAAGAAAACTTACTCGAGAGACACATAGCGCTTTGAAACACACAACTGCTGCTTTGATCGACTTCAGTGACTACTGGCTTTCTGAGAAAAACAGATCATATTTGCTGTTAGGAAAAGTACAGACAGACAGTTTAGAAGACAGGTTCGGCAAATACCGCCAGCTATGTGGGGGAAATTATCATGTTTCTCTAAGACAAGTTTTTGAAACTGAACAAAAACTAAGGGCACAGTCTATGTTTTCCCTTGTGCTTCGGTCGAAAGTAGTTGGGGATGTTGTTATTAAGACCACTGATATTTTTTCTACTCATACTCAAATTCAGGGATTAAAAGAAACATCAATACCAGAATTTTTAAATGTAGCAGTAGATGAAAATGATGTTGATGGAATAGATGAGAATACTTGGCCACTGTTGCATTACATAGCAGGTTACTGCTCACACCAAGCTATTAAAAAAAACCATTGTGAATATTGTAAGGTATTCCTTACTACAGATGAAATGAAGCAGGGTGGTGATGATTTGATTATGGTAAAAGACAGAGGAGGGTTGACATATCCTGCAGATGATGTAGTAGTGTGTGTGACATATGTCTATTTAACTCTACAGAAAATTCTGAAAGACCAGGAAATTTTATTTTTAGAACAGGCAAATCAGAGAAATGTACTTGTGAAGGTAGCATCCCACAACATTCCCAGCAATCTTTTTTATGTGTTTCACTGTAAAAATAAACACTCAATTGATTCAGTCATGAATTGCATACTGTTTTGCTGTGCAAATATTTTGCTAAACAATTACACCAAGAGGAGAAATGATGTAACTACTGTTAAAAATGTAACTGTGTACAAAAGATTGAAAAAATGTTAAATTATACTGTTTGGGGCTTGGGAAGATGATGTGAAATAAATGTTTATTTCTATTTTCTGTTTTTATTTCATGCGCAGTATCCCATACATCTTGTTGGTAAATGTTATGTATTGGACCCCTTCTGCTCTCTTCGAAATGGTGCAGCCGTAAACATGAGGCTTTGCTACAGATTAATTTGTTACCACAAATTCTCTGTGAAACCCCAATCTCATAGAATTAGGGGAATAGTCTTTTCTGTTCATCAGTAAATATATAATTAATGCTGCTCCTGCTCTGTGGTTGACAAGTTTTTGTATATATTTTTGTCCAATCAGTAAATTAATTATTCTCACAAGGAGAACAATTCATTGCTAGTATTAGCATGCTAGTCTGCCATCATAAGTAAATATTAATCTGCAGAACAGGTCCAGTCTGTCAATACAACCAATATTTCGGGGAGGGGGGAGGACAATACATAACTTAAGCCATTCTTCATTTGAGAGAAATTGATAATGTTTTTGGAATTTGGAATAGCAGTGCTTTTTTTCCTCTGGGACAACATTAAATAGTGAATAGTAAAAGAATTTAATTGTCATTTAGCTATTGCAGCAATAGACAGTCAAATTACAAATGTTTAAAAAGTATACAGCATGTATACAAAAATTACTTTACACAAATTAAAAAACAATGTTACAACAGATTTTCCATAAAGTAAAATATTCAAGCTAAAACGATTTGTGTAGTACATCTTAAATTGAAATCATTAAGGAAATTATGGTACACTCACCGAGCAGTTATCACTGTGATATTTACACTCATACATTCAAGTGAGTAGGGAGGATTTACTGATAACCAACTGTACTACTTGTGCTTGAATAAATCAAATAATGCTTCTACCCATTCTAGAGGCAGTTTGTTGAACAGCTTCATACTCACTACATTGCTGTTCTATGATTTAGATAATCTGCAATAAGGTATGTGAAGATGCACACTATTTCTAGTTCTGGCATTACTGAAGATTGGGATACCACTCATCTGCTTTCACAAATGGCACTATAGATGACATTTTAAATTTTTACAATGCGGTAATACCCATTGCCAATGATCAGTGTATCAAATGACAAGTATTTTAATTAAAAGATGGGGATCAGTATGTGGATGGGTGAATATAAATGGATCAGTTTGTACAGTAAAAAGTAATAATAGGTTCTTAAGATATGTCGTTACATGAAGCCGATGGGTGGTGTCCCATTCTTCAGATAAACCTCAGTTCCATGAGAGTGTAAATCCTGCCTAAGCTGGTATTCTGTTAAGTTAGTCTTTGTAAACAGTAGAACAGTGAAAATGTGCAAATTTATAACAATTAATATTTTCAAGCTGATAAACAATGGCTTACAGTGGGCAAGTTTGTCAGAGTTTGTAATGATTCTAATGTGTGATTCCCATGTCAATTTATAATACCTAATAACTTAACACTACCTAGTCTTCTACTGGCAAATCTCCTAAACTAAGTAGTATGTAGAAGGTTCAGTGAAGATTACACAAGTTTCTGTACGGTAATGTTTTCTTAAGTATAAAACTGTAGATGACTGCCAAATGAGGTATCTGTCATACGAAACTAGAATTTGACATAGATACAAGTCCCAGAGTACCTGCTTCGATAGATTGTCAGTCTTTCCAATTGCGGTACCTCATTTTAAATTAAATTATGCAAGGTGACATACACGGTGAAAATAGTGCTGTCAGAGTTATGGAATTAGAAATTCGCATTTTCAAAACGCGAGTGACGGAAATTAAAAAGTATTTTCACCTTTGGAGCTATGGTTTACGAAATTTGAACAATGTAATTCTCCTGTGAGAATGATTAGCGTTTGTTTACAGATTTGTGTATAAAGCAGTGAGTAGTCTACCAGGAAACTGTTTAATGTTTTCATATACGTGGCGTAGAGCCTAACAAGCCGCTCGGTATTTCGGACCCCTAGTCGTGACGTCACGAGTCGCGTTGTGAGGCCTTGTTCCTAGGTGGCGTTAACTCAATAGTGTATCGCAGAGATGGGCGTAGTACGAACTTTGACCCACAGATGCTTTCTAGTTGCTACTTGCGACTCTTAGTTGCGACTTGTCACGGATATCGCAGTTAGACTCCATAGCGTATCGCAGAGATGAACGTAGTACGAACTTTGGCCAACAGATGACACTGTTAACCGCGCTTTTTAGTTGCTACTTGCGACTCTTAGTTGCGACTTGTCACTGAAATCGCAGAAAGCAGTGCTTCATTCAACCAATAGATGGCTCACGTCTTTGAATGTGAAATACACAGGCGTCTAAAGCTAGCGAAATAAGGGATGCTCAACTACCGGACCTACCGATAGATGGCTCTACCAGCTGATTACTATCGTCTGTATTGCCCGCCATATTTGAATTTGCCAAGAAGTTTCTCTCGGTCTGTACGGTGTATAAGGAATTAAGGATTATCGAAATGGTGATTTCTTGTTCCGCTTTCAATTGTACGAAGCGATGGAGTAAGGAAAGTGACTTACCATTTCACAGGTAATAGGACTACCGATACAATACAATACAGACTTAGTGCGTTTGCTAATTCGATGTTTTTGAACAGGTTTCCTCTAAAGCACCCAGAGCTGCTAAAGAAGTGGATTACTTCCGTGAAGCGGAAAGATTTTAAACCTACGTCTTGCAGTTTTCTTTGCGGAAACCTTTTCCGACAAGATGATTACGTAGTGAGCCCTGGAACGTGGAAGAAACGTCTCAGACCCGAAGCAATACCATCAGTTTCTGACTTTCCGACATATTTCATGCCACCAAATAAATAGCCACGACGACATGTTAGGATTTTGAGTGACAACGATGCTTCTCCATTTGAGGTAGCTAATTAATTTCCTTGCTATGTGTGTGCTTTTGACTTTTGTGAATTTATTTCGTACGGACACAAATGGGCTACATAGGTGTAAGCAATGTTGGGGTCGACAGAAGCGTCCGATCCCACGTGTCGGCTTTGACCCGTGATGTAAGGGTGTTGTCGTGTGTGACGTCATGACGGCGCGGAGTTTGGTTTGAGTGTGGCTGTCTCCAGTTCCGTTTTATCTTATTTTGTTTACTTTTCTGATCTGTTCGTTCTATCTCGTGAGATTTTTTTTAAATTTAAAAACGCTTATTACTTATTTTAATTATCTGTTTCCTCCAATTTCTGTTTTAGTTTATTATATTTATCTTTCTGATCTGTTTTTTCTATCCCGTGAGATTTTTTTTAAAAAAAAAAGACAAAAAACACTAATCAGCTTCTGAAGCATCTTTATCTTCTATGGGTTGCAGGGGTTACGACCCCTGGGGAGGTGGGTGGGTATTCATACATGGCTGTCTTCATTTACACGTTGTAGCTACGCAGGGCGTCTAAATTTGTTTATATTTAGTTTGCCCCCCCCCCCCCCCCCCCCAGCCAAAACACCCCATTTCCCGCGCTTGTCCCGTTAGTGTCATAAGGCTTCTTGTGGAAAGTGTGTGTGTTTGTTTTTGTTTCCGCCATATTTGTGACGTCATGGGTCAAAGCAGACGGGCGGGATCGGACGCTTCCGTATTTCCCAATGTTGTAATACAGTTCCATATTTTTGTTTTTAGCGTTCTTTCCTCGAATCTGTGCTTGATTTGCCCTCTGCAGAAGCTACTGATTGCGTGGAGAATGTTGTCAATGAGAATTCTTCCGTGGAAAGCATGTCCCATTTATCCAATGCAGAAGATGCGAATTGTGTCGAAAACGTTAGTATAAGGATGTTTTCACACCCCCAAAGTTTTCTTATAATATTTTTTCATCAAGCCTTGAGTTATTTCAATCATACACAACGAAATTATTTATTTATTTCAGAGTGCAGTTGGTTCTCAAGTAATTGATTGTGGTATACAGTCGAAAGTAGAAATGGAAGACAAGGCGACTGAAACTTGCAATGTTTTCTCAGACATTGTGCACGAATTAAAACGTAAACCGAAGTGTGTCCGTGAAAAACTTCGAAGAAGAGAGAAGAAAGTGTTTTCCATGGATGACATCATAAGTTCATTGAAGAAGAAGGGGCATCTTCCTGAGAAGTTACATAACTTCCTCAATCATCAGAAAGGAACACAAGTGGAATTAGTGTGCAATTTAGTGGACAACTCTCTCTCGTCAAAGGGTAATAGATACACAACAAATGTGAAAATGTTTGCGATGACTGTGAACTTTTATTCACCAGCAGAATATGAATACCTGCAAAAATTAATGCCTCTGATCCATAAATTATTGATTTCCAAATTGGTGGCAAGTGTCGACTGTGAAACTGGCTTCTTAAAAGATGTTTTTAAGTACGTTGATTCGAACCCAATTGTAAGGGACCAGTTCAGCGATTCATGTCTAATTGTAGACAGTGTGGCAATTAGGAAGCAAGTAGTTTGGTACCAAGGAACTAAGCAACACACAGGTTTTTTAGAGTTTGGTGGGGAAGTGCCTCAGTCAAAAGAAGTAATAGAGGCATCTGAGGCTCTGGTTTTCATGCTTCTCTCTATTAAAGGCAAATTTATATGCCCGATTGCATATTTCTTTATCAACGGTGTAAAGGAAAATAATCAAGCCACACAGATAAAATCCGCTTTAGAGAGGCTGCATAGTTCTGGCATTAGGGTTTGGTATGTTATATGTGATGGCTGCAAGGTAAATATAAGCACTTACACTTGGCTGTACTTTAAATTTTTCCAAGTGTGATTCTAAAAGCTACAATGTGTATTGTATCTTGGACATGTCATAGGATTAAGTTTGCCAGAAATGCTCTAGCAGACGTATCTGCTATTGAGTCTCCAAGTGGCATTATTAGATGGCATTTCATTGAGCAATTGAACAAGGTACAACAAGAAGAAGGTATGACATTTGCCAACAAACTATCAGGACAACATATAAGTTATGTAAATAGAAAAATGAATGTTTCATTAGCTCCACAGACTCTGAGTTCTAGTGTGGCAGATAGTATAGAGTTTTTGAGGAGGGTTGGTGATCCAAATATTAAAGGAAGTGAAGCAACAGTAGAATTTTTGTATAATATTGATAGGATGTTTGATATTCTGAACTCCAGAAATCCATTAGGTAAAGGGTATAAGAGCCCCCTGAGACTTGACAACAAATCTTATTGGCTTGGTATTTAAAAAAAAATTAAAAAAAGGTTCAAATGGCTCTGAGCACTATGGGACTTAACATCTATGGTCATCAGTTCCCCTAGAACTTAGAACTACTTAAACCTAACTAACTTAAGGACATCACACAACACCCAGTCAACACATTGTTATTTTCAGACACACTGAAAATTATATCAAAAGCTTAAAAATCATTGCTGCTCCATGCAAGAAATACTTTTGCTTTTGGGATAATTTTCAATATGCAATCAGTAAGGCACATAGCTCTGACAAGTATGCTTCATGTTGAATCTCCTTTGAAGTATTAGCTAACATATAAACTGTCACAAGACCACATAGAGCTTTTTTCCCCCTGCATTCGGTCCAGGTGTGGTTGGAACAACAATCCAAATGCATCCCAGTTCAAATGTGCCATGTGAAAGTTGCTCTTGGGTAACAGTGTCACTGCAATGAATGGGAATTGCTCAAATTTTAATGTATGTTGTTTTCCACCTGTTTATGATTCTCATGCATGAAAGCATGTAGTAGAAAGTGATGAAAGTGCTGCAGAAAATGAAGTAGAGGAGTGGTGTGGACTTCTTGATGATAAGATTAAGTTCTCATTTCACAAGTAAAACATACTCTTATTATATTGCAGGGTATGTGTCATTGCGCCTTTCAAGGCAGATCACATGCAAAGACTGTCTTCACATACTGAAGCCACCAGTAGTTAAATCTGCATTAGAATGTGATTCTCTCTATGCTTTTCCCAATATGGTCAATAAAAATGCATTTGTAAATTTTGTTAACCGGGGAAAACTGGCTAAAACAAGTGACTGCGTGTACTCTGTTGTAGAATACTCAGAAACTGTTTCAGATGTTTGTGATTGCTGGAGACATGCGACAGAAATATATACAGGCCAAGGTTTTGCATTGTGCTAAAAATAAATTTGTAGATTACCCATTTCCTGCTCTTGGTCATGATTACCATTATGAAATTAGGATTGAGGACTTACGTCAGACTCAACTTGTTTGTAAGATTGCATCCCTATACTCCTGCATACGCTTAAAAACATGTGGAAAAAAAGCCTGCTGAGAAAATTTGAAACAATAAATAAAGTATAAGGCAGAAGTTAAATAAACTCATATTGTTTAATCATGTATAGTGCTCAAATTGGAAAAATTATGTAATGGGGCATTCCATGCAGATGGGTGTGACATTTTGACAGATTTTTTAAAACTATTTTGTCCATAGATTTGTTGTTGTGTAATGATGAACTTCAAAAGATGAATCACATTGAAGTAAAATTAAGTCTTTATGTACTGTGTAGATATTGTAACAAAATTATAATTGTTTATTATATAAGCTTATTTTAAGATGTTTGGTGTTACAAAATATGCACTTGCATTAAAAACGGGTGATTTGTGTGAAATTAATGAAAAAAAATGTTCTGAGACTTATTTGACAGATGGCTTTCAGTGTTTTCACTTTAAGAAAACAGTTTAATCACAGGATGGGTGTGATCTAATGGAGTATGCATTGGCCCTATGTTTCAAACAGTAATGTTTGTGGATACTCTGCAACTTAAGAGAAATAAAATTGTTACTCTGTTAATTCTTGTTTTAATACATCCTGTAATGAACGCAATGTTCCAGATGATCATAAGCATTCTTATTACTTTATAACCATTCTAGAATAAGGGGGCCTGAGTCAGGCAAAACCTAATTTTCTGAATTTTGTCTTTGTTTTGCTAGGATGTCTTTCTATTATATTTTCCTGTGTTGAGTGGGGGGGGGGGGGGGGAGAATGCAAATAATCATATAGAATTATCTTTCTAGCACTACAAAGTACAGAATACAGTGATTACAGGTACACGTGGAAATTTCAGTATTCATGTTACATGCCTAATTTTCATCAACATTTACCTTAGTTGTACGGTTACACTTTTTGCTGATTTGAACTGTGTACTACATGTAAAAAAGATTTTGTTTGGTCATAGTAATTTCATTTTGTTAGTTCATATGTCCCATACGGAACTGAAATTATCAAGTTATGATGACAAAGGAAGGAAATAACATTAAGGAATCTTACTTCACAGAAATTATGTAACAATGGCTACACTTTTTGCTAGTTAACTTTAACATAAACCATTAAGTTTTCCATTAAGAGTGAAAGCAGTTGCACGAGTCACGTAAAGAACAAAGTTTCCCATAGGGAACTAAAGTATTTTACGTTTGAGTTATTGCAGACCCAAAGTATTGTGATCTTCATATTTCTATTTAAAAAAGTTTGTAAATCAAATTCATAGACATTTTGGAATCTGTACATACATGTGTGTAGCAAGGTACTTTTCATGTGCCATGTGGAACCTTTAATTTTCTGGTTTAAATATAATTTATTTCATGAATTACCTTTAATACCAGCACTGTCTGAATGCATTATTTACCATTTAGAAGAAGAAATATTAGTGTACAGAGTAACAAACCTCATGAAAAATGCGAGAGATTGTTCTGTACAGAACTTGGAATGGCTCTTTATCAATAGCAGGTAAAAAAGAAGGCTTCTATTAAATGTTCAAAGAAACCAGTCAGTACCTCTTAATTCACCATAGAGGTGATACAGTAATAAAACAATTTACTTTTTCAGAATTTCTGCTAAGTATTAATAGTGTGAAGACCTATTCAATTAGTATTTGCTTTACCAATAACCTGTAGTACAAGCACATGTATAAGCAGATAATTATGGGAGTCAAGAGTTATGGTAAAATTAAAGATACTGACTGTTATTACTTGCTCACAAAGCATTGTAGTTGCTGTACAGTTTATGCTGTATGTGGTGTACCCAATGTGATTCCTGGAGGACATAATATTCTGTTATCCTATGGGAGTGCACTGGTACCACACCTATTGAAAGTACGTTTTGCTGTGGAATAGTTGTATCAGATGTCTGTACCAGAAAACAAATCTCCACTGTGACACCCTCATGTTCTTGGTATGCTATTAGCTATTATTACAGGAATACTCTTCACATGGAGGAGGAAGCATAGTGAGATTTTCTTTTTCATCATTTCCAACATTGTACACAACTTTCTTGCACTTTTATGTTATCACAGTTTTCCCTTGATAATCGAAAAGAGAGAGGAAAAAAAAAAAAAATTTAAGCGAGCTTCCATAAAAACTGAAAACTCTACTTGCGTCATTTGTTATTTTCAAAATGTTACTCTCTTTCCATATACTGTTCAATTTGTTCAAACCAATTTTGAATTTCTCAGGTTATTACATATTATTTACTGTACATTGTCCACCAATACTTCTGTTGTTGCCAGATAGTTTGTAACATGGCACTACCTTTGTGCCACTGGTATTGGCTAGTGTACTTTTGCAGATAAGAAAATCGACTGGACTAGAATGTCCTGTCAGTATAGGACAAATTCAGACAATATGGAACTTTTTACACTGAATTTGCAATATAATGTCACCCTTGTCTCACACAGATTGTAGCAGGCATTGGGGTACCTGTCTGGCCAGCTTCTGCAGCCTTCACTTTCAGGTTTGTTTTTTGCTTGGGCCCTATACTGACAACCAGTCATTCCAGTGATTGACACCATGTCAAAGACTGGAACCAAGGTTCACAGAAATAGAATTCTATGGTTGTAATTCAAAGTGTAATTAATTTTGCTCACTGACATGTTTTGAATTCAATTTTAAAATTGTTTGGGTGTCAGACTGGAAAATTACAGTTTTAAGAACCCCAACCTTAAAATTAACAGCTGTGATCGAGGTTATTTTCAAAAAGTTCCTTCACTTCCTACATCATCATCATGGATCAGTCCAATATAATATTATTACTAGACTTAACTTCCAAATGATACAAGTCATGTATTTAAGAGGAGCCTTAACGTTGGGCTTTGTGTTTGTCTCATTTAAATGTATTTCTTGTCTCGTATCAAAGACTGAAGCACTGTTAAAAACTGGTTGGTGCTTCTACCATATCACTCAGTTTAAATACACCGTGTCATGTACAGGCGTTAATAAAATCATGGCATTTAAATTAATGATCAAAGAGAGAGCCAAATTCGTAAGTGTATGTTGCAATTACAGTGTCAGCATATATGCAGATCGGTAATGCATCACTACAGATAAAGAAAAAATAACGATTTTTTCCGTTTATACGTAAGTAATACTTTAATAGTTCAGCTGTAATTTCTGTTGCCAGTAAAGATACCCCTAAGCAAACGATGTCAACTTTTTTTCAAGAGACGTCTTCACTGTTGTCCACACTTGATTTTCCGAATTATACCAGTAGTTAAAAGATTCGGCAAGTAAGGTAATTTGTTGACCTCCATTGAATCTTAAATAGTGTTTTAAAATGGGCAAATAAGTAAAGCACTCATAAAATAGTAAACAGTTTATAGACTCGAATTTAGGAATTTCATAGCAGAACTGTCACTGTTTTTTCTCGCTGGATTAGAAACACTTCATTATGTTGATATGTAGATATCTAGAACATCCAATATAAAATACTTATGAGGGCGCAGAACGAAAAACATTTTCATCCGTGTTTTGGCACTTCGGTATTTGCCAAATTTAGATATGGCGGACGCTCAATGATATGATCTCTTGCCGGCACGCGCTAGAGCCATCTATCGGTAGGTCCGGTAGTTGAGCATCCCTCATTTCGCTATCTTTAGACGCCTGTGTGAAGTACTACTTGCGACTGCTAACTGTGACTGAAATCGCAGTTAGATTCTGTAAAGTTGCTACTGTGATATCTGTGACTACTCAGTCACTGTGATTTCTAACAGATACGTGATTTCCTGCACACCACTAACTGAATGTAATAAATACTATTTCAATATCATTGTAATGTTAATATTTTCAACGCTTGATGCTGAGTTGTTACGTAAGATATGCTAGCTCACCGACTAAATTTCGTTTCAAAGACATAATCAGCATGAAGTTTGGTTTACCTATTTTTTTTTTTTATTGATTTTCAATTCCCCCGGAAGGGGGCGGGCCGGCAGCAGCTTACTACGCTGCTCTACAGCCTACAGACTTTTAGTAAATAAAGGAAGAAGAAAGAAACAAGGAAAAACAGGCGATAAAATGGCGATTTAAAGTGAAAAATTGCGGAAAGTTAAAACAGAAAGCAAAAGGGGTTGGCAATGTAGATAAAAGACACAGAAATCAGACAAGTAACACAGTAGACACACATTTAAAAAACATGGCGACAGTCCGGTTTCTGTTCGCAAGTAATAAAAAGCACACCCAGCGACAGTATGATGGCTGTTCGCTACACTTCCCAAAAGACACAACACGGAGCACGCACTGGAAAAAAACACTGCACGAAAAGATGGTACTCCCGACCCAAGGCAGATGGGGGGGGGGACCTGGAGTAGGGGGAAAAACAAGGAGGGAGGAGAGGAAAAAACGAAAAGGGGGGGGGGGAACCAAGGAGGGAGAGGACTAATAAAGGGGGAGAAGGGCAGACGCGAGAGGGAATGAGAGGAGGGAAATGTAAAAGGACAGCAAGGGGAGAAGGGGGCAAAGAGAGGGGAGGTGGGGAAGAAAGAGGATGGAAGGGGGGGAGAGGGAGCCTGGGAAAAGGACAGAGGAAAGGAGGAGGAGTGAGGATCAGAGTTGATAGGAGGGGGAGAGGGCATCATCTGGGAGGGGGAGTTGATGGAAGCCACCTTGGGAAAGGAGATGTAGGGTGTAGAGATGGAGGGTAGGGGGGACACAACGGTGAAGATGTGGCAGGGGGCGGGAATGGGAGAGGAGAGGAGCAACCAGGGGGTGAGGGGGTTCAAGACGGTGGGAGGTGTAGAGGATGCGGATATGTTCGAGGAATAGGAGCAGATGGGGGAAAGGAATGAGATCATAGAGGATCCGCGTGGGGGACGGGAGGCGTATATGGAAGGCGAGGCGGAGTGCATGACGCTCAAGGATTTGGAGGGACTTATAGAATTGGGGGGGGGGGCAGATATCCAGGCAGGACTGGCATAACAGAGGATGGTACGGATTAAGGATTTGTAGGTGTGGAGGATGGTAGAGGGGTGCAACTCCCACGTCCGGCCAGAGAGGAGTTTGAGGAGTCGCAGGCGGTTGTGGGCTTTGGATTGGATGGAGCGAAGATGAGGGATCCAGGTGAGGTGACGGTCAATGGTGAGGCCAAGGTAGGTGAGGGTGGGGGTGAGGCGGACAGGAGGTGTGCAGACAGTAAGGGAGAAATCCAGGAGCCGGAAGGAGCAAGTGGTATGACCTACGATGATTGCCTGGGTCTTGGAAGCATTGAGTTTCAGGAGCCACTGGTTACACCATGCAGCAAAAAGGTCAAGGTGATTCTGGAGAAGGTGTTGGGACCGTTGGAGGGTAGGAGCGAGGGAGAGGAATGCAGTGTCATCAGCATATTGAAAGAGGTGTATTGGAGGGGGGGGGGGGCTGGGGCATATCGGCCGTGTACAGGAGGTAGAGGAGAGGGGAGAGGACAGAGCCCTGGGGCACACCTGCAGAGGGGTAGAAGGTGTGGGAATTGGCATTATGGATGGTAACATAGGAGGGGCATGTGGAAGAGGAAGGAGGCCATCAGACGGATGTAGTTGATAGGAAGGGCATAGGTTTGGAGTTTAAACAGGAGACCGGGATGCCAGACACGGTCATAGGCCTTTTCGAGGTCAAGTGAGACAAAAATAGCGGAGCGACGGGAGTTAAGCTGGAGGGAGAGGAAATGAGTGAGGCGGAGGAGTTGGTCATCGGCAGAGAAGGAAGGAAGCCACATTGGGTGTTTGGGAGGAGGTGGTTTTGGTGGAGGTGGAGATGGATGCGCCAGGAAAGGATGGATTCCAAGAGCTTGCTGAACACCGATGTGAGACAGATAGGACGATAGGAAGAGGCAGGTTTACCTATGTTCTTCATTTGGCTTTAAAGTAATGGAACTAGTGTGAAAGTATTGATAGTGCGATATTGAGAATCAGCAAATTACCACACAGTACCATAGGAGCTCATATTTTGAATACGGGTTCTAACCACATTGTTGCGCCTTCACAAGTATCTGAACTACATTCATTGTAAGTCACTTGATTTATCGATAATTCAAATTGCCAGTGATTGCAAAACTGGAAAAGTTGCCACAGCGTCTTTACACAGCGCCACCTAGGAACAACGTGCGTCTCGCGGGCACCGAGGAATCGCTTCATGACGTCATCAGAAAGGCTGAAAGCGTGACAGCGCTGCCTGGTGACTAGACCTGTTAACGACTCTGTTGATGTAAGTGACATCAAAACAGCGTTTATACAGACCTGCCTTCAGCTGTTGTTTTGGAGCGTCAAATCAATCCAGATTGTTTGAATGAATCTTCCGTTAACAGAATTAAATGTAGAAAGAAGGTGTGGCGATGTCATTTATCCACTGCGCCAAAAACAGCGGGTGAAAGTTGCAGCTGATAGATATTTATCTTTGCCGTAGTCGGCTTGGTTACGAGTTGTTTATTGTTGTTAGTTTTTGATCTGTGCTTGGAAAATAAAATGTTTTCTCATCTCATGAAAAAGCTGTTACTTCATAAAATATAAAGGCTGCCATAGTGGTGACCCCGAAAAATTGTAGCAGAAGCATAAAGAAAATATATATACCGACGAGAATAATGAATTCAGAGACAAAAGCACGGGGCAGTGGAATCAAGATTGAACTACAGTCTGTTCGACCAAGGATCGTGGTCCACGCCCTTTGATTCGCCACAAAACGGATCGACAGATGTTAACGCAAAAGATGGGAGTACCTACGCGCGACACGGAAATGTTAAGCTTTCCGCGTTCTGGCCGATGCGCCCCCAGCTTTGGTTTACGCAGGCTGAATACATATTTCGGCAGCGTGGGGTGTCTAACAACATTGATAAATTTAATATAGTGGTTTCACATCTAAATTTAGAAGTGATAGAGCAAGTAGAAGAAACCTTGTCGCAACAAAATTACTTTGTGCTAAAGGAAGATCTCATACAGCATTATACGTTGTCACCAGATTTGCTACTACAAAAAATTTTCGCATACAAAGATTTGGGCGACAAGACTCCGTCACAAGTACTCAAAGCCTTACGTACATTAGCCAGCCCGGAACTCCTACCTGAAGAGTCTTTACGTCTAATATGTCTTTGTAAACTTCCTGCCAACATCCGTGCCGTCATTGCAGCAGAAACAGACTTACCATTGCAAGTCTTAGCAAAAAAGGCAGACACCATCGCAAACACCTTAACCGAAGTTTCTGCGTGTTCCGAATTCAACTACAGCCAGGATAGTGGCCCAAGAACGTGTAGTATGATGGAATCTGACGTCAGTGAGCCAGGAACATGCAATAATACTTCCCAACAGCAGTGCTCATCGACCGAACCCACCATAGAGCAACTGGCAGCACAAGTGGCAAAACTCAACGTGCAAGTAACTTCACTCCACCAGCAGCTATGAAGTCGCAGTTGGAAAAGACGAAGAAATGCTATCCAACAGGATTTGACAGATCATTGGTGCTGGTACCACAGACGCTTCAGTAACACTGCCCGTCAATGTATTCAACCCTGCAGCTACCCAAACTTAAGAGGCGGGCGTTAAAGGGCGCTAACGTTCGTCAACAGCAACATAGGCGCCCGAGTCATAGTGTGATTCAAAGAGGTGAAAACGCCACGGTATCTGCGGTCAACCAATCACACCGATTGTTCGTGTTGGACCTCTCTTCAGGTGATAAGTTTCTGATCGACACAGATTCAGAAGTCAGTGTTTATCCAAGAAAGAGAGGTGATATACTCACGACAACAACGCAACATGTGCTGACTGCGGCAAACAATTCCAGAATATCTACCTATGGTGAGAAACAGTTGGCATTACATCTGAATTACAACTTCCATCCAAAATGGACTTTTGTGGTTGCTGATGTGCCGAGTCCTATAATTGGAGTGGACTTTTTATGGAACTACTGACTAATGCCCGACCTGGTTAACCGTCGTTTGGTGACAGTTCCCACAGAAGGGATATTGCCTACTGCATCTTCCGCGTCGATTCAAGTGCAGTGCGATGTGTCCGTGTCTTTCCGCACGAAGATTTCCGGCTCCTCTACTGCATCATCCATGTCGGGATATTGTGATACGATTTAGTACCCGCAACTAAGTGGGGCGCACACGTGTGCGTCACGCAAGGAGACACCCGAGAGTCGTAATGATTCGTATACTGTAGGCAATATCAGAGCACTGTCGGAGGAATCACTTTTTCGTAAACTGCTTCAAGACTTTCCAGCACTTACTGAACCCGTCAACGCAACCAGGAAATGCAGACACAATACTCAACACCACATCAGCATGACACAAGGTCAACCAGTTGCCTTCCGCCCGCGGCGTCTGCCTCCAGAAAAGCTGCTTGCGGCACGAGCTGAGTTCGACAGACTTCTAAAAACAGGTATTGTAAGTAGGTCCGATAGTTCATGGGGTTCTCCAATTCACATGGTCCGTAAAAAAGACAATTCATGGAGAGTATGTGGAGACTACAGGGCCCGCACAATTCCCGACCACTACCCAGTGCCCAATTTGACTGATTTTAACAGTACGATTAGCAATGCCAAAATATTTAGTGTGATTGATTGCGCCAAAGCATTTTCACAGATTCCCATGGCTCCATCTGACATTAAAAAAACAACTGGTATTGGTGACACACTGATCTGTATCTTGTGAGCAGGTGAAGTTAATGAATGTAATAATAAAAATATGTGGCTGTGGTGACAGATTGATCTATAGCTGTGTCCAATGTGTCAGTTGGGTTGGAATGTGAAAATTTGGTTGTACATTGGCAAAGACAGTGATTGTGACTCTAAAAAATCCTGATTGTAGTTTTTGAAAAAATTGCTAACAACATCATGTTATAGTCACCACATTGTTAATGGTGTTCATCGCATGCTTCTTATGTCACAGGTCAAAGGCGACAACTCATCAAACATTCCTCTACATCTGTTTAAGAAACAGTTACTGCAACAATTTCACTACCTCTAAAACAGTAAATCATGTGGACAGGTTTGTTAGGTATCTGACACGGCAAGATGTATATCTTAACATAGAGACATTGGGTCTCATGCTTGTGTCACATTCACAGTGTTTAGAGAGTGAAGGTATTAAGAGAATCTTCATTTATGGCACACTCTACTTGGTGACTTGCTCGTGCAAACTTAAATGATAAAGTAAGATGAAGCATTTATGGCAACAAAAGAGGCTTACGCAACCTTGTAGTACAGTATGAGAGCAACTGAACAAGGACTCCGTACTGACTGGTTCTCTCAGGTAATCTCCATACTTACAGGGTCTAGAGTTGAGTTCCTGAACACAAAATTCCTAAAGCAGTCAATATCCCCTCCGCCGTCCCATCCCAAAAAAAGACAATTTTGCAGATTACTGAGTGCTGTTAAGTACAAAAGATACCTCCTCACATGTATTAGTATCACAGTTTTTAATGTGCACAAATAAACAATGAGAATAATTTGTAGAGTTTGCAGATGACTGCCACGGAGAGGCATCTGGACCAGGAAAAGTGTCTGATCATGCGGGCTGTTTCCCACAGTTTCCTCAAGTGAGTTGGAGCAAACACCAAGACCACTCCCAAGCACAGCACATGGCATTCTCCTTGTGCAATCAGAGTTTGCATTATGTCTCTAATGACTTCATTCTCTCCAAGGTGTTAAACCATAATCTTCTTCCTTCTTTGAGTAAAATTTGATTTCAGCGCACATCAGCAGGCTTAATTTATTTAACATAAACAGCAAATGATACAAATCAGTTTCAAATAATGCCAACTGCATCCTTTTCTAGGGACAGAGTCATGTTGTTTTCCTGGTTAACAAAATTGCCCATTTTTAATGACACTTACAAAATCTCTGAATTTTAGATTTCCAAGACTATTAGCACTGTGGAAAAACTCAAAAGTAAAGGATTTCTTTGCTGTCTCCACTGTTATAAGAGATCAAAAGCCACAGGATCAATGTACCGGTAGTGACTGGGGGCATAGTTTCACTGTGAAGTCTAAACAATGATACAAATTGCCAGTCTTCTGAAAAAAAGGGAAAGTTGTAGAAATGGATCTGACATCAACAAGTGAACAGACGTAGGTAGCAACTCAAAGCAAAGGTGAAATAATGTTGCTACATGTCTGTGGAATTCTGATGTTTTCCTCCATCAGGTCCAGTCCATAACAGTGTGACAGTAACGAAACTCACTCAAATAACAAGTGGGAACTCCTTTAGGGGCACATGAATGATGCCTGGTACATCCTCACAAGCCCCCTGTGCAGGGAGGACTGAACAGAAACTAGACAATGTCTCCACAAAACACAGTTTGAGGTCAGGCTGTCATCAGGAGCAGCAATACTGTGGAACTCCCAGCATGGTGACATGGAACCGTGCAGTCTACACTAAACATAGAAAATTGAACTCTGAGAGAATGGGACAATAATCATCTTGAGAGCATTAAATGAGGAAAGAATAAAAACAGTTGCACAGATTACTTCTAGGTCCAAGATAGTAGGTGTACTATAAAAGATGACTCACTGAAACAGTCCAGCACCATGCTGAACGGATACATTTCTAATGGTACAAATATTACATCATGTACACATTCTTAATTAACTTACCTGCAGTTTCACAGTTCAGTTGCACTATCATAAATTGGTTACAAAGAAAACACATTTATTAGGTTAGGTTCGAATGATGATAACTCAGACTGACTGTTGAAAGAATGCTGATTTTGAGGTAAATATTGTGAAAGATGCAACACCCATGTAGGTACTTGAGATTGAAATGAATAGTGCACTTCAAATTAAGCAGGTGACGCTGAAGGAATAGTGAGAACTGACTGAAAATCTGTTACAGTTTGATGCCCCACACATTATGTCCTCCAAACGCCATCATGAGAGAGCACATTTAACCATGTAGGTTGAGTCAGGTTATAGGTAGTCAGGCATACATCCACTGGAGGATTCTTCCACAAGGGTACCACAACCAAAGATTCTGTATCAGTCTTACATCACATGTGTTACTTACTGAAATTAACAGGAAACATCAAAATGAGGAGAGAAGAAATAGGACAGAGGACATCGGCCCACTGAAAGGTAATGAAAGTGAAATAGGGCCTCCTGAAATAGCAGACACCTTCAACATATATATTGTAACTGTAACAGATAAAATAAGACCACATATAACAGACGGAGAGAATACAGAGGCAAAAATTCTACCATTGCATTCATTACATTGACACAGAGGTTTCAAACACAATAAACCAACTATAAGCCAAACATTTTTCTGTCTTAGGTGGTGTTACACCATATCTCATAAAGGAATGCAGGAAAGTTTACCAAAAGACTCAACATCTATATTGAATGCTACGATAGAGAAAAGCATTTTTTCAGAATCAGTAAAATCAAGTAATTTAAGAAAATCAACAGAGGTGACTTAAGAAAATGCAGGCCAATATCATTTATTATCACTTCTACAAAACACTCTGAATTGATAACAAAGAATAGAATTGCCGGGCCTTAGTTCTGAGCTCCCTTGACAGGAATAGAATTTGTGTGGGATATTGAAGGACCTGTCAAAGGTGCCTGACTGCATGAATCATTATTACCTAATGGAAGACACCTTATTACCATGGGAGTCAAAGGAAATGCTGCTATGTTATGCAGTTACACATGGTGAATAGAAAGTAATGCACATACATCAAACATACTAATGGGGAAAATATAATCAGTTACTTATCTTAGCAACAAACTGTGAAACATCTTGTGATGCCCTTACTCTCAGCTAGCTGGAGTCCACAAGGAAAGAAGCAATAAATAAATGAACTAATAAAATTGAAAATTAATAAATGATCTCGGCCATCACGTCATTACTTTCAGATAATGAAGCTAAACTCTGGCTTCAGAAATAACACACAACTGCAAGCCTGCAAAGGAATCTTCTCAAAACATACAAATACATACTATTTCATGGGTATTGGCAAACCAGACTTGGATGAAGTGTGTACAGGAAACAATAGTCTCCAACTTCTGCACACTGGTCAAGAAGCCATCTCAGCAGCTAACGGATAATGGCAAGTATGAATTGTTCCACGATACAGTTTAACATCACAGTTCCTTACAAAAATACTACTTACCCAGATTACCTAAATTATTATCACAGTTTCCGAACAATATACTGATTGCTGCAATTAACCTCTTAACTTTAGAAATTGGTTGGTTGGTTGGTTTGGGGAAGGAGACTAGACATCGTGGTCATCGGTCAACTTTAGAAAAGTCAACAATTCTGTCTGCACAGCATTTATTAACAACTGCGATTTTGGTTTATTGTAGTGTTCTCAAGTGAACAGTTGTAATGACCATTTCAACTTTAAAAAACATTCTTTCCTGAAAAAAACAGAATATTATTTAAAAAAATGTAACACTTCACCACTTTGAAGTATTTCTATTGCAAATGTAATTAATAAGCACCTAACTATTTAGTGTAACAACGAAAATAATCAATTATTGATAACGTAATATAAACGGATGGATAAAAAAATCTACTCACCAACTGGCCACAGGGGAAAATGCACACAAAAGGGTTCAACTTTTACAAGCTTTCAGAGCCTGTGGCTCCTTCTTCTTGCAGAAGAGTTGAAAGTGAAGGAAGAGGGGTGAAGGATGAGGACTGCAGAGGTTTAGGGGAAGGGGTGCAGTTCAGAAAATAACCCCGGGCCAGGGGAGACCTACCAGACAGGATGAGAAGGAAATACTCTCCCCCTACCACCCGTCCCAAATGATACCAAGCAGAAATTTGTTGATTAGGAATCATAAACAGGTATTTCCTCCAAAACTACCTGTACTGCCAAGAAATTTTTGCTAATAACTAAAACAGATGTGTATTTTAAGTTGATTTTATAATACACTACTGGCCATTAAAAATGCTACACCATGAAGATGACGTGCTACAGGTGTGAAATTTAACCGACAGGAATAAGATGCTGTGATATACAAATGATTAGCTTTTCGGAGCATTCACACAAGGTTGGCGCTGGTGGCAACACCTACAATGTGCTGACATGAGGAAAGTTTGCAACCGATTCCTCATACACAAACAGCAGTTGCCTGGCGTTGCCTGGTGAAACGTTGTTGTGATGTCTCGTGCTAGGAGGAGAAGTGCGTAGCATCACATTTCCGACTTTGATAAAGTTCAAATTGTAGCCTATCACAATTGTGGTTTATTGTATCACGACATTGCTGCTCGTGTTGGTCGAGATCCGATGACTGTCAGCAGAATATGGAATCGGTGGGTTCAGGAGGGTAATACGGAATGCCGTGCTGGATCCCGACGACCTCGTATTACAAGCAGTCCAGATGACAGGTATTTTAACCGCATGGCTGTAACGGATTGTACAGTCACATCTTGATCTCGAGTCAACAGATGGGAACATTTGCGAGACAACAACCATCTGCACGAACAGTTTGACGACATCTGAAGCAGCACGGACTATCAGCTCGGAGACCATGGCTGCGGTTACCCTTGACGCTGCATCACAGGCAGGAGCGCCTGCGATGGTGTACTCCACGACTAACCTTGGTGCACGAATGGCAAAACGTAACTTTTTTGGATGAATCCAGGTTCTGTTTACAGCATTGTGATGGCAACATCCGTGTTTGGCGGCATCTTGGTGAACGCACATTGAAAGCGTGTAATCGTCTTCGCCATACTGGCGTATCACCCAGCGTGATGGTATGGGGTGCAATTGTTTAAACGTCTTGGTCACCTTTTGTTTGCATTGACGGCACTTTGAACAGTGGACGTTACATTTCAGATGTGTTACGACACATGACTCTACCCTTCATTCGATCCCTGCGAAACCCTACATTTCAGCAGGATAATGCACGACCGCATGTTGGAGGTCCTGTTCGCGCCTTTCTGGGTTCAGAAAATGTTCGACTGCTGCCCTGGCCAGCACATTCTCCAGATCTCTCACCAATTGAAAATGTCTGGTCAATGATGGCCGAGCAACTGGCTCATCACAATACACCAGTCAATACTCTTGATGAACTGTGGTATCATGTTGAAGCTGCATGGGCAGCTGTACGTGTACACGTGATCCAAGCTCTGTTTGACTCAATGCCCAGGCACATCATGGCTGTTATTATGGCCAGAGGTGGTTGTCTGAGTAGTGATTTCTGAGGATCTATGCACCCAAATTGTGCAAAAATGTAATTACATGTCAGTTCTAGTATAATATATTTGTCCAATCAGTACCTGTTTATCATCTGCATTTCTTCTTGGTGTAGCAGTTTTTATGGCCAGTAGTGTACATATGCAAATTATTTGTTTGTTGGGTTCTTGTTCCATGGATCATTTGCACTCCCTCAGGCCTGGATGCCAGCAGTGATACAGTTGGGAAGTGTGTCATACAGGTGTTTTATCCTCTCCTGAGGCATGATGACACACAAATGTGGGAAACAGTACTCATTATCACGGATACTGGCACTCGGGTGGAGTTGATGACCAAGCTGGTCCCATACATGTTCTTTCATAAACAGATCTCGTGATTTTTCTGTCCACAGAAGTACCTCAACATCGAGAAAACAGGTTACAGAGGCATGTGCCATGTGTGGGTGAACATATCCTGTTGATAAATGGCACTACTATACTGTTACATGAGAGATGACACATGTGGATGCAGGATGTCTGTTGGTCCATCAGAGTTCTGTCAGTCACTATTAGCCTTGGCCTGAAGTCAGAACCAATGGCTTCCCACTATATCATTCGAAGTGTAACACTGCTGTGGCTCAGCTAAATGCTGTGGCTCTCCTAAGCATTGGAGGAATGGGTTCTGTCTAGGTCCCACCATACTCAGCAATGGTGGTCACCCCTGTTAGTGCAAAACCAATTTGCATCACACGATGTGGCTGGGTGGTTTGGAGTGAAAGGGACTAAATTGCTAGACCATCAGTCCTTTCATCAGTTAAGTATTAAACAAGGTGAAATGCAAATCCTGGGAAGCCTTAGTGGAACTAGCTCAAAAAATAAATACATAAAAATAAAAAGATAAAAGCCCAGAGAAAAACAGCACAGACAATTCATTAAATGATCAGTTAATACAAGGCATTAAAACCGAGAAATGAGAAATAATAAAGAGAAAAGAAAGGTGGGAAGGGTAAAGGCCAGCCTGGGCCACCAAGCAAGAACTCCCAGGGGACCTTGGGGGGAGAAGCAGGAGAGAGTTACCCCACCAATCCCTCAGGCAATCAATGAGGCCAAAAAGCCCCATCTTACAGGCATGAATAGAAACCACCTTCGCGGGGCAAATCGTAACACCAGGTCAGCTGCTTTGGTGTCATTTGCCAACACCAAAGCTAGTGTGTCAGGAAGATTAAGAGGCCACCTCAAAACAGCCAAATTAGGGCAGTCAATAAGTAAGTGGAATGTACCCACAGGTCAGCTAAGTGTGGCCAATGCGAAGTTAACAGGACGGTGGATTCCCTGCGAGAAGCGTGCAGGGGAAGACTGCCACATGATCGTGACTTCTTAAGTGTCCTCAGTTTGATTGGGGGACCAAGGCAGACTATTCTGAGTTCCAGACTTCCAACAATTGATGGCATATAAATAAACAAAGGTCTGGTTCTGGGACTCTCTTTTTCCCGAAATCCTAACATGAATGGGAGTCCAAGTGAAAATGACTGACCATCCAGCTTGATGGAGTTCAGAGGTGAGATGCTGGACAGCCATAAACAGTGGATGAGGAGAGTAGCACTGGTCTATTATCTGAAGGCTACTAAGGGAGTCACTGCAGATTAGGATACTTTTACCAGTCCAAGAATAAACATGGCTAAGGACTAGTTTAATGGCCATCAATTCATCAGTGAAGACACTGCAGCTGTTTGGCTGTGAGTGGAGTTCACTGCACCATGCATGTGTGTATGCAAAGCCTATTCACCATCAGGTGTTGAGCCATTGGTGACTATCACTTCTGAACCTGGATACATCTCAAGGACAGCCAGGAACAGTTGGTGAAAAATCATGGGGTCAGCAGAATCTTTTGGACCAAAGGAGACTCTGAGACAAATCTTAGGTTGAGGCACAAGCTGTGGGGCAGATGCGATGTCTCCCAGACTGCAGGTGACAGTGGAGGAAGTTCCAGTTCAAACAGAGACACTCGAGGCATGCAGCAGTTGTAAACTCAGTTCTCCTTGTTGTGGGAGGTGGAGATTCTTTCCAGGGAAAAGGACTCAGTAGCTGAGATGTTAGGGGAAGCTGCAAATACACTGCTGGTCACCGTAGATTAGAATTTCAGCGCAGACGCACATCACGCGCGCCTGTGGCGCCACCTCATAGCGCCATTTAACGCTTGGCGATTTCGACGAGTGTACGTTCGGCACGTGTGTTTACCTTGTGGTTGTTTCACAAGACGATCAGTTATGCCTCGTAGACAACAGCGAACATCTTTTGATCAAGTATCCGAGTTCGACAGAGGAAGGATAGTGGCTTACCGAGATTGTGGATGATCATACAGAGAAATCGCTAGTCGTGTTGGATGAAACCAAACAACTGTAATGCAGATATGTGACCGTTGGATACAGGAGGGTACGACGGACCGACGTGGTCGATCGCATTCACCTCGATGCACCACTGCACGTGCTGATAGGCAAATTGTGCGCATGGCAGTGACGGATCGCTCAGTGACATCCCGAACCATAGCACAGCACATTGCGTCTGTAACGCATCATCCAGTGTCTGCGCGTATCATTTGACGCCGTTTACAGCAGGGTGGTCTGTCCACAGGACGTCGATTGCTTCGTCTACCATTGACGCAGAACCACACGTCTCTGTCGCCAATGGTGTGATGACAGACGGATGTGGACGGCAGAATGGAATGATGTTGTCTTTACTGACGAGGCACGCTTCTGTCTGCAGCACCACGATGGTCGGATTCGAGTGTGGAGACACCGTGTAGAGAGGATGCTGGACAGCTGCATTATGCACCGCCACACTGGTCTTGCAACGGGTATTATGGTATGGGGCGGTAATGGATATTACTCTCGCACGCCTCTAGTATGCATTGCCGGTACTTTAAATAGCCGGCGCTACATATCCGAGGCGCTGGAGCCAGTTGTCCTTCCTTACCTTCAGGGCTCGGCCACAGCCATATTTCAACAGGATAATGCGCGACCACACATGGCACGCATTGTCCAAAGGTTCTTCGTCAATAACCAGATTGAATTGCTTCCCTGGCCAGCTCACTCTCCGGATCTTTCGCCGATAGAAAACATGAGGTCCATGGTTGCTCAACGAGTGACCCAGATTACATCCCCAGCTGCCACACCAGATGATCTTTGGCAACGTGTGGAAGCTGCTTGGGCCGCTGTACCCCAGGAGCACATCCAACGTCTATTTGACTCAATGCCGAGACGTGTGGCAGCGGTGATCTCCAACAATGGCGGCTACTCTGGCTACTGATTCTGGCAGGAACCACATGTCACAGACATCTGTAAACGTAATCATTTGATACTTGGTCAACATGTTATCTACAAAATAAATTTTGTTGTGCTACCTCTTGTCTTTCTTGGTGTTGCATTTACGGTGGCCAGCAGTGTACATATAGTGTAATTCAGCAGCTGTTGTTGGCACCTAATTGGGAATGGAGGAACTCCAGCCTCGACTTATAAGCTGTTCCCAGGGCTAGTTTGGGAGGCTCGTGTCACAAGTCAGACTGCACAGTGACGAATGGGATCCAGTATTGGCAATGCTGAGGGTGACCTTAATTATGTGCAAGACTGTAAGACTCCTACAGTCGAGACGGGACAGAATCGGGGCTTTGTAGAGCTGCAAAAGGATAGAGCGATCTGCACGCCAGCTAGTGTTACTGAGGCAGTGAAGGGTATTGAGGTGTTGCTAGGACTTCCAATTACGTTGGATGGGGAAGCCACATCAGCCAGTGATCAAAGACCAGTCCCAAAAAGCAATGCATCTCAGCTAGGCAGAGATCTGGGTGTGGGTGGACAGTCTTGAGGCCTTTTGGTTGATCTCAGGGCAGTTTTCGCAAAGGCCATTCCACTGCCGATTTGGTTCCTCTGGAGGTCACTATCCAGATGGCCTTTGCAGGTCACCAGTATCTCATTGCTGTCTTTTTTGACCTACAGAAGGCTTATAACATGACATGGCATCACCATATAGTTACTACGTTACACGAGTGGTGTCTCCAGGGTCCACTCTCAATTTTTCTCAAGAACTGGTTGTCACGTACATTCTGGGTTCCAGAAGGTGCTTCAGTCAGTATCCCCCCTATATCCAAGAAAAAAGGGTCATACAGGCCTCTGTCCTCAGCTCCCCCTCTTTCTGGTGGCCATCAGTACTCTAGCAGCGGCTGTGGGATCTCTGGTATGGCCCTCCTTATATGCTGTATGTACTGGTGATTTTTGTTTTTTATTGTTGCTCCTCTAGTATGGGTATTGCTGAGCACCATTTATAGGTCAACTGCCAAGCCTTGTGTCATGCTCTCCTGTCACTGTCCACCCACACCCAGATCCGTGCCTGGTTCTGAGAAACATTAGACTGGTGGCCCACACCACTAGTTGGCTACTTGCACTCCCACCAGTAGGCGCCCCTTTCTCCATGCCAGGAGCCACCACCTCACTCCACAGATGAGTGCGGCAACGTGGCAATGCCCGTGCGTTGAGTGTTTCATTGCATGGAGGATGTTTTGGTCAACTGGTTTCCCCCCCACCCGCTCAGACAAGAGTGTCAACACAGTAAAATTCGTGCCCCTAGTGAAAGCATTGATTTTTTTCCTTTATTTAAGAGACTAAAAAGTGGAAATACAATATCAGCTACATGTATATTGGTTAGTTTTACAGCTTCCAGTCTTCTTTTTTTATGTATACATGTCCATGTTCAAGATATCCTGGTTCCCTATCATTATGTCAGTTTAGAACAAGTTCTTTTGTGATGCACACTACATTACTTAATTTTTGATCACTTGCATTGATGCCTGTCAGGTGTGCAAATTTCATGTGTATGTGCCAGTAGTTACAAAATGCCACAGTTACACGAGAATATTTTTGTTTGTTTTGTGTGTGTTTGTGAGCGGGATATCTGCAGTTACAATCCTGGTTAGTGATGAATGGACCATCATCAGTCAGTCAATCACCGTGCAAAATTATCATCCTTTCTGTTCAGGGAAACAGTGTAAGTGAGGTTAAATGTTTCAGCCATGAAGGATAGAAATATTGTTTGTCTTTTTGGCCTCAAGCCAACTCTTATTCTCATAATAGTTCAGTATGACCTAACCTTTAGCGTACAGTTTGTATTGACAATCAAGTACCTTTGTGTTCTGATTTACAATAAATCACATTGCAATATTTAATCCACATACCATTTCATAGATAGATGTAGAGTCCCATTTCCTGTCATCCGTTATGATAAAATTCCCATTTTCTTTACTGAGTAGATAATGATTTTTATTAAATTATTGTGAGTGTACACTCCTTACTTTACCAACTAGCAGGGTCCACTATCAGTTCCTTTCTTTACTGTTGTGCACATAATCGATTAGGTGGTAGGTAAGGAGGGGGTTGAGTGTGTGTCCAGTTCTGATGCAAAATTCAGCAGAATTAAAGAGGTACAAACTCTTCTTCACCCCCGCATGTCACAGAGGGAGAGGCAGATTTGATGAGGACAGCATCTCTGCAGGGGATAAGCTGGGTGATGGTGGCACTGGGGATGTATTTATGGATTTCGAGGGTTTTGGAGGGGTCGATACAAAGGAAACACTGTTTGCACTAAGTGGTGAAATCGTCAAGGTGCGCTTGGAGGGTGCGTTGGGACCGTTAAAGGTTAAGATAGAGAGCCAGGAAGGCGATGTCATCAGCATATTGGAGGAGGTGGACAAGTTGGGCTGGCTTGGGTATATCTGCAGTGTAAGTTAGGAGTTTAAAGAGAATACTGGAATGCCATATGCAGTTTTTTAAAAATTTTTCGTTATTGTACTTTCAGTCCCTTGCCCCATATGGGCAGGAGAGGGCTGGCAGTGATACAGTCCACTGCTCTTCAGCCAAATGGCCTTACAATAAATTCAGAAGTGAAGACTCCTGCGTAAGAAGGGGGAGAAAAAGCGGGACATAAAAAACACAGTAAATGGAGATGATGGGAGGTAAAATATACACTAATACAGGGACGTGTACTGGGGGACAGTTAAAAAGCCAACATAAATTTAAAAGAACATAGGTGCAAATTCAAAGTGCACTTAAAAAACTCTGGAGGCAAACACAAGTTAAAAGTCGGCCACATGATTAAAATCACTTAGTGTAGAACACATAAAAAAAAAAAAACTGGAAACGATGGAGCACTTATGAAGAATAAAAACCACTGGTAGGGACTGCCGAGGGAATAGAAACTGGAGAGGAGGGAAAAAGAGGGGAGGAAGGTGTGGGGGGGCTGGGGGGGGGGGCAGGAGGAAGAGGAAGAAAAGGGTGGGCAGGAGGTGCACCAAGAGGCAGGAGATGGGTGGTGTGGCAAATGAAGAGGGAAGATAATGCAGGAGGGAGCACAGAGACACAGAAGGGGGTGGGGGGGAGGGTGTGGGACAGGGAGGTGGTGGGGGAGGTGGAAAACTGCTCATGGGACGGGGAAGGGGGGGAGAGGGAGCCCTGAGGAATAGGGGAGGAAGGTTGGGCTAGAGTTGGTAGGTGGGGTAGATGTCAGTTCAAAGTTCATCATCTGGGAGGGGTAGGTGCTCAAAGTTGCATTCGGGTAGGAGATGGAGGGTGTGAAGATGAAGAAAGGGCGCGGCACAATAGTAAATGTGCAGCAACAGGCTGGGGATGGAGAGGAAGGGGGACACCACGACTTGGGGGGCATCGAGTTGGAAAACGACATATAGGATGTGGATGTGTTCAAGGAAAAGGAGAAGTTGTGGGAAGGTGGTGAGGTCATAGAGTATGTCTGTGGGTGACAGAAGGTGGATATGGAAGGTGAGGAGGAGGAGACAGAGGAGAGGGGAAAGGATGGAGCCTTGGGGCACGCCAGCAGAGGGATAGAAAGTTTGGGAGTTGGAATTGTGGATAGTGACATAAGAGGGATGACGGGAGGAGAAGGAAGCAATGAAATGGACGAAATTGATGGGGAGATCATAGGTCTGGAGTTTGAAGGGGAGCCTAAGATGCAGACACAGTCGTGAGTGTTCTGGAGGTCAATGAAAACAAAGATAGCAAAGTAGCGGGAGTAAAGTTGGGTTGTTGGGTAAGGTAAAGTAGCTGGATCAGTGTGGTTATGTGTGCGGTGATGGAAGTGTTGATGTCAGAGGGGGTAATTGATCCAAATACTGGAAACTAGGGGCAAGTGGCAGGACAGAGGTATGAATGCTGTCAAGGATGGAGGTGAGAGGGAATAATCAAAATGGGAATCGTCAAGAATGTAGGAGACCTTGGATAGGTGGGAAGCTAAATGGTTAGCTTTACTGAGGTTGTCAGGGAAGAGGTGGATGGACTTTGGAGAGGCAGGTGGGTGGGAGGCTGCAGGGGTCCATGGGCAGAGGAGAGGGTGAGAAGGACGGGGAGGTGGTCACTGCCAATAGGATCGAGAACATCCACCATGATATGACCAAAGAGGTTGGGGGAAGCGAGGATAACATCCAGGGTAGGGTTACTTTCAGGATGCGTGTGTTGTGGGAGAGGAACGAGATCACCAGGAAGGATGGCAAGGTACTGATGCCACTGGCAAAGGCTGGCAGGGTCACGGCTGTGGATTTTGAGGTCAGTAGTGATCACATAGGTGGAGAAGGTACGGTCAACTTGGGAAATGAAGTCGTAGGGGAGAGGAGCTGCAGGATGAACATAGATATTGGTACAGGTGATTGTGAGGGAGGGAAAAAGATGATGAGAAGGTCTTCAGTCAGGTCATTGAGGAGGGGATGTGGCCGGGAAGGGAAATACTTGAGGTGGCCAATAGCGACACTGCCTCACGCGAGGGGTAGGGGATTGTCAGTGCAATGAAGCAGATAAGGAGAGGTGTGGACAACATGGTGAGGTTGGAGGAAGGTTTCATTAAGGATGAAGGAGTCGACCAGGTGCTGGGATAGGGTATGCATGAAGAGGTATTTGTTGGCAGGGAGGGAGTGGATGTTTACGTAGAGGAGACGATACAGTTGACATCCCAGGAGGTGAGAGTGGGGAAGGAAGAGGGATGAGGAGAGAGGGGCTTAAACGATGGTGTCTAGGTGGTGAAGGTAAAGTGGGCCTGGTTTCGGCAGTAGGTGGCACAGGTATTTAAATGGAAAACAGAGCAAGAGGAAAGGGAAATCTGCTGGAGGGCATGGGGGTGTTGGAAGGGGTGGAAGTTCTGCAGGACAATGGTCAGGAACCATATGATGTCTTCAGCCATAAGGGGAGGTCAGAGGGAATTGTTGGGTGGGTGTGCTGGTCAGTGGGGTGAATGGGGACAGTGAGCTCAGTGTTGGTTGGAGAGGATTTGGCTTTGCATTTGGAGGTGTAGGTGGGGTGGAGTTCATTGCAGGTGTTGCAGACAGGGAGAGAGGCCAGATTAGGACACTGTTTAAAGAAGTGGGAGGCTTTACAATGGGGCCAGGTGGGAGGCTTCTTGCAGTTTTGGGTGAGGTTGTTGTTGTACAGGAGACAGCACTCGCAGCAGTAGGATTGATGAGAGGAATGGGACTGGTCAACAGGGTGGCAGCAGTTGAAAATCAGGGCTCCCTGTACGAGGAGGTAATTGATGGAGGAGGCGGACACAGTAAACATATGCATGAGGATGGAAGGGCCAGAGGAGTTGGAAATATGGCGGGCCGAGCGGATTTCCAGGCCAGGATGGGCATTCAGCTCCGCCAACACCTCCGCCTCCGTGATCACAGGGCTGAGTTTGGTGATGAAGGTGGTGAGGGTTGGCGAACAATGAGGGGGTTGGAGCTGACGAGGAGAGGAGGATGTAAGGAGAGGGATGAGGGACGCATGGGGAGCCAAGATGATACTGTGAAGGCGCCAGAGGAGATGAGTATGGAAAGAGGGAGAGGAGTACTTGATGAGAACAGAGTCTATGCCAGGGGTAAGTTGGGTAATGGGGCACTGGGGATGTATTTTCGGATTTCAAGAGTGAGAGTGCGGACATCTAGGAATTTCGGATCAGAGTTGGCAACGATGAAAGTGTACAGCATTGGGGCTGGGGAAATGGGTGAAGGGGTAGTATCCATGGCAGGATCAGAGGGAAGTGGGGCAGGCAGTGTTCTTTTGGAGGAGGGGTTAGAGATGATGTCGCCATTAGGGCGCTTGGGAGTTTTTTTGTGGGTGTGGCCTGGGAGGAGGTGTGAGGGACTGAGTGGATGAGGAGGTGGTGGGAGGCAGGCCCCTCTTGGGAGGCGGCGGCACTAGGAATGGAAGTGGGGCTCTCTGTGTTGGCAACTGTGGCGTGGTAGGCATTGCCTCAGGCAGGTGAAGTAGGAAGAGTTGTAGTGGAGCAGGTGGGAAGGGGGGAAAAGTCATCTTGTCGAGCGATTGTAGATGGGGGGCCAAAAGAAGGGACAGGAGCAGGAAAAGGAATAAGAGCAGGGGAAGAAGTAGGGGAAGGAGCAACATAGAGGTGGGAATACAGGGATGAGGAGGAGATGGAAGGAGAGGAGACTGTGAGGAGGGGAGGTGGAGTAGATGGGTTAAGCTCAGAGGAAGCACTCCACGAGGGCACAGTGAGTGAAAGGGAAGGGGAGGTGGAGATGATGGTGGTAGTCAGGGTGTCAATTATTGAATGCGGTGTCCACTGGTGACAGGAGTTGCCGAAAAGGGAAAGGAACTAAATAAGGGGCCGACGGCGGCGAGCACTGGGTAGTGGCGAACACCGGGGGGCAGCATTGGCGGCAGTGGCTGCAGCGATGAGCAACGGCCGGTGATGCAGGTGGCGAGCATCAGGCGGCATCAGCGAGCAACAGGTGGCGGTGGTGACAGTGGGCACTGGGAGGCGCGGTGCTGGAAAGCACTGGATAGCGTCGGTGACAACAGGCACTGGGTAGTGGTGGCAATGTAGGGCACTGGATGGCAGCGGCAATGGCAGGCTCTGGGTGGCGGTGGCGACAGCGAGCACCAGGTGGCGACGGCGATGGTGGTGGCAAGCACTGGGATGTAGTGAGCACCGGGAGGTGATCTTGGCGACGACCAGGTGGTGGTGGCGGTAGTGGTGGCAGTGGCGAGCACTGGGCGGTGAGCAGCAGCAGCAACGGTGAGCAGACGGACAAAAGGATGGCAATGGCTGGGGGCTCTTCCAAAGTGACAATTACACCCTGAGTGTAGCCCAGGCAACAAAATTCTTCGACTTGGACCTGAGGGGATCCAACCCTCGTATCTGGGCCCTTCGGAGTTGAAAGGAAATGTGATAAGTCGTCGTATATATAAAAGACTCTACCACAAACATTGCTAGCTGTGAAGTATCATCGTCGTAAATAATTGGAAGATATATGCGTTTATAGCAGCAGACAAAAATAGTGGGAGCAAAGGAGGTGTTTATTGCTTCCAACTAATTGCAAACTGAAATCGAATTGTTTAGTGTGAAGCCCCAGAACCAACAGATGGCAGCCTGACATGCTGGCTGAGGAAGTGTGGTGGCTTCTCTTTGCTTACAGCACTTGGCAATTGGTAGTACCAGAATATTTGTAGCCACGCGAGTCTTATACTTTGCTCATTTAAAAATTGGAGCTATGATGTATTTTGGTAAATTTCGTGTTCGCTAAACCAAAAGTGATGTGCTTTTGACACTATGTTCCTCAGCTCTCCTGAAGTGATAGATGCTGTAAGTAACAGTCTGCCCAACAGAAATACGGATTCTTGAGGATCAATCCCCTCGAGTCCGAGTGAGAAGATTATGCTGCCAGGGCTACACTCGTGGGGGAATCACGCATTTGGAAGAGCCCCCTGCCCTGGTTGCTGCCGCTGTCCGTGTGCTGGCAGTTACTGCTGCCGCCGCCGTCCGTCTGTCCGTCCGTCAACCGCCACCACCCGGTGTTTGCCGCCGACACTGGCACTGCACCCCAGCCGAGGATACTGGGCTACCACTTTTGCCATTGTTGCCCAGCCGCTGTCTCGAGGGATTTGCTGGACCTGGACCACCTTCACTGCCTGTTAGAGTCATCACAGCCCCCCCCCCCCCTTGTCACCCTTGTCACCACTGCCGCTGCTCCTGCCACCATTGCTGCAGTCCTTCGCCACCACCACTGTCCTAGCTGCCACTGCTGTTTCTTGTCCCTACTGCCATCGCCGTCAGCACCGTCTCCATCTTCACCCCCCACTAGCAGACCACCACCATGTCTCATTTTCACCTCCCCCTAAGCAACTCCAACCACCATCACATGGAACCCATCCACAGACTCCATCACCGTCCTCCCTTCCCTCCGTCCCCCCCACGACTCTCCCTCACCTTTAGCTGTCGCCCCATCGCCAACTTCAGACTTCCCACCACTCACTGCATCACCTATGACAGGTTCCCAGCCTGCACGGATTACCACCCACAGTGCCACAGTCTCTGCGACGCCTGTGCCATCGACCCCTGCATCACCTGCCCCTCAGTGAGGACTTGTCCCCCGCCACCTTCCCCTGCAACTGATCCCTCAGCCCTCTTCCTACCCTGTCCTGTCCAAGAAACCTACTAAATGCCCTAATGTGGACCCTGTAGCCACCCTATTTACAAAGAAAACCCCTGATCACTGTGACCCACCCACCCCCACGCACGCGACTCTGGCCCCACCCCTGACAAACCTTTTCTACCACACCATCGTCCTCTGCAATCTTGATTCTCAATTCCTCGACACCCACACCCTCACCCTTGCAATCTGTAAATACTTCCCAAATGCCCCCATCTCCATTCTCATTCCTTAAAAACACTCGATTCTTATTAAATCCCCCAATGCTTCCTTCCACACCAATCTCCTCTCCAAAATCCCATGTATCCAATTTGGCCCATGAGCAACCCTTACCCCCTGCCACACCCAGTTGTCTCCCGTCAGCCTCAAACTCCGCAACATCCACTGACCTTCACCGCCATAATCATGAAGCTTAGCCCCGTGATCATGGAGGCAGAGGTGTTGGCAGAACTAACTTCCCATCCCGACATTGAAATCCACTCGGCCTGTCACATCTTTCATGATCCCAGTCAGACTTACGTTATGCACCTACTTACAGAATCCTCCTCTATTGACCGCCTCCTTACAGAGGGAGCCCTCATCTACAATATATGTCACAAAGTTGACCCCTCCCATTCCCTCTCCAATCCTACCTCTGCTAACGCTGCCTTAAGTACAATGACCATGTCGCTGCTGCCTGCAAAATCCCCTCTCCCTGTCCCCACTGCAAAAATCCCCACTACTCGAAGAACTCCAGCCTAACCTCTCTCCCCTCCTGTAACACCTGTAATGAACCCCATCCTACCTACTCCTCTAAATGTAAAGTAAAACCTCCTCCCGTCATCACAGAGCTCACCATCCCTGTCTGCCCCCCATTCTCTGTTATGCCAGTCCCATCTGGATTCCCCCCCCCTCCCAAATTTTATATGTTCCTCCGGATCCTTGAGTGCCATGCAGTCCACCTTGCCTTTCGTATATTCCTCCTTTAGCCCAGTAGATCCTCTATGACCTGATTCATATCCCCAATCAGTTCCTTTTCCTCAAGCATATCTGAGTCCTCTAAACCTCCGGCCGACTCGATCCCCCCCCCCCCTCACCCTCCCTCACTGCTCCTCTCCTTTCTGATGCCCGCTCGCTGCCTTGCCTTCACTGTTGTGTCCCTCTTACCCTCCACCTCTACACCCTTCATCTCCCTTCCCAAGGTGGCTTGTCAACTCTGCCTCCCAGATGATGCCCTCTCTCCCTCCATTTATCCCTGTCAACTCTGATCCTTACTTCCCCATCCCTCCCTCTGTCCTTTTCCCGAGCTTCCACTGCCCCATTCTATCCTGTTTGTTTTCTCCCACCTACCCTCTTTTTGATTAATTTTCTCGCCCCTCAAATCCTTTTGCTTTTCCCTCCACTGCCTTCCCCACTCCTTGTCGCCTTCTCCCTGCCCCCATTGTTTCTGTGTCCTCTTCCTCCATCGGCTCCCCCTTTTGCTTTTCCTCTTCTCTCCCTTTACCCCCTCTGCTGTCAGCCAGCTTCCCCCCCCCCCCCCCCCACCCTTCATCGATCTGCTTTCGTGTCTACTTCATAGTGCGGTGTTTCAGTGATGTGACAGCATTGTGCATCCTGTTTTTACGTGTTGTGAACAGACCCCATCCAGTCACTGGGTGTGTTTTTGCAACTCGTGCGAACAGAAACCAAACTGTCGCCATGTTTCTTTAATTGTGCCTGTCTAATTACTATTTATTTTAATCAGCATCGCCGACCCTTTGGTTTTCTAATTTAAGTTACGCAACTTTACGCCCTATTACGGTTTTAACCCGTCACCGTTTTAGCTCCTGGTTATATCGTTTATTCTTCACTCATTATGTTTTTAAACTATTTTGTAGGCTGCAGAGCGGCATATTACGCTGCTGCTAGCCCACCTCCCCCTCTGAGGGGGAACCAAATCTTGATAAAGAGGGACAAAAAACGGGAATTTGGGGAACAGAGAAAAGATGCCACATCACAAACAGTATTTTAGCTTGAACTGATATGCGATGAATCGTCACAATTGATCGCGATAACTTGTTGGAATGATACTAAAATGTAAGGCATATTACTGAACCAACAAAACAGACTGTCTCTATCTATATAGTAAGATATCTAGTTCAAGCAATACGCTTTCATTATTTGTTTACTTGTATGCGCTGTATTGTTACAGGACTCATGGAATTGTAACAAGACATGGAAGCTATAACAGATATACAAATGTAATACGAATAATATAAACGATTTTTTTAATTTCTCGGCATTTTATAGCTGTTTTTATACTACAGTAAAATGTGTCAAATGCAAATAGTAGTACAACACGAGTGTAAAATGTTCATAAAACTTTTCAAAATGCATCACATCCCCCATTCTAAACAAGCAATGTATAAGACTGGTGTGGCTACAAATATTCGGTAACTGCCGATTGCTGAGTGCTGTTAGCAAAGCGAATGAGAGACCCGCAACACTTTCTCACTCAGCGTATTAGGGTGCCATCTGTCGGTAACATCTAGCAACACTGCGGTTCGGAGCTTCACTCCAAACGATTTAAATTCTTCATATTTCATTTCAGTTTGCAATTATAAGTTCTGCAGGCAGACGATGGATGTAACAAAGAAGTCCCTCGCTTTAACTGTTTTTACTCTGCTGCTATAATCGCATGTATATTCCAATTAATTATGAAGTGAATACTTCATACCTAGCAATTTTGTGGTACAATGTTCTACATATTTAATCATTGCGTCGTATTTGCCTAGCAATGTATAACAGTCAATAATTGAATTTTTGGAAGGCGTGGTTGTTATTGATCATGCCTATAATTTTAGTGAAAGTAATGCGTTCTATGTAATTAACGTTATAATTGTAATAACAATTAATGATTTAATTTTTGAAAGGCGTGATTGTTATTGATCATGCCCCTAAGTTTAGTGAAAGTAGTGCATTCTATATAAATAACATTATAATTGTAATGTTAATATTTTCAACGTTTGATGCTCAGTTGATACGTAAGATATGTGAGCTCACACACTAAATTTCGTTACTACGACATGATCAGCATTAAGTTTGGTTTACCTATGTTCTTCATTTGGCTTTGGTTTAAATTAATGGAACTAGTGTGAAAGTATTGATAGTGCGATATTGAGAATTACATCGCAAATTACCACACAGTACCATAGGAGCTCATAATTCGAATACGGGTTCTAACCACGTTGTTGCGCCTTCACAAGTATCTGAACTACATTCATTGAAAGTCACTTGATTTATCGATAATTCATAATGCCAGTGACAGCAAAACTGGAAAAGTTGCCACAGCGTCTTTACATCGTCTTTGTCAGAAGTAAGGTTAGTTTCTATGTTTGTAAATGAATCTGGGGGCATCGCTTGCGCAAAGTGTGAAACCTCCCCCCACTCAAGTGCTTTCATTACCAGAAGTATTAGCAGTTGTATAATGTGAATTATATCGCTAGTAATTAGTAGCAATATAAAATTTTAATAATTCTCGTGATTTTGTCAGACGCGACTACTGGATGCTCTATGCACTCATCCACATTTAGAAGAGATAGTCATGAAGATTCAAAATGACTCTTGAAGAATTCGCACCGTAAAGGAGCCATGGTTGATAATAAAGTGTGCAAAATGAGTATTGGTACAGTGCGTAACTGAAGTCATTACGTGATTAGAAAGGAATGATAAATAGATGTGAACCATACTGAGACTGAATAACGAATATTCCATTCACATTCGATTCCCCCACATTTTCTGCCACGTATTTAATGATAACGACTTGGTAGAGTGTGATACTGGTACGTTTATCCCTGAATGTTGATTGTGATGACGGACTGACCTGTAGCGTAGCCCAATCTCTAGGTTAGGACAGAAGCTTGCGTGTTTTAAGATTGATGATGTGCACGTCAAACATTGGAAAGCACTGATCTTACAGATACAAGTTGAAATTGGGAATATTACTAATGCAATATTTTAAAATACAGAAAAAGGTATAGCTGTGTATTATACTGTTGGAAATAATATCAGTCTTGTGAATACAGCTGTTTAATGTTTGGTAAAAGTTACATGGTAGACACCAGGATATGGAACGTGTCAATTTTACAAGCTTTTGGCCAGAATGTATGGTAATACATAAAATAAAACAAAAACAGTAAACAGTAACTTAGGTCCCACTACAGAAAAAAAAAAACAAAAAAAAAATACACACACATATATTGTACATAAACTACAAAAAATTCAATCTGGTGTCTACTATGTAACTCTGGCCAAAAGCTTGTAAAATTGACACGTTCCATATCCTGTGATAGTGTCACAACATGGATCACCGGAACAAGAGATATATAAATAAAAATACTAACCTGCTGCCAGCCCAACCCCTTCCAGAGGGATTCGAAACTCAATAAAAAGGAAAAAGAAGTTAAAATTGCACGGTGATTTTAAAACCAGATAATGGCTAAGTCTCTGATGAGTATTTTGATGCATATTACACACATATATTGTACATAAACTACAAAAAATTCAATCTGGTGTCTACTATGTAACTTTTACCAAACATTAAACAGCTGTATTCACTAGACTGATATTATTTCCAACAGTATAATACACAGCTATACCTTTGTCTGTATTTTAAAATACACACTCCTGTGATAGTGTCACAACATGGATCACCGGAACAAGAGATATATAAATAAAAATACTAAGCTGCTGCCAGCCCAACCCCTTCCAGAGGGATTCACATTTTAGAGATAGATAAAGATTACGAAATAATAAGTGTTACAGAGAAATAAACAGTGCAAAATATATGTTTACAATAAAAATATTCCGTTTTACAAATACAAATTTGGGCATACATTTGCAATTTACAATACAAGAAATGTTAAACACTGTAGTTCAGGAACTCTTCTAATGTATAAAATGATCCTTGCAATAGGAACTGCCTTAAGATTTTTTTAAATAGGAGATCATCGTCTACCAAACACTTAATTCTTGAAGAGAGGGCATTAAAAATCTTACAGCCACTGAAATGAACTCCTTTCTGCACCATACTTAGATTTGGCTGTTCATAGTGGATATCATGTTTCCTTCTAGTATTGTGACTGTGATATGCACTATTCAGCTTAAAGATGGATTTTTCTTTCCTTATGAAGCACATCAATGAGAATATGTATTGCGCAGTGGGTGTAAGTATTTCAAGCTTCTTAAAAAGATTCCTGCATGTGGGTCTAGGATGGACTCCACACATCATGCTTATGGCTCTTTTTTGTACACAAAGTACTTTTTTAGCCAGTGGCTGATTTCCCCAAAAATTAATTCCATATGCCGTAATTGCATGAAAGTAACCATAATACGCTGACTTCATGGTTTCCGTATTTCTATAAGAAGAAACAATGCGCAATGCGTATGTTACTGAACTTAGTCTTTTGCACAGATCCACGATGTGGTTTGACCAATTCAGTTTGCTATCAATATGCAAGCCTAGGTATTTTGAGGAATCTACCCTGGTTATTGTCTGCTCACCTATCTTTACAAATATTTCCTCATCTTTGGATGTTTTGTGGAACTGAATGTAGTTTGTTTTACAGTAATTTAAAATAAGACCATTAATGTTGAACCAGTTCACCGTTTCATTTAAAACCTTATTTGCCATTACCTCAAGTTTATATACTGAATTATCAATAAGTAGTGTAGTGTCATCCGCGAAAATGGTGAATCTACAATATTCCGTAGAGAGAGGAAGATCATTTGGGACACCATCTTGACTATCTACTACAACTTTTTGTTTCCTGTTTGACAGATATGAGTTGAGCCATTTCCCTGCTGCACCACTTATACCGAGATGTGCAGCTTTTTGTAAAAGAATTTGGTGATTTACACAGTCAAATGCTTTTTTTAGGTCACAAAATATGCCAATCACTTTGTTTTTTGTTGATAGATTCCAAGAGTAAATGCGAATATTGCATCTACCACTCACAAACCTTTCTGAAATCCAAACTGACTTTTGCTGAAGCTATTGTGTTCACTGAGATGCTTAACTATCCTGGCATGCATTAGTTTCTCTAAAACCTTTGAAAAGCTTGTCAGTAGTGATATTGGCCTACATGGCTGGAGCAGTATGCCACTCTTCAGCCTACAGAATTTTTAAAACATAATAATAAGTAATAAAAGCAGGCAATAAAAATGGTGGATTTTAAATTGTAAAATGGCGGAAAGTTGTGGAAGTTAAAATATAAAACAAAGAGTTGGTTATGCTAATTAAGTACATGGGAAGCAGACAAGTACAACAGTAGACAACAATTAAGAAACACAGTGACAGTCTGGTTTCTGTTTGCAAGAGATAAAAAAATCACACTCAGTGACAGTATAGTTTCTGCTCACAACACTTCGGAAAAGACGCACAACACTTAACACTCACATAAAACACTGCACTAAAAAGTTGGCATGGAAATGACACACCACAGCCTAGGTCGGGGGGGGGGGGGGGGGGGGTAGGCGAGGAAAAAGCAAAGTAAGGGAGAGGAGCCAATGGACGAAGAGGACTCATAAGGGGGGGGGGCAGGGTGGACAAGAGAGGGTGTGGGGAAAGGCATAGGGCGGAAAATGAAAAGTACTCAGGGGAGAGAAGTGACTCAAAAGAGTGTAGCCGGGAAAGAGGGAAAAACAGGATGGGCTGGGAGAGGGAAGGGGAGCCTGGGAAATAGACAGCAGTAGGGAGGGGGAGGTGAGGATCAAAGTTGAAAGGAGGGATAAATGGAGGGAGATGGGGCATCATCTGGGAGGGGGAGTTGATGGAAGCCACCTTGGGAAAGGAGATGAAGGGTGTAGAGGTGCAGGTTAGGTGGGGCACAATGATGAAGGCACGGCTGTGGGTGTGGGTTCAAAAGGAGAGGAACATCCAGGGAATGGGGGGATCAAGTCTGTGGGAGGTGTACAGGATGCAGATATGTTCGAGGAAGAAGAGCAGATGGAAAGGAATCAGGTCGTTTAGGATCCGCATGGGGTGTGGGAGGTGTATATGGAAGGCTACCACAACCTTTATTCGGCCTTCACATTACTCGGCTGCCCCAAATCTCAACTGAGTATAAAATTTTTCTCAGAGAAAATCAGCTTCTTCGTTCATATTTTTGACCATAAGCACGCAATACACCCATATTGTGAGACACAATAACAAACAAAGTACGAATAGAGGATAACAAAATGGCTCTGAGCACTATGGGACTTAACATCTGAGGTCATCAGTCCCCTAGAACGTAGAACTACTTAAACCTAACTAACCTAAGGACATCACACACATCCATGCCCAAGGCAGGATTCGAACCTGCGACCGTAGCGGTCACGCGGTTCCAGACTGAAGCGCCGTTAACCGCTTGGCCACACCGGCCGGCAGAGGATAACAGATCACATACGGCATTCAATTATAACTGGTGATTTTAGTTGCTACTTGCAACTTCTACTTGCAACTTGCCACTGAAATCGCAACTAGACAAGAGGTTGAGAGAAATCTTGAGGGTCGGACTCCCTCATTCCCACATCCCAGGATTACGCCACAGCCACTGCCACGCACTGCTCGCCTTTGCTGCCCGGTGCTCACCACCACCGCCCTGGTGGGGCTCTGCCACACACCAGTTCCTGCCCTCGCCTCCGTCCTTGTTGCCCTCATCATTCAACTGCTGCCCAGAGTAAGTCACTGGACCACCGGCACTGCCTGCAGAGGGCTGCCGCCACCACCCTGGTGGAGTTGCTGCTGACCCTCACGTCGTCGAGGGCTATCTCGTCACTGCTGCTGCTGCCACTATTGCCGAGTTCTTCGCCAACGCCACCGTTTCTCGTCGCTTCTGCCGTCACCACTGCTGTCACCGTCTTCATCCCCCACTTGCTCACCACCACCGTGGCCCACCCTACCACCTCCATCATTTTCACCTCCTCTTCCACTGCTCCGACCACCATCACATGGAGTTCTTCAGCAGGTCCCATCACCATTACCCCTTCCCTCCCTGTTCATCCTACTCCTGTGGTGTTTACGCCCATCACTTCCCCGACTCTCCCTCACCTGTAGCTGCCACTCCATCGTCATCTCCGGACTTCCCACCACTCTCTGCGCCACCTACATCAGGCTCCCAGCCAGCACAAATCTCAGTATGCCGTGCCACAATCTCTGCCACACCCACGTCCCCACCCACTCCATCACCTGACACTTAGGGAGGAACTTTCCACTGACACCTAAACCTCGAACCCACCCCACAGCGTCCTTCTCAACCTGTCCTATCCAAGAGACCTACCAAATGCCCTAATGTTGACCCTGCCCCACCCTATCCACAAAGAAAACGACTGATCCCCGTGACCCACCCATCCCCATGGATACAACCCCATCCCTCACTCCTACACCTCCTTTGCTCCACTCCTTCATCCTCTCAAATCCTGACCCTCAAGTCCCTGACACCTGCAGCCTCACCCTTGACATCTGTTAATACCTCCCCAATGCCCCTATCTCCCTTCCCATTCCTCGCAAGGACTCCACCCCCATGCATCCTTCCACATTGATCTCCTCTCAAAAATCCTAGGGTCCACTTTGGCCCACGAGCCACCCTTACCCCCTACCACGCCCTCTCCTCTCCCCGACAGCTTCAGCCTCCCCGATATCTGCCGACCTTCACCTCTGTGATCATGAAGCTTAGCCCCGTGGTCATGGAGGCTGAGGTGTTGGTGGAACACAATTCCCACACTGACTTTGAAATATGCTTGGCCTGTCGCACCTTTAATGATGCAGAGGCGACACGCCTTATAATAATCATCACTGAATCCTTCTTTTCCATTGACCGTCTCCTTACAGAGGGAGCCCTCATCTTTAATAGATGCCTTAAAGTTGACCCCTCCCGTTTCCCCCTTTAATCCTACCACTGCCAATGATGTCTTAAATATAATGTGCATGTCATTGCCGATTGTAAGAGCCACCAACCTGTCCCCATTGCAAAGATTCACACTTCCTCAAGAACTGCCCCCACCTTGCCTCTTCCCCCTCCTGTAATACGAGTACCTGTAACAAATCACATTCTACCTACTCATATAAATGTAAAGCAGAGCCTCCTCCCATCACCCCAGAGCTCACCATCCCCGTCCATCCACTAGATGATCACATCCATCCCAACAATTCCCTCTGCCGTCCTCCTACTGCAAAGGACATCATCCACTTTATCACCATAGTCCTACAAAAAATCCACCCTTTCCAATGCCTCCACACCATTTCCCAAACTGCCCTCGCTGCCTGTTCTATCTTTCACCTCACCACCTATGCCACCTACTCCCACAAGCCGGCCCACTTCTCCTTCACCTCCCTCACCACCCTCTTCTAAATCTCCCCCACAATGGCACAACAACATTACAGTATCATTTACCAGAATACTCTTGCATACCCTAAATCAACACCATGTGGAGCCTTCACACTCAATGAAACCTTCCTCCAACCTCGTCTTTCCATCTCCACAGACTAATGTGTAGTAGGGTTGCCACCTTAAACACCTCCCTCTTTGGCTCAACCTCTTCTCAACAATCTCTCTGAGAATCTCACCCTCAGCCTCTTCTCCCCACCCTTACCATCACATGTGCCACCATCTACATCTGCCCTTGCACCCCCTTACCGTACGATTTCCTGGCCCACATCTAAGGCACCATCTTCACATATGAGATTGCTGCAGACATTAGTATCCACAGCTGTCCTCCTGCTGACCTCCAGTGGTGGCATTGGTTTATCACCAGCCTCCAGGGAGACCAGGTTTGCCCCACACCTGACCTGAAACCAATACCACTCCTCACACGATTTTGGCATCTCCCAACCTCCTCGGGCAATCACCGCCAAAAGCCTTGACATCATTGGTAGCGACCACACCCCCATCCTTCTCAGCATCTTTGATGGTCGCTATCCCCGCCCCTTTCCTCATCCTGATGTTCCTCCTAAACTTGTCCACGATTACTCCTGCGCAACCGGAATGCCTAACAAGACTCGATATACACCCAGGACAAATGCCTCAACCCTACCCTCCAATATCCGAACAACATCTCCCAAACTGCTACCTTCCTCCACCAGACCTTGATGAATGCCGTAGCTGCCCATATCGATACAAAAGCCGTACACCATCACCACCCAGCCCTCGCCCGCGTACCGTCCTTTTCATTCGTGAATCCTTTCAACTATACCAATCCATCCTCCACTCCCATGACTGAGACACACTCACTCATCACCGGCAATCACAATGACACTTCAGGAACAATCTTAGTCCAAAGGAATGCTGAGCCTGGAGACAGACATGCACACAACTCAATGCTGCTCTCCCAATAATCTCTTCAAAGTACTGGTCTGCTTTCCACTGCCTTACTGGAAACTGTCCTACCCCACAATACCCTGTCCTCCATGAAGACTGTCGCTTTCCTGGTAACCTCAGTAAGGCCAACAACTTTGCCTCCCACCTATCTCAAGACTTCCAGATGATCCCCAATTTGCTTATTCCCACCTCCCCAACGTCATCAAATGTATGGATACTCCTCCCCTTGCTCCTGGCTTCCAGTACTTAGGCCACAGACCGCCATTGGAGCTCAACACTCCCCTCAGTGCACAGGACATCATCCTCACACTCTGCACTAAACGCAACTCTGTTCCCAGCCATGACCGCATTACCTGCTGTCACCTCAAACACTGCCCTCCCTCCTTTCTTGCAGTCCTTGTGTGGCTTTCGACCTTCATTCTCTGCCAACAACCATCTCCTACGCCTCACCCATCTCCTCTCCCTCCGGCTTAACTCCTGCCGCTCTACCATTTTTGTCTCCCTAGACATGGAAAAGGCCTACAAATGGCATCCCTCGCTCCTACTGTTCAACGATCCAAATGCCTTCTCGAGAATCACCTTGATCTTTTTGCCACATGGTGCAACCAGTGGCTCCTGAAAAGCAATCCTTCCAAGGACAAGGCAATCATTGTAGTTCTTACCATCCCCTCCTTCCATCTCCTTGATTTTTCCCTTACCATCTGCTCCCGTCCTGTTCCCCTCTTCCCCCACCCTCACCTACCTTGGACTCACCATTTACCGTCACCTTACCTGGACCATTCATCTCCGTTCTATTCAGTCCGAAGTCCACAACTGCCTACGTCTTCTTAAACTCGTCTCTGACCATCCTCCACAACTACAAACCCTTGATCCTTTCCATCATCATCTGCTTCACTAGTCACGCCTGGATTTCCACCATCCCCCCATACCCCCCTCCCCCCTCCCAAAATTCCTTGAGAGCCACACACTCCACCTCACCTTCCACATAGACCTCCAATGCCACACACAGATCCTCTATGACCTGATTCTTTTCCTTCATATGCTCCTTTTCCTCAAACATATCTGTGCCCTCTACACCTCCCCCTCATTCCCTGGTTGCACCTCTCCTCTCCAACCCCCACCCATTGCCGTGCCTTCACCATTCTGTCCCACCTCCACACCATTCATCTCCTTTCACAAGGTGGCTTTCGACAGCTCCCTCTCCCAGATAATGCCCTCTCTCCCTCCATTTATCCCTCTTATCAACTATGATCCTCACCTCCCTGTCCCTACTTTTATTTTTTCCCCAGGCTCCCTCTTGCCCCCTCCACCCATCCTGTTTTTCCACTTCCGCACCTACCCTCTCTTTGACACCCTTCCCTCCGCTGAATACTTTTGCATTCTCCTTCTCTGCCTTTACCCTCTCAGTGTCACGTCTGCCCTGGCCTCTGTTATGACTCCTCTCTCTCCGTTGGTTCTTTCCCTCCCTTTGGTTTTTCTCTCCTCCACTGTTTTTGCCCCTTATATATATCAGGGTCCTTCCCCCCCCCCCCCCCCCCACACACACACACACACATTTGTTTTAGGCTGTGGTATGTCATCTCCATGCCAACTTTTTACAGAAACCATACTGTCGCTGTGTGTGATTTTTTTTATCTCTTGCGAACAGAAACCAGACTGTCGCCGTGTTTCTTAATTGTCTGTCTACTATTGTACCTGTCTGCTTACGTGTGTTATACTTAGCATCCCCAACTCTTGTTTCATATTTTAGCTTCCACAATTTTCCGCCATTTTACACTTTAGAAGTCACCATTCTTATCACCTGCTTTTATTACTTATTATCTTATTATCATCTTTTAAAAATTCTATAGCCTGAACAGCAGAATACTAAACTACTGCCAGCCTGCCTACTTAATGTGGAATTGAAACTCAATAAAGGAAAAAAAAGACAGAAAGAGAGAGAGAGAGAGAGAGAGAATTTGAGGCGAAGAAGTACGAAAGTCGGCCAACAGATGCCACATGGCGCTGAATGTTAATGAGATGCCCACTAAACCCGCAGGGCAGAACAGGTGATTAGGATTGTGGAAAGGGCCAAATAAGGTGTCGGTAGGGTTCACACAAAATTGTAATTTATTGTAATTTAATAGCACCATTAAACCAAAACAGCACATAGCCGAATCTTTAGAACTATGAGTTTCAAAAGGGCAACTATTTCATGGCTGAGGGCCTCCAAACAAGAAATCTTAAAAGTCAATAAAATGAAAATGCAGTTAAAATAGCAAATGAAATAATTAAAATATATATGGTATCACAGTTAGGCTGGAAAGCCTCAAGGCAAAAGCAGATAGAACAAACATATGCAAGGTGCAATACAAGTGTGTAAGAGCCACAATTAAATTTGAAATTTTTAAAATATATTACCATAATCCTTTAAGGCAGAAAAGGCTGCAATGTTTTTGCATAAAGGGTAATCTCAAGGATAAGGTTTTAAACGGCTTAAAGCCCACAATTGGTTTTCAAAATTCAAAAATACATAAAGTCCAGTAAAAACAAGAATTTTTAAATCATTGGCTATAAAAGATTGTAAATGGACAATTAAACACTGGTGAGAAGGACAATAAAGAAAACGGCACTGAGAAGCCTCCAGGGAGGTCGGTCTGCACTTGTTCACTTAGGTGAGACAGGTGGTGAGCCCAACTACACTTGATCCGACGGAACTCAACCAGGGGACCGCCTCGGACTGACTGACACAACAAATTCCTTGCCACCAATCAGTACATGAGAACTCAAACACAAAAGGTCACGAACATGATTATCTACAATGAAATATGTATTAGCTGTCAAAACTACACACCATGTTGGACAGCAACAACAGATGAGGAAAGGACGCTGCCTGAAATTATGTTAGTGGCCAGGACAGGTAACCGGACCACTAACGGCCACAAGGCAGAAAATTCTACTGGTACACTTGAATTTGAAATACGGTAATGTAGTTAACTTCACCCAAAAGGAACACTGTGTGAATTTACGTCAGTGGACAGAGCAAGTAACCAGAACACTCACGGCCACAAGGGAGAAAATTCCGCTGGTGCACTCGAATTGTAGTCAACCAATATAGTTAATTGGACCACATGGTGACTAAATTTCACCAATAGAAACACTCGGTGTTGCTCACAGGGAAACTTCCCCAACAGTGAACCACCGAAATGAACCACACAACATGAATGGATGTGGCTTGGACAGTTGAAACCCCTACTCAACTTTAACATCCTCGGTCAGTGAGCCACGAAGCTTGTAGCGATGGGACAGATCCACACATGATTTGACACTGCTCAGGGATGCGCAGCAGATACAACCAATTGCACCACTCGGAGATAACTTCCCTAGTCCTCAGCAACCGACCGACTCCTCTCAGAATGCCGACAACATCTAAAATAGTCGTCAGTGGAAATAACGCCAACTACACACACAACCTGACAAACACTTGCACGAAGACCTGAACGATACCCAACAGTAAGTAAGCACACACGATGACAAATCGGGAGTCGATGCACACACACACAGCTGACTCACGAACAATCGGCGAGCCAAAATGCGTCGTTTGTTAGGATGACAGACTGACGATCCACCGAGACTGTGGCCCGGCTCAAGTGTTGCGAGGCAGCAATGGTCGGGCGAGCTGTGATGATGCCGACCTCACCGCTGCTCCGACCCTACTGCACCAGTGCCACATTGCAACTCTTGAATGGCAGGTCCGGACTGCGCTCCAGACGCGGTCCAACTGACTGGTGGCCTGAACTCACGACCGGAACTCACGACAGACAATGTCCGGGAAGTAATAGCAGTTGAGCAAAGATACTATGAGACGGGATATATCGAAATGTTCTGCTAGTGCCAGTCACGGTCAGGCAAAGTGACAGTAGTAATTTAAATTAATGTAGTGAGGTGGAAGTACATTAAAAACAGGGTGTAAAATACATGATAGCAGGAACACGAGCCTCACACGGCACAGTTAACTGCACCGTTTATCTTGCTACTTGCGACTTATGCTTGCTACTTGTCTCTGGAATCACAACTAGAGAAGAGGTTCACAGGACATGGTTACTGTGAAGGAATGCTTTGCCTTGTGATAGACACGCTTACAACTCAACGCGACACTCCCAATAACTCTTCCAAGTTATTGGTCTGCTTTCCAAAGCCTTTTCTGGAAACCATCCTACCCTGCAAAACCCTCTCCGCCTTGATGACCGTCCCTTCCCAGACAACTTCAGTAAGGCCAACCACTTCACCTCCCACCTATCCAAAGTCTTTTCCATTCCAGATGATCCACAATTTGATTATTCCCTCTTCCCCGACGTTGTCAAATGTCTGGATATCACCGCTCCCTCCTCCCCTTGCTCCTAACTTCCAGTACTCGGGCCACACACCACCATGAGAACTTAAGACTCCCATCAGTACACAGGACATCAGCCTCACACTCGGCACTAACCACAACACTTCTCCCACCCGTGGCCACATTTCCTGCCGCCACCTCAAACACTGCCCTCCCTCCTTTCTTGCAGCCCTTACCACCCTCTATAACGTAGTTTTTGCCAATGTAATCCTTGCCGCCAGCTTCTACTTTGTCCTGTGGAAAACCTGCCATATCCTGATGTTCCCCAAACCTAACAAGCCTCTCTCTGATGTCTCTTCCTATTGCCCTATTTGTCTCACTTCAGTGTTCAGCAAGCTCTTAAAATACATCCTTACCTGGCACATCCATCACCACCTCCACCGACACCACCTCCTCCCCAACACCCAATGTGGCTTTTGACCTTCCTTCTCTGCCAACAATCAACTCCTATACCTCACCCATCTCCTCTCCCTCCAACTTAACTCCAGCCGCTCCACCATTTTTGTTTCCCTTGACGTGGAAAAGGCATACGACTGCATATGGCATCCCAGTCTCCTGTTGAAACTCCAGATTTACGCCCTTCCTATCACCTATGTCCATCTGACTGCCTCCTTCCTCTCCACCACCCTTCCTATGTCAGCGTTCATTACATCGATTCCTGCATCTTCTAGCCCTCTGTGGGTTTGCCCCGGACTCTGTCCCCTACCCTCTCCTCTACCTCCTGTACACAGCAGATATGCCCCAAACCCCTCCCTCCAGTCCACTTCCTGCAGTATGCTGATAACAACGCCTCCCTTGTCCTCGCTCCTACCCTTTGACGGAACCAATGCCTTCTCCAGAATCACCTTGACCTGTTTGCCACATGGTGTAACCAGTGGCTCCTCAAAATCAATCCTTCCACGACCCAGGCAATCATCGTAAGTCGTACCGCTCCCTCCTTCTGGCTCCCTGATTTTTCCCTTAGCATCTGTGTCCATCCTGTCTGCCTCTCCCCCATCCTCACCTACCTTAGACTTAACATTGACCATCACCTTACCTGGACCCCTCATCTCCGCCCTATCAAACCCAAAGCCCACAACCACCTCCGTCTCCTAAAACTCCTCTCTGGCTGGACATAAGGGTTGAACCTCTCTACCATCCTCCACACCTATATATCCTTGATCCATCCCATCCTCTCCTATGCCAGTCCCGCCTGGATCTTTGCCGCACCCAAATTCTATAAATCCCTCCAGATCCTCTACACCTTGCACTTCGCCCTCCCTTCTGAATACGTCTCCCATCCCCCATGTGGAATTTCTGTTACCTGATTCCTTTCCCCAATCTGCTATTTTTTCCTTGAATATATCAGAGTCCTATACACCATCTGCAGACTTGATGCCCCCATCCCCTGGTTGCTCCTCACCTCTCCAACCCCGCCCTCTGCTGCGCCTTCACCATTGTGCCCCCCAACCATCTACCTCTACACACTTCATTTCCTTTCCCAAGGAGCCTTCTGTCAACTCTCCCTCTCTGAAGATGCCCTTTCTCCCTCCATTTATTCCTCCTATCAACTTTGATGGTCACCTCCCCCTTCCTACCTCTGTCTTTTTCCTAGGCTTCCTCTGGCCCCACCCTCTTCATATTTTCCCTCTTCCTGCATATTCTGTCTTTGACTCCCTTCTGTCCCCTGAGTACTTCTGCATACCCCTCCTCTGCCTTTACCCACTCCTTCTCATGTCCATCCTGCCCTCCCTTATGAGTCCCCCCCCCACCTGTTAGTGTATTCCTTACCTCCTCCCTTTTTTTTCCCCTCATATGTTCATGTCCCCCCACCCCCCACCCCCCTCTCCATAACCATTCTGCCCTAGGCTGTGGTGTGTCATCTCCATGCCAACTTTTTAGTGCAGAGTTTTAAGTGAGTGTTAAAGTGTTCTGTGTCTTTTTCTAAAGTGTAGTGAACAGAAACCATATTGTTGCTAGGTGTGAGTTGTTATCTGTTGTGAACAGAGACCATACTGTTGCCGTATTTCTTAATTGTCTGTCTACTATTGCACCTGTCTGCTTACTGAATGTTTTACTTTGCATTGCCAACTCTTGTTTTATATTTTAAATTCCACAATTTCCCGCCATTTTACAATTTAAGAGTCACCATTTTTAATGACTTCTTTTATTGTTTATTATCTTCTTACTATGTTTTTAAAACTTCTGTAGCCTGAAGAGTGGTGCACTAAGCTACTAAGAGCCCTCCGAAGAAGAACATGAAGAAGAAGCAGAAGAAGAAGAAGATGAAGAACATGAAAAAAAGAAGAGGTTCACAGGAAGAAGTACAAAATTCAGCAAGATGGCACATAGCTTGAATGTTAAAGGCTACTTGCAACTCCTAGTTGCGACTCAGATCACAGCCAGATTGTATAAAGTTATTATTGTGACATGTCTAACTTCTCAATCACTGTGATTTATAACAGATACACAATTTCTTGCCCACACCCAATAAATATTTAATTGGTAGCTGAATCTAACTGTTCATATATATCACTAACAAATACCAAGAGACTAAGTGTGTTATCTCTGTGTATTTATTTTAAATTTTTTGTACTCTCTGTGGATTCATTTTTAAATGCTCTTACTACATCTCCGAATAGTGGCAGCGAGGATTTTCCTCGGTCGAATGACCACACGATCTCCTTGGCTTTGTGTCATGCCTGAATACAATAAATTCCAACTATAGCCCCAATTATATCTGCAACTCCAGTTTGCGCCCTAATCCTATGTGTATTTTCCTGTATACCTACAGAAACTTCCAACACACATTTTCAGCATTGCTGTCGGAAGATACCTCAGCTTTTGAATAGTTTTCATTCTGAATTGAAGTCCACGGGAAATCTCGTTACTAAAAGTCAAAGCTGGTAAACCTCATATTTCCAAACTTCCCCTTTTGGACAGTTAGGAAGTTCAACGTTACAAACCCTACTGAGTTTACAGAAAAGCAGCCTAGGCTAATTTTACTCTTCCATTTATTTACTTCCCTGACCACCCAAATATTGTATTCAATGTCCATAAATATAACAGCTCATTATAGCTTCTATGATATTTATCAATTTGTTGCTTGTGAACTTCTTTAGTCTTGTTGTATATTGAATCTTATGCCTAGTTTCAGACTTAATTTTTCATGGTATTTAATATCTCCATGAATTGGCAAAATCTCCTTGTGGAGAAGGATGAAGTCCATTTTATTAGTAACTGAGGTAGAGTCTGCGCAGGATAAAGTGTCCAATGTACAGTGACCAGTTTTTCACCTTCTGGCTGGTGGGCGATGATACCATCAAGACGTACGTGCTGCAGTATTTCTTAAGACGATTTTACAGAAACTATTTGGTAAAAAAAATTGATTTCTGCATTACTTAGTCAGGCTCATGATGATGTGCACACCATTTCTTTAATGGTCACAGTTATTGTGATATTTACACAGAAGTAATACACGGCGCAAAATTCCAAAAAGTTTGCAATGACAAACAGGGGTTGACATAATTTTGTGTTTGGGACATATTACATAATATGTTACTGCATATGAAATTTATCAAAGATACTGAATTTTTCATTAGACTTGGGTGAAGGTCTATCCGGCACCAATCTTGAGAAAATGTAGCACTCTCATTTGTGATCATATTGCACCAGCGATAAAGCCAGAGTGAAATATCCAAAACATTCTTCATATTTCATAAACAGGAGAAACATAGGGCTGGACAGCGATGCTAGAGGTTTGCAGCAGCTGCTGCACAATTGTAGTACGCAGCGTCGAAGACAGTGGGCAGGGAGAGCTACAGAGCAGACTGCATGCAGACTCCTGAGAGCACGAAAGTTATAAGAGCGCACTATATTTTGTTTCATTCCTTTCAAGTACACAAAATAAAAAAAGAAAATGTTCACATTGAAGGCTAATATCATCTGAATCAAAAGTATGACTATATTGGAAAAAATTTCTCTGATACTAGTATATGCAGGCCCTATGTAGGTTAAATCTGGGATTGTATGAATGTATGGTGTGCTTTCTGACGTGTCCAAAAGAGCAGAAACCTTGCTTACCAAAAAATGTTTCTGTTGGAGTGAAGACACTGAAGTGAGGGGTCAGTGATGCTGTTATTGCTTTTAATGATGGCAACACTGGTAGGGTGAGCATGCTACAGCATATGGGAATTAATCCTGGAGCAAACCGCATCAAAGAACTTAAACAGAAGGTCAAGGTTCGCATTGATAAAGCAGAGTATGCAGTACAGTTGGCCACTAAGAAGTCGCGTTTTTCTCTAAATCTCAGAAACCACTTCGAGTAGAGTACTCAAATTTTCATTGAGTAATATCATACATATCCTGAGTCTACTTAACTGAAAGGAGAACATAATGTTATGTATAATTAAAATTATTTTTAATCTACTAAAAAGTACACAAAATTTTAGTTGTGTAATTAAAAAATTGTATTTCCAAAAGCAGTGGCTGAAATGCAATTACTTTAGTTCAGTAGACTCAGAACATACAGTGTAATGTACTGTAAAACTTTCATGTCAATGGCTACAGTGCTTCCTGAAATACAGGGAAGCCGAGTCTCTAAATTTAGCATTGTTGGGGTATTGCGTTCCAACACCCATTAAGCTTCTAAGTATCAAATAAAGGAACAGAGTAAAAAAAAATTGCAATATTAACTTCTGTTTTGTTTCAAAGTGTAGCCACTCACCCAGGCTTACTAAATGGCTATATCGATGTCACCCATTATTTGTTCAACTATTGTAATACTTGCACAATTACAATTGGTCATACTCTCATAACAGCTACAGTTGCCACAGTGCCTGTTGCTTTGGACATGCATGGATGTCCAGAGAAACCCTACATCATAATTTGGAATAACGCAGGCACTGCAATATCGTATTTATCCACCAACAACAGCAAGTTACTTACAAGCCAAATGTCTCGCCTGTGTTGTTGTTGTCGTGGTCTTCAGTCCTGAGACTGGTTTGATGCAGCTCTCCATGCTACTCTATCCTGTGCAAGCTTCTTCATCTCCCAGTACCTACTGCAACCTACATCCTTCTGAATCTGCTTAGTGTATTCATCTCTTGGTCTCCCTCTACGATTTTTACCCTCCACGCTGCCCTCCAATGCTAAATTTGTGATCCCTTGATGTCTCAAAACATGTCCTACCAACCGATCCCTTCTTCTAGTCAAGTTGTCCCACAAACTTCTCTTCTCCCCAATCCTATTCAATACCTCGTCATTAGTTATGTAATCTACCCACCTTATCTTCAGCATTCTTCTGTAGCACCACATTTCGAAAGCTTCTATTCTCTTCTTGTCCAAACTATTTATCGTCCATCTTTCACTTCCATACATGGCTACACTCCATACAAATACTTTCAGAAACGACTTCCTGACACTTAAATCTATACCCGATGTTAAGAAATTTCTCTTCTTCAGAAACGATTTCCTTGCCATTGCCAGTCTACATTTTATATCCTCTCTACTTCGATCATCATCATTTATTTTACTCCCTAAATAGCAAAACTCCTTTACTACTTTAAGTGTCTCATTTCCTAATCTAATTCCCTCAGCATCACCTGATTTAATTTGACTATGTTCCATTATCCTCGTTTTGCTTTTGTTGATGTTCATCTTATATCCTCCTTTCAGGACACTGTCCATTCCGTTCAACTGATCTTCCAAGTCCTTTGCTGTCTCTGACAGAATTACAATGTCATTGGCGAACCTCAAAGTTTTTACTTCTAATCCATGAATTTTAATACCTACTCCAAATTTTTCTTTTGTTTCCTTCACTGCTTGCTCAATATACAGATTGAATAACATTGGGGAGAGGCTACAACCCTGTCTCACTCCTTTCCCAACCACTGCTTCCCTTTCATGCCCCTCGACTCTTATAACTGCCATCCGGTTTCTGTCCAAATTGTAAATAGCCTTTCGCTCCCTGTGTTTTACCCCTGCCACCTTCAGAATTTGAAAGAGAGTATTCCAGTTAACATTGTCAAAAGCTTTCTCTAAGTCTACAAATGCTAGAAATGTAGGTTTGCCTTTTCTTAATCTTTCTTCTAAGATAAGTCGTAAAGTTAGTATTGCCTCACGTGTTCCAACATTTCTACGGAATCCAAACTGATCTTCCCCAAGGTCCGCTTGTACCAGTTTTTCCATTCGTCTGTAAAGAATTCGCGTTAGTATTTTGCAGCTGTGACTTATTAAACTGATAGTTCTGTAATTTTCACATCTGTCAACACCTGCTTTCTTTGGGATTGGAATTATTATATTCTTCTTGAAGTCTGAGGGTATTTTGCCTGTCTCATACATCTTGCTCACCAGATGGTAGAGTTTTGTCATGACTGGCTCTCCCAAGGCCATCAGTAGTTCTAATGGAATGTTGTCTACTCCCGGGGCCTTGTTTCGACTCAGGTCTTTCAGTGCTCTGTCAAACTCTTCACGCAGTATCTTATCTCCCATTTCATCTTCATCTACATCCTCTTCCATTTCCATAATATTGTCCTCAAGTACATCGCCCTTGTATAGACCCTCTATATACTCCTTCCACCTTTCTGCCTTCCCTTCTTTGCTTAGAACTGGGTTTCCATCTGAGCTCTTGATATTCATACAGTTGGTTCTCTTCTCTCCAAAGGTCTCTTTAATTTTCCTGTAGGCAGTATCTATCTTACCCCTAGTGAGACAAGCCTCTACATCCTTACATTTGTCCTCTAGCCATCCCTGCCTGTACAGGAATATATATAAAGGATGTACAAGTACATGTTGTAGGCACACGGTTGACAAAACGTGTGAAAGTTAGGGTCTGGCTGTGAGTCATGCTCTGATAGCCTAATGGTAAGGTGACCACTCACGGTAGATGGGAAATCTGGGTTTGAGTCCCAGTCTGGCACAAATTTTAATAGTTGTCATTTCATTATGCATTTGAATTTTGTCCACATTCACAGCTCTAAATTTATTTTATGTATTGACTACCACCAAGTTATTAGTTAGGACGAATGATTATTGATGAAAGGTGTATATAGGCAACACAGAACATCATGTTGCAGAGTGTGTTCTACGACATGACAGTCGTGACCTAGGTGCCTGTTTCACCACACGTACCATTTGGAATCTTACCCCAAACACCAGTTTCTTGGAACCTCACAGGTAGGAACTGGCATAACAACATGGCCTTGACTCTTGTCACCCCCCTGGCCTCAATTTACGTTAATTTCTTTTTTCACAGTAACTATTACTTTCTTCACTCCCTTTTGGTTTCCAACATCTTTCATTTTCTGACCTGTCTATTTTTTGCCATCCCCCTCCCACCTCTTCCACAAATAATGCACTTAGCATTTTTCTCTTATTAACTCATGCATAATGTTTTAGCAGTAATCTCTGGCTTGCATATTACCCTATCTTTCACCTTTAAACTCTCGGGTTTTAAAATATCGCCTGCTACTGTCCCCAACAATCAATCTTTTGTTCTCACCAAGTCTGGCAAGCCTGCCCTGACCCGGGGACCTGTGTGACTTTTCCAAATTCTACCCTTTCCCATAAACCTCACCAGTACTTTTCCCTCACCCTTCTTCCTTCACCTTCAACCCTTTTACGAGAAGAAGGAGCTACTGGGCCCGAAAGCTAGAAAATTGTAATACCTTTTATAAGTGTGTTCTCTTGCTGCATCCTGTTGAGTGGATTTTTTTCATCTATCCAGTTAGCTTTTATGAATAAAGTTATATGACAAGCATTCCATTTTATTGATGACAAATACTGAAAGAAAAAATTATTTTTCATTCTGCATTTTAGTGCTTTTGAATCCTTTTATTTGTGTTTGTGTCATTCTCTTACTTGTTCAGCAATATGTTGACAGAACAGCATACAATATGCTTGTGCAAAAAGCTTATACAATTGTTCACATTTCATTTGCCACGGTCTACAGGCTGTGCTGCACCAGGATGCATCTTTCATTATCTTGTTACAGAAAAGGAATGAGTGTGAGCTACACATTCAGCATCAGTGGGAGAATAACATTAGTCACCCAGTCAGTGGCACCTATAAATTTGCATTTAGCTCTCTTGCTATAATTATATGCACTGTAACCACTGATCCAATGAAACAGATGCCACAAGGTTTCAATAGTTTTTTCATTCACATCTACTTTAAAGCTTGTGGATACTTCATTTCACGAGTTTAGAGAAAGAAACAGCATCATTCAGTCATCCAGGAAATGTTAAATTCTATATTCCAGTTATGGACCACAATATTTTACTTCAAATAATTAATTTATATTTTTTTTACCATCTACAAGACCCAGAAATGATAAGACAGGGGCATCTTGTTATACAAAGTGCACCAAACTTATAAAGTACTGCAATCAGCAGTCAGATTGTGGATAAATAGCACATTCTCATATCCAAGTACAAACAAGTTCAGTCACATTGGGCCATTATATTTAGTTATGGTACAGCCAGTTGCTAGACGTGTTTCTGAACACTGTAAGTGCCACATCTTGTGCCCATGTTGGCAATTTCTTAAATACCAATAATAGTAAACCCAAGTGTTTGTAAGTGGCTTGGATTTTTTGAAGTCTGGCAGCTGGGATGTCAGTCTGCCATTGTAGGTGTATCATATTGATGAATAGACTGTCACAGTTTATGGTTGTGTTGGTTTTCATTTGTGTGCATTAACCAATTTAGAATAACAACAACAATAATAATAATAGTAATAATAATAATAATAATAAACCCTGTGGAGGCCCGGGAAAAGAATAGGCCTCCGGTATGTTCTGCCAGTCGTAAAAGGAGACGAGAAGAACAAACCACTGATAAGGCGAACCCCTCTTTTAGTGTGATGAGTTGGTTCAGGACAAGCGCCGTTATGGTCGGGGACGACGCTTGAACCCTACGCACGCCCACAATGGTAATGACACTGCTAGCCAACTGGAAAATGATTTAAATCCAAATAGAGGTGTTTTGCAGGATATGCTTCCTGCAACCACCCTAGAAGGAAAACAAAGACAGAGGATGAGATGACCAGATGAAGTTAACCGACACCTCATGTTCTGTTATTACCAAGCAACAAACTTAGGAACCAACACAACTGGATACAGATCACAAGTATACACAACATTTATTACCAGATACCCAGAATTAAAATTTTTAACAGAACAACGACTAGCTGATCAGATCCGTGTAATAATCAAAAATAACAGGATACCCCAGTCAGAATTAGAAAACATCAAACAACAAGTACAATAAGTACTGGAATAAAATAATGTGCAATCAGAAGAAGAAGAAAATACAGTAATGGACTCAAACATCCCAGAGCAAACAAACAAAGAACAACACACATCAATTAAACAATCAGAGGAAAACGAAATCTTAAGACAGCCACCAGAACAAGCACAAATAGAACATGAAGTGACACACATGTTAGATATAGAAGAAAAATTTCAGCTGACATATATAGAATACAAAGACATAAATACAGACATTAGACCATTCTTGCATAGACCGCCAAATAACCCACAAGTCAAAACAACAATAACAACTATCAAACCAATCATACACAACAAAATAACTGAAAACACAACTATGGAAGAGTTACAACTACTGGTTTATGTAGGAGCACTCACTACACTAAATATACACACTAGGCAGAGATCACAACCAACCAACACACAGAAGAAACCCACAAAACCAGCATGGCAACACAGGCTACAGATCGAATAGAAAAACTGAGAAAAGACATTGGACAGCTAACAAAATTTATAAGAAATGAAATATCAGACAAAAAACGAAAAAGGTTAGGTAAAATCTCACAACAAGAAGCGATAGAGCAATTAGATGAAAAGAAGCAGAAATTACAAGCATTGGCCAAACGACTTAGAAGATAGAAAAAAAGTGAAAATAGAAGGAAACAAAACCAAAAATTCAACACAAACCAAAAGAAATTTTACCAGACAATAGATAACACACACATTAAAATAGACAATCCACCAAACATAACAGACATGGAACACTTCTGGAGCAACATATGGTCAAACCCGGTACAACATAACAGACACGCATGGTGGATACAAGCAGAAACAGACTCATACAAGATGATACCACAAATGTCTGCAGTGATAATTTTGCAACATGAAGTCACCCAAGCAATTAATTCTACGCACAATTGGAAGGCCCCTGGAAATGATAAAATAGCAAATTTCTGGCTAAAGAAGTTCACCTCACCACATTCACATCTAACTAAATTATTTAACAATTACATTGCAGATCCATACTCAGTCCCTTATACACTTACATAAGGAATAACTTATCTGAAACCTAAAGATCAAGCAGACACAGCAAACCCAGCAAAATATCGCCCCATAACATGCCTACCAACAATACTCAAAATATTAATTTCAGTCTTTACACAGAAATTAATGACACATACAACACAGAACAAAATTATAAATGAAGAACAAAATTGCTGCAGCAAAGGAGCACGATGATGTAAAGAGCAACTGATAATAGATGCAGAGGTGACATATCAAGCTAAAACTAAACAAAGGTCCCTACACTACGCATACATTGGTTACCAAAAAGCTTTTGATAGTGTACTCCACTCATGGTTACTACCAATATTGTAAATACACAAAGTAGATCCTAAATTAATACAGTTCCTAAACATAGCAATGAAAAATTGGAAAACCACACTTAATATCCAAACAAATTCAACAAATATCACATCACAACCAATACAGATTAAGCGTGGAATATACCAAGGAGACTCATTAAGTCCTTTCTGATTCTGCCTTGCTCTTAACCCACTATCCAACATGCTAAATAATACAAATTATGGATATAATATTGCTGGAACATACCCACACAAAATAACACTTTTGCTATACATGGATGATCTAAAACTACTGGCAGCAACAAATCAACAACTCAACCAATTACTAAAGATAACAGAAGTATTCAGCAATGATATAAATATGGCTTTTGGAACAGACAAATGTAAGAAAAATAGCATAGTCAAGGGAAAACACACTAAACAAGAAGATTACATATTGGATAACCACAGCGACTGCATAGAAGCGATGGAAAAAACAGATGCCTATAAATATCTAGGATACAGACAAAAAATAGGAATAGATAATACAAATATTAAAGAAGAACTAAAAGAAAAATACAGACAAAGCCTAACAAAAATACTGAAAACAGAATTGACAGCAAGAAACAAGACAAAAACTATAAATACTTATGCTACACCATTGCAATTTCATAACCACATCTACAACCCTTTAGATATTATAACATCAACAGATACGAAGAAAGTAAATTGGGAAAAGAAAACACTACATGACAAGCACCCGTATCATTTAACACAGCCACACATCAATCAAGACGCATCCAACACATGGCTAAGAAAAGGCAATATATACAGTGAGATGGAAGGATTCATGATTGCAATACACAATCAAACAATAAACACCAGATATTACAGCAAGCATAGTATTAAAGATCCCAATATCACAACAGATAAATGCAGACTTTGCAAACAACAAATAGACACAGTAGATCACATCACAAGCGGATGTACAATACTAGCAAATACAGAATACCCCAGAAGACATGACAATGTAGCAAAAATAATACATCAACAACTTGTCATACAACACAAACTAATAAAACAACATGTTCCCACATACAAGTATGAACCACAAAATTTACTGGAGAATGATAAATACAAATTATACTGGAACAGAACCATTATAACAGATAAAACAACACCACATAACAAACCTGACATCATACTCACCAATAAAAAGAAGAAATTAACCCAACTAATCGCAATACCTGTACCTAATACAACAAATATACAGAAGAAAAGAGGAGAAAAAATTGAAAAATACATCCAACTGGCTGAGGAAGTCAAAGACATGTGGCATCAGGATAAAGTTGACATCATGCCAATTATACTATCAACTACAGGAGTCATACCACACAATATCCACCAGTACATCAACGCAATACAGCTACATCCAAATGTGTATATACAACTACAGAAATCTGTAATTATTGATACATGTTCAATTACCCAAAAGTTCCTAAATGCAATGTTACATATACAGTTCAGTTAAAAGGAAGTCACGCGTGATCAAGGTCCATGTCACTTTCCATTTTTAACCAGACATAATGTCTGAGGAAGGAAAGAAATAATAATAATAATGATAATACATCTACATATACATGATTACTCTGCTATTCACAATAAAGTGCCTGGCAGAGTGTTCAATGAACCACCTTCAAACTGTCTCTCTACCGTTCCACTCTCGAACAGAGTGCGGGAAAAACAAGCACTTAAATTTTTCTGTGCGAGCCCTGATTTCTGTTATTTTATCATGATGATCATTTCTCCATATGTAGGTGAGTGCCAGCAGAATGTTTTCGCAATTGGAGGAGAAAACTGGTGATTGAAATTTCATGAGATGATCCCGTTGCAAAGAAAAACACCTTTGTTTTAATGATTGCCGCTCCAGTTCACGTATCATGTCTGTGGCACTCTCTCCCCTACTTTGCGATAATAAAAAACGAGCTGCCCTTCTTTGTACTTTTTCGATGTCATCCATCAGTCCTACTCATATGGATCCCACACTACACAGCAGTACTCCAGAATAGGGTAGACAAGCATGGTGTAAGCAGTCTCTTTATAAGACCTGTTGCACCTTCTAAGTGTTCTGCCAATGAATCACAGTCTTTATCTATGTGACCGTTCCAGCTTAGGGTATTTGTAATTGTAATCCCTAAGTATTTTCTTTAATTTGCAGCCTTCAGATTTATGTGACTTATCGCATAATCGAAATTTAGCGGACTTCTTTTAGTACTCATGTGAATAACTTCACACGTTTCTTTATTCATGGTCAATTGCCACTTTTTGCACCATACAGATAGCTTATCTAAATCATTTTGCAATTTCTTTTGGTCACCTGAAGACTTTACAAGACGATAAATGACAGCATCATCTGCAAACAATCTAAGACAGCTACTGAGATTGTTTCCTACGTCATTAATATAGATCAGGAACAATAGAGAACCTATAACACTTCCTTGGGGAACACCAGATATTATTTCTGTTTTACTGGATGATTTTCCATCTATTATTATGAACGGTGATCTTTCTGACAGGAAATCGCGAATCCAGTCGCACAACTGAGGTGACATTCCATAGGCACGCAGTTTGGTTAGAAGACGTTTGTGAGGAACGGTGTCAAAAGCATTCCCGAAATCTAAAAATGTGTAATCAATTTGACATCTCCTGTAGATAGCACTCATTTCTTCATGAGTATAAAGAGCTAGTTGTGTTTTGCGAAAACAATATTTTCTTAATCTGTCCTGACTACGCGTCAATAAATTGTTTTCTTTGAGGTACTTCATAACGTTCGAATATAGTATATGTTGCAAAACCCTACTGCAAATAGACATGCTGGCCACTGTGGCTGAGTGGTTCTAGGCGCTTCAGTCTGGAACCACATGACTGCTACGGTCTCAGGCTCGAATACTGACTCGGGCCTGGATGTGTGTGATGTCCTTAGGTTAGTTAGGTTTAAGTAGTTCTAAGTTCTAGGGGACTGATGACCTCAGATGATAAGTCCCATAGTGCTCAGAGCCATTTTTTGAAATATACGTTAGTGATATGGGCCTGTAATTCAACGGATTACACCTACTTCCCTTTTCGGGTATTTGTGTGACTTGAGCAATTTTACAGTTTTTAGGTACGGATCTTTCTGTGAGCGAGCGGTTGTATATAATTGCTAAACATGGAGCTATTGTATCATCATGCTCACAGAGGAACCTGGCTGGTATACAATCTGGACCAGAAGCCTTACTTTAATAAGTGATTTAAGCTGCTTTGCAACACTGAGGATATCCATTTCAGTGTTTCTCATCTTGGCAGTTGTTCTTGATTGGAATTCAGGAATATTTACTTGGTCTTCTTTGCTGAAGGCATTTTGGAAAATCGTGTTTAATTACTCTGCCTTAGTGGCACTGTCATCAATGACTTCACTGTTGTTATCGTGTGGTGAAGGTATTGATTGCGTCTTGCCACTGGTGTGCTTTATGTATGACCAGACTCTCTTTGGGTTTTCTGCCAGGTTCAGAGACAGAGTTTCATTGTGGAAATTATTGAAAGCATCTCGCATTGAAGAACGCACTATATTTCGAACTTCTACAAAACTTTGCCAGTCGTGAGGATTTTGCGTGATCTGACCTGGTTAGTGTATCAAGGGGGATCAGTACCATCACTTATTAATTTATGTGGTATATATCTCTCAATTGCTGTTGATACTATCTCTTTGAAATCAGTCCTCAACTTTCGGAATCTTACATGATCAGATCGGAAGGAGTGCAGAATGTCTTTAAAAGGCATGAAGATCATTTTTGTCAGGTTTTTTAAATAGATGGTTGTAGGAGTTACAGTATTCAGCCTAGCAAATACTGTCTTGTGGTCGCTAATCCCTGTATTCGTCACGATACTTGCTGTTTGTCCAGTGTTATTTGTTGCTAAGAGGTCAAGTATGCTTTCGCAACCATTTACACTTCGAGTGGGCTCATGAACTATTTGTTCAAAATAATTTTCTGAGAAAGCATTCAGTAGAATTTCAGAAGACGTTATATGCCTGCTGCCGGCTTTAGACGTATAATTTTTCCAGCATATCGAGGGTAGATTAAAGTCACCAACAACTATAACTTTCTGAATGGGGTACCTGTTTGAAATGAGACTCAAATTTTCTTTGAACTGTCAAGCAACTATATCTTCTCAGTCGGGGGCCGGTAAAATGATCCAATTAATAGTTCAGTCCGATTGTCAAGTATAACCTCTACCCATACTATTTCGCAGGAACTATCTACTTCAATTTCACTACAAGGTGAAACTACTTCTGACAGCAGAAAATACTCCACCACCAATTGTATTTAATCTATCCTTTCTGAACACTGTTAGATTGTTAGAAAAAATTTCTGCTGAACTTAGTTCCGGCTTTAGCCAGTTTTCTGTACCTGTAACTATGAGGGTTGGAACTTAAATAGTGGCAATTATTTATTCACAACCAATATACAAAAGAGTTACATGTTTCCACCTGTTACTGTCCTTCAAAGTAGTCACCAGTGTTGTGTAGAACCCATTGCCACCGATGTGGAAGGTGTAGTATACTGTTAGCAGAGCCTGTTCTGTGATGGTGCGAATGGAGCGGTCTACTGCCTTTCGAATCTCTGGAACAGTTCTGTAGCAAATGTCATGAATTGGTTCCTTCATCTTTGGAATCAAATCAAAGTCACAAGGACTTAACTGGTACAGTACTTCCCAGTTCCATCGACCAAACAGAGCAGCCACAGCATGCGCAGTATGTGCCCACGCATTGTCTTGGAAAATAATGGGTGAGTTGCACAGAAAGTGATGCTGCTTCTTGTGCAAAGCTGGTTGCAGGTGATGCACCAAAAATGAACATTAATACTGTCCGCTGAATGCGTTGATGGTCTGCCATGGAAGAATGTAATGCGTTAGGATACCACCATCACAGTCATACACAAGAATCTCCATAACTTTAGACCGCTCCATTCGCGCCATCACTTAACAGGCTCTGCCAATGGTATACTACGCCTTCCACTTTGCAGGCAATGGGTTCTACACAATGCTGGTGACTACTTTGAAGGACAGTAACAGGTGCAAACGTGAAACACTTTTGTACTGGTTGTGAATAAATAATTGCCACTATTTAAGTTCCAACCCTTGTCTTTGAGCTCCAGTGCTTTCTATTAGGGCTTACAGCTCTGGTTCTTTCCCAACACAGCTACGACAATTTACAACAAAAATATTGATCATTTCTACAAGTGTACTTTATTCAACATCGAATGATTCATTGCAGGTTACAGTTTTTGATACCTAGCACAATAATGCACTCTTCTGAATACAGCATTAATTACCAAAATAAATGGGAAATAAAATGGTTTGCTTAAAACTATTTACATATTTTTTCGAAGCACTTCTTATTCTGCATGGAAGTATGGTGTGCTTTTAATGTGTAAAACAGATTTTGTAACAGGAATTTCTTTAGCTGAAATTTAAGCTTCATTGTGGATAGGGCCATAACTTTACTGGGCAGTGCATTGAGTAACTTTAAACCTTAATATTGTGGACCCTTTTCATAGAGTGCTGTTCTGTGGCTGCTGATGTAAAATTTTTTATTTATTTCTCATATTGTACTGATGCAAATTGGAACAAATGTTTGGCTGCAGTCTTCAACAAGATCTAGGTTATTATAAGGCAGTATGTTTTCCATTTGACCTCTACTTGTTTGGCTACTTACCTTCAGTCTCTGACATCTGTCACAGCTGGCAATCTTCTTCTTGACTCTCCTTCACATAATACAAAAATAGATGTTTTTCTGAATCTTTTGTGTATATTTGGTTGATCCACAATGACCAAAATTCTCATGTGCATAAGTAATTAAAGTATTAATGAACTGTTATGGCCAACATAGTTTCCAAAGATCTGAGTCAGTTGTATGTCTCCTGAATAAAATACCCACGTGTCCCTTATAATATTGTTCCATCTTTTTTCCTCCTTTCTTACCCAACATGCTCTTAACCAATTTCCAATTTTGATCATGATTTTGATACCTGTGTATGTCATTGCAAATTTTCAAGATCTCTTTTTCCTCTTTCACACCTCTCAAGCACATGATTTTAAATTCTTTCTCTCCTCCTCCAAAGTTGTTGGATAATTTACTCCCTAAAGGTAGCCTAGACAATGCACCGGCAACTACATTGTCTGTGCCCTTAATGTATCTGATTTTATAATTGAACTGCTGTAAAAATAAGGCCCAACGAGTAAATTCTGTTATGGTCCAGCTTACACACCTGGAGACAACACAATGCTTTGTGATCAGTATAGATGATGACTTTGTGACCTAGTAGATAATTTTTAAACTTGTTGAACACCCAATGTACCAATGTACAGCCAAAAGATCTTTCTCATTTACAGTGCATTTCTTTTCATTTTTATGCAATACTCTACTAGCAAATGCAAGCTCTGTGTTCATTAAAACCATCAACTTCAACATCCTGAAATAAATGAGCACCCAAATCAACATCACTGTTGTCTGTCATAATACGAAAAGGAAGAGAGAAATCTGGTCTGAACAATATCTGACTTTGACACAACTTGAAATCTGGAGGTCATGTCCAAACCACTCACGTGGTTCTCAGGATGGTCATTATCTCTGATAGGAAACTTATTAAGATGTCTAAAATCCAAAACAATTCTCACTCTACCATTTCTGTTACTTATCACAACTACAGGATTATTGTAAACACTCCTACTTCTCTCAATTATCCACCATGTTTCCATTTTCTGAATTTCTAACTCAACATCTATCCTTTTTGAAAATAGTACATTATATGGCTTGAGAAAGAAAAGTTGATAATCTCTAAGGTAAAGCATGCACTGATAGCCTTTCACTTTCCCTGGTATATCATCAGCACATTTCTAAACTCCAATAACAGACTCCAAAGTTGTTCCTTTTGTTGATCATTAAGAATTGTAGCTTCCCTTACTTTAGAATCTACTACACTTTAAAAATCCTGAGCTTCAATCATCAGTCATCATCATCAAACACATTGAACTCACCTTGGTTCACAATGTTTTGCCAACAATTAAATCATTTACCACAGTTTAAAATACAGATATTAGTTTTCACATAAGTATTACTTTTAGGTTCCAAAATAAACAATTCTTTAGCATTCCCTCCAAAAAAAAGACTCAACTTTCACTATCCAATCCATACCAAGAATTATATTTTTTTCCAGACTAGGGATCACTAAGCATCCATCTTCAAAAATTTTGTCTGCTATACTAAAAGTTAAAACTACCTCAGATTTTACCAGTTTGCTTTGCTTAACTGTATCTCCTCTTACCATTACACCTACAATGGTTGTTTCCACAAAATTCTTACTATACTTGATCTCGTCTTTAAATTGTTCAGATACACCACAAATCGGACTACCTGTATCATTCCAAAAGTTACCTTCCCACTGATCAATCTTAACTTTAATGTAAGGACAACCAAAATCTGAATCCTCTTCTCTGTTGTCAGGCATGCGAAAGATCATTTTGAATTTTATCAAATGGTATGTCACACTGCTTTCAGAGGGTTTTATCAACTTAACAGGTATCATAGCATTACTTTGCTTGCTCATGTTGTCATCTGTATTATTTCTAGGGATTGTATTTGATTATTCGATGTTGAATAAATATTATTGTTATTATTATTATTATTATTATTACCATTAAATATTGAACACAACGAGTAGATTCCATGGCACAACTAACATCTCTTGTTGCACAAAGAACACAAAAAACATTACTGTCAAAATTACACTTCCCGCTTAGATCTTCTTTCACATCAGTCCACCAATTTGAATACATATTCTGACTAACCATAGCTAACTCATTCCAGAATACACATTTATCTCTGTTATCATCAGTATGTTGCCAAACTAACTTCAAAAAGTTTCTACCTTTATTCTCTGGGCTCAAAGGTATTCAATGACACTCACTCACAACTCACATACATCATTTGCCTTATCTGTATTTTCAACATCATTCACAAATAACTCAGAAACTTCATTATTCTTAAACTCCGCAAATACCTGATACTCATCATCATCATCATCATCATCATATTCCTCCAAAATTGGTTCATTAACAATGTCACTAACAATAAAAGTCTCATCTCCATCAGAGTCATGTACCTCACCTACATTCATTTGCAGTAAGCCACCAGCATCAGACTTAACCTCAGTTACTTCACACCTCTCATTCACATGTACATAAAAAACACCACCTAGTTCAGATGCAGTACAGTCATCACCTGATTTACGTACATCAATAACATCATTAGTACGTACTACATCAAAATTCTCACTACTCCCACTTTCTGGTTTGTGATTAGTACCTAGATCTCCATAATTCAACATAGTATTCCAAAACTTTTGATCAAAACATAAATGAGAAATCTGATATTCCTTCTGTTCAATTTCAGATACATGTGCCATATTATTAACACTGTTATTATTGTCTAATCGCAAGTGTAACTTCGTGATCCTTTGCTTTTTGTGTTTGCTCGCTCCAGAATTGTGGATCTTCATTGAGGCGAACTGCTGTTTTCCGAGTAGTCACTTCTATGATCATCCCCATTATTTGCATTTTGCTGATGCTCAAAATTTCTCTCCCTATTGACACTTTAATCCTGATAGAAGTTACCGTTATCTCTGTTTCTGTGATTACTGACATTGTGTTTTCTATAACTCTGATTATTGTCGTACATACTTCTTTCTACTGCTCTGTCCAGCCTGTCAACATATTGCAAAAATTGTTCAAGACAATCATCAGTTCCATGTACTAAATCCCAAGGCAACCTTCCTGGTAATTTGCTTTTAAGTGCATCAATCAAGGGCATTTTGTTAAAGGGTTCATCAAGGTGTGTTAATTTATTAAGTTGGTTCTTCCAAAACTCTTTTTAATTACTGTCCCTATTCCTATAATTAGGACCATTCAAATTTACTTTTGGTTCTCCCCTGTTCAGCTTCTGACCAAAATTTATTAAAAAACTTTTCTTGAATCCTTGATATTTGCCCCACTGACTTAAATTTATATTTACCCATGATAGAGTTTCGCCATCAAGACGTCTTTTAACTAATTAAATTTTTTGATTGTCATTCATCCCTGATGCAAAAGTATCTCTACAGTGATGCAGAAAATCCACTGGATTTAATAGTCTGATGGAAAACTTTTGATAGGAGTGCTGGACCACACCATACCATTGTTTGCATACAGATTTTGGATAATATAACTTTCTTGAACTGTTGAAATTTTTTGATCTAAAACAGTTACATTAGTTTGCATATTGTTTCCAAAACTTAAAATTTTTTTGTTTAAATTGGCAACGTTTTGTTCCATCTTTTCCGTTACACCCTTCTTTTCACTTTGCCAACATCAAAATTCTTTGATTGTCTCGCTGACTCAACTATCAATTCATTCTCCAAAACAATAAGTTTATTTTATGAAACATCAACTTTTTCATTCATACTTTGTAACCCCTCTGACAACTCATTTTTTTGCAGTGAAACTTCATTACTGGGTTGGTCCATTTGATCTTGTACTGTGTCTAATGTACTATTATCTGTCTTCATTTCCTCAATTCTCGCTAAAATTAACTGTAGAATGTCAGTTATTACAGTTTCTTTGCTATCTGTGATTTCACTTGGCTCAGACATTTCCTGACTGGATCCTACAGCTTTCACTTCTGCCTCAGTCCTACCCTCACCTCTCTTCATTTTGTTAACAAACACACAAGTCCACAAACAAATTAACTTCACAAATAGTTTGTACTTATCTTTCCTTTTTGATGTCCCTTTTTGTAGTTGCAAAGTCCGCTTTATTCGATCTGGTATGTCATTGTTGTTAGTACATCGTCACTATTGATGTAATTTGCTTTGTTGGGCAGCCCTCGGTCTACTTTCTTTGTGTCTTTGGAAACTCATTCATACATAAATTGTAAATGCAATAAAGTACTTTCTTTTCTGCTACAGACAAAACTTCATTAATAGTCAACTGATCTCAGTTGACACTGCCACTTATAATCTCCCTGTCACAAAATTTGTTGTTGTCATTACTATTGTCAACTGTAAAGTGCATGCACAGAATTTTTGTTTCTTTTTTTACATTTATTTGCTTCATATTTTACTATACCACACTGTCTTTTGAATTTTCACTTTAATAAAGCCGAAATTACATTGTTCTTACAAAATACAAAAAAACATGCAATCACATCAGAGGCGTGCTTACCACTATCTCCTCTCTCTGCGGTAATAACAAAATTTTCTTGAAAAATGAATTTCTATTATTTTGTAAGTGAATCCAGAACTAAACAGTACCAAAATGTGTAATTAATAATAGAAATTTTAAGTATGCCAAATATTTCGTACTTTCAAACGTTTCGGCGGGGGGGGGGGGGACTGTAATACAGAGGTAGGACATGTAACAACGAAAATAAAGTAATTCAATTTATAGTTTTTAACTTGAAATATAGCATATTGTAGATAAAATTATATGAAATTTTTCAGATACGTGACTGAGATAATATTGACCTGTCTGAAATTCGAAAATATTTCTGGAATCGACTACTTCTGTTGAGGAAAAGTAATGCCAAAGGAGGTTGCTGCTTTACAACTTCCACGTGTGTTGCAGCCTCCTAAAGAGATCCCCTTCCGCGAATGCTAGAAATAGTTCCTCTACAGCTTAAGAGGAACCTGTGGTATCAATATGATGGCTGTCCAGCCCATAGTGCACAAAGTACTACAGCATGTCATCGTGAACTGTTTCCAAATCATTGGATTGGTCACAGAGGATCTGCACCTTGGCTGGCCTATTCAATGGATTTGATGCCTATAATTCTTTTATTCTGTGGGGAAAGCTGAAAGACACTCTCTGCCAGGTCATACCAACTACATTCAATGATATGCAATGACATTTGGACATCTCTGCCAAAATGCTAGGTTGTGTGCAGCCGTCACTCCATACCATACTGGAAGCATGTATTGCTCCTACCGATTGTCATTTTGAGTATGATCTGTGATGGTTAATTGTCTCGTTACTGGTCAGAATTGACAGGCACTTGTGTTGCTCTTTAGTGTGTGCTGCCACAGGTATTATGCAAGTGTTGGTATGAGGACTTTTCAAAATACTGCTGCTGGTAATGTTGTCTCATGTGAGTACAAGGCATGTCCACGTCCTCCACAGTGATTCTCTCGACATCTCTTACCAGGCCTGGTAACAACGCTGAACATGAACAACACTAATGCACTTTATGGCTCTTCTGTGTGTCACAGATAATTACAATTGTAATCTTTTGTGTACCTAATGATGCCATGTACACACAGAAAGTTGCATCGACATCAGACCATGTCTTCCAAGTTCTTCACTTTTTTTTTGTTAGGTGGATGCTAAATGTACTATGCATTCTGAGACAATAATTTGGTTTTACATATTTGTTTGTTGTCTTTGCCAACTCACAACCAGATTATTATATTCCAATCCAGCCTGCAGTTCAACTGTGCTATAGGTCAGTCATTTACCACAACCTTCTGAGAACCTCCCAGAAATGATCAGTACCCAATAAACAATAACTGCTAGTGATGGGATTGAACTGGCAACCCACATCACTGCAGCCAGTGACACTAACCGGTACGCCACACTGCATGTGCTGCAGCTCGTGGAAATAATTACAACAGTCATATTGCATTGTCTTTCATAATACATTTCATCATTTGCTACAGTGGTGCAGTCAATTAACATACGGATAACCCGCACTTACATTTAAACAAATACAACAAAATCCCACTAATATTTCAACATTAATTTTGTATTCGTCATCAGTACATCAGAGAGATGTAAGAAACTTCACAATCAGTATAACATTGCAGGCTTTCAAGGGGGAAAAAATGATGATGTGGTGGCCCTGAACTACGTACCCTCCAACACAGAGTTGAAATATTAATTCTTTTGGCTGGTTTCATTGTCTAGTGGCTTTAATACATAGTTGACGCATTACAAGCCAAATACTGCCGAGTCTACGGTATACAATATGAATATACACATAAATCGAATGCTCGAAGGTTCCTATCACTCGGCAATTGTGAATTTTGAACAGAAATTCATAATTGAAAGATTGCAATTAAACAAAACCTGGAGGTACTATTTTTAATGACTTTAAATGATGAGTACGATAGCAGAAGTAACTTTAAGAATGACGTTCATTACTGCATAAGACTTACTGTTGTCGATGGTCCAGCAATTAAATAAAATATAAGTTGAATAACAGGGAAACAATAGATTCCCACTTCCAGTAATTAGTTATGAACAACAACATACCTCGCAAGATATTCACTTCTAAATGCATACTATGTCTTCACTGCAGAAGCCATGACCACGCGCAAACTGCTCCACTCTCCAAGTCTTTCCTGCGACCTTCCGTCGTGCCTTCCCGTCAGGCACCCCTCGTGTCCTCTCGCAAACTCCTGCTCCATCCCCACTTCCACACAGATTCCCCATTAATGTGCGCTGTGATTGGCTAGAGCACTCCAGCCATTTGTCCAAGCCAACGCACACTCACAGACATATTGAAACACATACGAAATACTGGATTTATATTTAAATAACTTGAAATTGAATAAATATTCCTACGGCTGGACCATAAACAATCTCTAACACACATTGTTAAATACATAAACAAATCAAATAAACATATATCAAAGGAACAGAAACCAAAACTAGGCAAGTAGCCTAATGTCTCTCTGCTTTCTAAAACAGTAAATATTTGACTAATTTCTTCATGAATAGTATATATATTGGATATGAACAAAGACATAGATAAACAAATATATTTATAGGCATGGTGTTACCATTTGTTTTGTTAACTGTGGAGTACTTATGGCCTGACGTGATCGATAGTAATCGGCCAATCTGATGTCCAATAACTTGTGTACTATTCAAGGTACATGCCTGTAGTTCACACCTATTTAAGTTTACACTAATAGCTTTCTAAAGACACGTCAATCGACAAAATTGGATGAATCGTTTAGATTTTGGAAATTTGTTGCTGGGTGTTACTTGAGTAATTTACAGTCAGATAATAAAATTTAAACTAACAAAGATTTTGAAAATCTGATTAGACCATCAGAATCATCGTGCAAATAGTGGTAATGTACATGTTTCTCTTTGTGGTACCATGATTCCTCTGGCTATTATTAATTTCTCCACGAGCTTTGGAATGCCTCCCATAATGGTTTCCCAAAGTCCGCCATCTTTGGCACTTCTGGCATACACATCTCCTTCATTGACACAAAGCACCGTCCTCGACACTGGGTCAACGTGGAATTCCCGGCCACGCGGTCCGCCTGGACCACGTGCCGGGGCTGCCCCTCTCGCTACAGCAAATGTCCGGCACTGTGCGGCAGCCGGGGGCCCGCCGAGAGGCCCCTGCGTGGCCACGCCAACTGCGAACTTAGAATATTTTCAGGGCGCCAGAAAAGTGGATCACAGAGACCTGAAGAAGTACTGATTCAAAAATCAGGGAGTGTTGTCCCTTGGAAAACTTTTCAGAATTTTATGCATAGCCAGCCTTGTAATAAAAATTTATTATATTTCCTTATTCTCTTTTTGAATGATGGCATTCACTGTTTGTGTGATGCTGTCTTTTTCTGATATGATTACTCTGGAAAATTTTTCCAAATGTGAAAAAGTATTCCAGGGTACAACAAGGTCATGCACTTAGGATCGAATTGTCTATAGAATTTTAAAAGTGTTACACTTGAGAAAATCTAATCAATGCTCTGTTTAATAGTCTGCGTTATTATTCTACTACACACCAGTAATCAGTCATAATTATAATGAACGTGGTATCTGAAGCTATATGAGTCTGGATCTTTCTTAATGCTAGAGCAGCAATCGAGCAGTGTCACCTGATGTCAAGCAGTGGTTTAGATATCTGTGCTGTGTTGTCACACAGTCGGTTTGAAGCTTGTTGTGAGTACAGTTCTGCAGAATGCCTTTGTCAATTGAACAGGGAGTTTGTATTGTATGGATGCAAATCATTTAAAATGTTAAATGGGAAAAAGTTCTCAATGAACTATACAGAGACAGCTGCTTCCACAAAAAGAGTAGTGCAGAAATTGATCTCTATATTTAGAGCAATAGTTTCAGCTGCTAATGCCAAATATAACCAGGTAAAGAAAGTTTATTCACTGAAAAATATTGAATATGTTCACGAGACTAGAGTAAGAAGTTCACGGATGACCACTAGACCACTATTCTCCCTACTGTATATCACATGAACATAAGGCCATAACATGTAGAAGCTACTACATATGCGAGCATACTAAGTAAGAGTGATGCAAGTATTAAAACCTGTAGATTATGCACAATAACACTATTGTAGATGGTTACTCACACAAGTTGCTGGAGGCTATCTGGATAAAGAAAATTACTTCAACTCACGCAAAGCACGATTTCATCTTAGTGGGTTTTTGAACTCTCAAGATGCACACTATTGGTCAACAGACAATCTCATAGAACTCTTTGAGATGTCTTTGCACAATCTGAAAGCAAGCTGCTGTGTGCAGTTTCAGGCCAACAGGTTTTAAATCTCATTTTCTTCAACACCACCATGAACTCTCAATCTATGTAACAGAACTGTTGCAACCATCCGTGATGCAGCTGATGGAGGAAGAACGGGAGTATGCAGTTTTCCAGCAAGATGGCACTATGATGTGTACGTCACGGTTTTCAGTGTCATACGTCCGTGAAGCTTTCAAGAAGACTATACAGTTTATGGTGGTTTATGGTCTCACGCTTTGCCTGATCTGTGTACCTGTGATGTTTATCTGTGGGGTAACTGAAAGAGCAAAGTCTACAGTAATGACCTGTTGAAATTGGAGAGTTGAAGACAAACATTTCCATTGCGATATCGGAAATCACACCAAATGAATTTGACTTGTGCCTGTATGAGCCCAGTTGTTTTTTGCGCCCTAAAACAAAACAAAAAAAACAAATACCAAATGAATAGACAAAAGTTGCCGGAAACATGAGACATGCTTAGTTGTGTCTCTGAGTTTATGGTGAATATTTTCAGGACCTTCTGTGCACTGCTGACCTTCCCCGTGTTCAGTAAATTGTTTTTCATAATAATAATTTACTTCTTGGTACTTAACAATAAATGAGTGGTTTGTCTGTAGGTTGTTTATAAGAAGTAGGGCCTCTTGTTTTGGTCAGCCTGTATTATAGGAGACCATTTACAAGCTAAATATTTTAAATAGAAGGTACGGAAAAGTAACGCAAGTCTGTATTTTCGAGGTGGCTAAAATTGTTAATACGTTAAAGGTACTCAATTTGTACCACATGTTCCACTGTAGAGGAACTACTTCCATTTCATGGTACAAGATGGTGCTTGACTGACGAAATATAGTTTAACCTGCTATACCTTCAACAGTGTGTCTCAAAATGAATATCACGGTTTTAAAACTTTGTAAAATTTATTACATTCAGCATCCAGTTAAATTAATACTATAAATGAAAGAGCAATTCAAACAATTTTGTGTGTATACACATATGTATACATGTGCACTATCTGCTGTGGGCTCCATAAGAAAGCACAAGCAGCAAAGGTGACCTCTGGTGAAGGGAGAACTTTCTGAGTTTAACAGTGTTCAAGGGCTGAATCTGTTGTTACAGTGCAGCTTGCATTTCATGTTACACTGTGTGATCAAAAGTATCCTGAAAACATACATTTTTTACATTAGGTGCATCACGCTGCCACCTACTGCCAGGTACTCCATAGATCTCAGTTGTCATTACACATTGTGAGAGAACAGATGGGGTGCTCCAAGGAACTCGTGGACTTCGAATGTGGTAACGTGATTGAGTGTCACTTGTGTCACACGTCTGTACCCGAGATGTCAACACTCCTAAACATCCCTAGGTCCACAGTTTCAGATGTGATAGTGAAGTGGAAATGTGAAGGGGCATGTACAGCACAAAAGCAAACAGGCCAACCTTGTCTGTTGACTGACAGAGACCACTGATGGTTGAAGAGGGTCATAATGTATAATAGGGAGACATCTATCCAGACAATCACACAGGAATTTCATACTGCATCAGGATTTGCTGCAAGTACTATGACAATTAGGCAGGAGGTGAGAAAAATTGGATTTCATGGTCTTGCGGCTGCTCATAAGCCACACATCAAACCGGTAAATGCCAAATGATGCCTTGATTGGTGTAAGGAGCATAAACATTAGACAATTGAACAGTGTAAAAACATTCTTTGGAGTGACGTATCACAGTACACAATGTGGGGATCTGATGCAGGGAGTGGGTATGGCGAATGCCCGGTGAACATCATCTGCTAGCACGTGTAGTGCCAAAAGTAAAATTCAGAGGTGGTGGTGTTGTGGTGTGGTCGAGTTTTTGATATAGGGGCTTGCACCCCTTGTTTTGCACGACACTATCACAGCACAGGGCTACACTCATGTTTTAAGCACCTCCTTACTTCCCACTGTCGAAGAGCGGTTTGGTGACGGCGATTGCATCTTTCAACACTGTCGAGCACCTGGTCATAATGCATGGTCTGTGGTTGAGTGGTTACATGACAATAACATCCCTGTAATGGACTGGCCCGCAGAGTCCTGACTTGAATCCTATAGAACAGCTTTGGGATGTTTTGGAACGCTGACTTTGTGCCATGTCTCACTGACCGACATCTATACCTCTCCTCAATGCAGCACTCTGTGAAAAATCGGCTGCCGTAGATGGCATTAATTTGAAGACAGCAAATGTCTTTGCAAAGTGAAAGATATGAGACAAAGAAGAGTAAGTGCAAAACATTTTGAATGAATGAGAGAGACTTCCATGCATAGATCCAAAAAGTCAGTTTGGAAGGCTAGTGTGGAATCAGCAATTCGAATGAAGTCTGTGTGGAAACTTTTAACAAGATACTTACACCTATAGCTTTATCATTTGCAGTTGTTACAAGCTCTATAGTTCTCAGACCTGGGGTTTATGTGCAAACTTTGCAAATGAAATGTCATTGCATGAAGGTGAGGATTTTCTGGGTGGAAATTTGAACTCACAGAAGGTGTGCATCTGGGGGGTCAGTTGTATGTGCACAAGATGGTACAGCTGCAACAAGACTCCCCTAAATTGAATGTGACTCTTGCCACAACAGTAACTCTTGAGAGAACAGTAATTCTGGTAAGGACAGTTACATATATAGCTTTGTACATGATTTATTCAGTTGAAAAACTGAAAATGTTACCCATTGCAAGTCTCTGCACCTCAATTTAACTTACAATTACTGATAATGGAAAACTTTTAATTTTTGTCCTGCACAAAAGCTACCAATTGAAAAACACAGTACAATAAATATCAAAACTAATCCCACACACCTTTACATGAATTAACTAAATTACTCAAAAATTTATGTCCTATGAATTGAAGTAACACTTTCAACTCTTGATCATCGTTTTTAGCAAATTCTGCATACTATTTTATCAGCAACACAACTGTGCTTGGCTGCTCTGTGCTGACGTCCAACAATGATTTTACATCAGCTCTAACTTAGTATATGAGCAGTAGTGGTGCAGCATTTTTGACATTATACAGCAAAACACCACCACCTCCAGAAAAAAGACACTTTCAGCCTCTCAAAAATTCCAGAAGCCAGCTATAAGAAAAGAGTACAATATCACTAAATCATAACATAAAAGCTAGCAGTGCCCTTATAAGTTGTACAGAACAAATAGTATATTCAAAAGAGAGGGGATACTGAATCGAACTAGGGAAAAGAAAGAAGCTTGTGGCAAAACTTGACTAAAAGAAACAATTAGTTAATGGGACACACAGTAAGAAATTCGGTTATTCGAGGAAGTGTTGGAAGTAAAAATTGTAGGGAGAGGGAGAGACTGAGGCTTTTCTGCAGTAAGCGGGTTCAAATGGATGGAGGTTGCAGTAGTTTTGTGGTGATGAAGAGGCTTCCACGGAGCAGACAAGTGTGGAGAGCCATGCCAGAACCTCATTCAGGCTGAAAACTACAATCATTTATTCTCCATTTGTTGATACTTGTGTTGTCGTTACTTCTTAGAACACATGGTTTACATAATATTGTTAAGGGTTTTGCTAGCATAAGCAAAAATACTCAGTCACTGATTTCATAATTACAAAGGTTGACTCCAGTGGGTAGAGGTTCCTGAAAAATGGATTGAATCTGTCGCACCACAATTCATAGAATTTAATTATAAGTTATGCTGTGAAGGTAGATACTCACAAATGTGTGTCTCAGCAGACAGTAGCATCTCTATCAGAGAGTTTTTGAAGAAAAAACTGGAGAATGAAAATTGGCCAGAATTGTATGTGTCTGATAATATAAATGATAAATATAATATTTTACCAGGTACATACTTAAAAGCTATAGAAGACAGGCTACTGAGTAAAACAAAGATAATAAAGAAAAACAGAAGGCATAAGTCACAGTTGATTAAGGGTTTACTACTGTCCTGCAAAAAACTAAAACATCTTTATGGTATTAGCACAGATCCACACAGGCCTCACCATTTAATACTATAAAGGTTATAAGAAGATAAAATAAGAAACTTAAAGCTGCAAAAATGTGGGAATCCAGATTACTATCATCGAACAACGTCAGGAGTAGGTGAAAGATAATTAACCCTCACACTGCACACTTGATTTGAATTACCCTGCACCTCACACTAGGGTCCACTGGACCCCAGTAAAATGTTAGAATAGAATAGAATAGAATCTTTATTTGCCTTTCAGTATTTTTTCCATACAATTGGCATTGCCAGTGTGTTCAATATTTTTTTTAAAAAATTACGATTATTATTGTACATAATTGTGCCTGTGCAGGGCAAACAGATACACATTCTAAAGTGATATTGATAATACAACAATTATACATTCACAATAGTAATTATAATATATCATAACAGTTAAATATACAATAGTATCAAGATATATTTATGGTACATCTTACGTATCCATGTAAAAAGTCTTAGTTGGTACATTACTGTCACAAACATATAGGTATAATTCATGTGGCAGTTTTTTGTTTCATGTAGCATATCTCTTTTGTGTCACTGTTTAGAAACTCATCATGTGAGTAATATGGTGTACATTTGAGCCACACTTGTATTGTTTGCTTAAAGTTATTCATCGGTAGTTTGCTCATAGCCTTTGAGAGTTTGTTGTAAAATTTCAAGCTAAGGTGTTTATGGTTCTTTTGTGTTAATGTCAGCCTTGTGTATGGTAGGTCCATGTTACTATTATTTTGAGTATTATCAGCATGCACTTCAGATCTTAATCAAAGATATTTATGTTCTCTTTAGCATATATTAAACAATTATAAATGTATATACTAGGTAGTGTCATTATCTTTAATTCTTTAAAATGATTTTTGGAACTTTGTATTGGTGCTAGTTCTAAAATGCACCTAACTGCTTTCTTCTGCCACTTGAAGATGGTACTTGAACCCACTGAGTTACCCCAAAGGAATACCCCATATTGCAGTTGTGAATGGAAAAGAGCAAAGTATGTGGAGATTAGCAGATTTTTACTGATAACGTGTCTCAGCTTGTGTAATAGAAGGAGAGTTCGAGCAAGTTTGCCACAAAGATAATTTGTGTGTCTGTCCCATGTAAGTTTTTGATCTATATGTAAACCTAGTAACTTGACATTTTTTGTATTCTGTTCAATTGGTTTCAGGGTGAAGTAAATTTCTTGAGTTTTCAATGTGTTTATTGATTAAAGGTTGACTGTGCACCAGTCACTGCTCATTTCAGTTACTACTTTGTTGTATTCTATGACATCTTGCAGATGTTCTCCATCTGTTACTAGTGTCATGTCATTAGCATACAGTACATTGTTGCATGGCATATGATTTGAGAAGTCATTGATGTAAACAATGAACAGGAAAGAGGCAAGCACTCAGCCTTGTGGAATTCCTCTCTTTACTTTCATGGGTGTTGACTTTTGATAGTTTCTTTTTACTAATTGTACCCTGTTGCTTAAGTATGACTGAAAAAAATGTAATGGTTTATCTACAATACCATAATGTTCTAGTTTTTTATCATTATTTCATGTGTGACTGAGCTGAAGACTGTTGTTAAATCTAACAGTGTAGCACAAGTGAGTTTCTTGTTTTCATATCCTTCATATACATTACTAAGGAGGCATTCAACTGCTTTGGTTGTCTATAGTTCAGATCGAAAGCCAAAGTGGTTCTTACTCAATAATTTATTACTTTCAAAATAATTGTAAATTTGGATATGTTTGCAGGTTCCTATTACTTTTGATATAATGGGAACTATTGATATAGGTCTATAATTGTCTGGCATTTCTCTGTCACCTTTCTTATAGATTGGGAGTGTAAGTGTCGTTTTCAGACATTCGTCTAGTCTGCATATCGTATACCATGCATTCAAAGCTCATTAATATACATATTGGACTGTCTTATGTATATGGGACATTGTAAATGACTATGTAGTTACCTTTATTGATTTTTTTATTATTACAACAATGAGTAACATAAGATGTCTATAAATTGTTCATAGTATTATTGATAAATAATATTTTGTATTTCTTTATGGTTAACTTTCTCATATATGAATCTGTATAATGCAACAGAGTGACTTACCTGACTTTATTTAGTTAGTTGCCCTTTTACAATCCTGGCAACATTTTTGTTCTCCTGTCCCTTTTCTTTGAAAGTACTGAATATCTCAGTTTGCTGGTCAGAGGTTCTGGTCTGTCTGGTGCCACAGTATCTATTGTCAGTATTTCTTCTAGAGTTCTCTTCACATTCCTTCATTGTGTAGGAATATTCAATGTAGCAGTTAAATTCCATGCCAATTCATGCAGAAATTTCCTTCGTGGCTTCTTTACATCAGTGCTGGAAAGGGTAAAGAGAATTGTGGCATTTCTCCCACTTTAATTGAGAATGTCACAGAAAACCCTCATAGGCCATCTTCTTGTTGCATGTGCAGTGGTGTAAGTTTTGCATAGCTGATCGAAAGTGTCAGTACCACCTTTTGTTTTATTGTATGAAATTATCATTTCAGGTTTTCCTGTTGTTTTGTCGATATTGTTTGACTAGAGCATGGTAGACAGCAAGAGTACAACTTTATTCTTCTTTGGGACATATGCCAGTAGCATCTTATTGACATCAGAGGCAAAATGTGTATTTCTTACATTTTGAAAACATAAGAATGATTGTGGTATTTCAGGTTCATTTTTTCTTACAGTTCCCAACATTGTCAAACCAAAGTTTTCAATCATTGTGTGATAAAGAGGAACTGACAAAAACCAGTTGTCAACAGATAGGTTCCTATTAGTGTTATGAATCAGTTCTGATAACTGGGACAGCTTCATTTTTTTTCTGTTACTTCCTTGACAATGCAGGGAATAGCATTTAGTATGCACTAAGACATGCAATCATTAAACATCAAAATCTTAATTCCTTATTTGTCTGGTTTCGAAGACATGTTTATACTGAATGGATATCTGTCACGGAAGCCCATTGGCTACTCATCTGTTATGCAGTAATCGAAAGGGGTTTATAGGGACTTTCAGTTGTGAATAAATTTAGTCCAGATGTCCCAAATAGGTGAAAGTGCGTGTGTGAGTGACAAACTTGTCCAGTATTTCATCTATAACCACTAATAACTACCATGCTTCAATTGGACTAGAAATAGATCTTGTTTGACCCTTTGGAATTGGGAAAGCAGTAACTAAATTTCTGGATTTAATTCTTCCTGTCTTAGATGGTACAGGTGAAGACCACTTAAAGCCATTCTTACCTAGAAGGATGGAAGGATGTTTGCATTGGAAGAACTACCATAGATATCATCATCATCTTCTCCACCCTCTTCCGTACCGAATAGTTCCTGTATTTCGACAAAGTCAGGATCTTCATCAGAATCTAGGCCTCCAAATGGATTGTTTTCCTGGTCCAGCTCATCCGTAAGTGTATTATGTATATCGTCATCTGTTATGAGTCGTTTACTCATTGTCGCTGAAAAAAATAATAATAATATAGGACAACACTGAAAGGAAACAGTTATAAGTTATGCACAATATATATTTCAATATTGTATATTTACCAAGTTGTTATTTTCAGTATGCATAAATGAGCTACACAAAATGCGCACTGGGGTAATCATGACCCTCCGGACGTTCAACAATCTTTACAGCTTTACACTACTGCAACACCAATGCAAATGTTTGAGTTAACATCACATACGTGTAGGCAGTGTTACCAACTTAATATACACTATGTTTCGATAAACTGTTGCCAAGATACTCTTTGTAATACACAATAAAAATTACGCTAGGGTCCAGAGGATCCCAGTGTGCAGTGTCAGGGTTAACAAAGAAATGGGAAATTTGTCAGACACCAATAGCACACAACTAAAGCTAAAAGTAATCAACAGATTATCAGAAGGTCTCATATCTGTTACTAGCATTGTCAATAAATATTTTACGAACATATGACAGATTTACACAAAACGACAAAACTGATCCCCTGCAGGAACTAAAGCACTCCTCAGTGAACTCGTGATCTCTATCCTACAACAGATCAAGCCACAGTAAAAGCAGCAAATAAATTACATAATTAAACGTCCTCTGACTTAAAAGGACTCTAATTTAAAAATTTAAAGTTAACAACAATTGAAATGGCCAAAGAAATTTGCCACATAGTTTATTTATCTCTGACAAAAGGCAGTTTTCCAGATAGGATGATAATAGCCATAGACATACCACTATACAAAAATGGAGATCCAATGTGCTGTGTCAACTGCAAACCATTTTTCTCATTTTCTCAAAGTTCCTGAGAAAATAAAGTACTTCATATTTATTCCATATTTTGAAGAGGAAAAGATTGGTGTCATAAATAACAGACGATTTGGACTGCAGAAAGGAAAATCAATAGTTTCAGCTATTTGAATGAGTAAATATCTTTCACAGGGATTAGATCAATGGCAAAATCCTCATGGTATATTTTGTTACTACTGTGTGACTTATCGAAAGCTTTTGACCTAGTTGATCATTACATTTCAATAAGGTGACTTCATTAGTATGGGGTTAGAAGAGCAGCTCTTAGTACAATTAAGATGTACCTACAAAATAGAAAACAGTAGAAACACAATTAGTACAATAACAATACCTAGTTGGATTTTGAAAAATTAGTCATTGTGTACCACAAAGCAGCATATTAGGGTACCCAATGTTTCTGAGATAAATTTGCATAGATAATCATACTTAGCTTTTAATACTGAAAGTGACGTAATTCTTTCTGCAGGCATTACCACTAGCATAACCAGTGCTACAAATTTAGTTGATGCCATAACAAAAAGCAAAATGATATTTGACTCAATCACTCAATGGCTTGGAATCAATAGATTTATTCTCATTAGAGAGAAAACTAAAACAATACTGTTTGGGAACAACAGAAGAAGACTACAGGAGTAATCTCAGTAACAAGTATGAATAGTATGAAAATGCTTCAAAAAGCACAATTCTTAGGCCTCACCACAGATAACAGTTCACTGTGGAAAGACCGAATTGGTATCACAACACAAATGGAGTTCAGCTATATTTGTTCTCGAGAACATTAAAAAACTAGTAACAGATGGTGCTATGTGAATGCTGTATTTTTCATATCTTGATGCCATCATGACACATGGAATTGAAATATGAGGTCAGTCAAGTGATGCAAAAGAAATATTCAAACTGAAAAATGTAACCATTAGAACAACGACTAATGCAAGATGATCAAACAGCTCTAGGCCACAGTTAAAAATATTAAAATTTTAACTTTCTGCAATATTTATGTATTCAAAATACTATTGTTTCCAGAGGAACATAAAAACAAGTTCAATAAAAGTGAAGTTGTACATAACCGTTCTAGCAGAAACTGTATAAATTTAAGGGTTCTTTCACATAACATGGCTTAGCTTCAAAGGAAGCCAATAAAACTGTACAGTTCATTTCATGTTCCCAATACCAGCTTGGGAGTGATGTGTAAGCAAAAATAAAACTGTTGCTTGTAAGAATACCATTCTATTTTGTCAATGAATACATACCACATGCAAAAAAAAAAAATTGGAAATAGGCACACAGTGTAGTATGAAACATAACAGCTATGGCGTTACTGCTTCTTTAAGTTTTGTTACCAGCAGTTTCTGTCACATTAATTAATAGAACAGCTAATAGCAAGTCAACAAGAATCCTAAGGATCGCCAAATGTGGGCAATATCAGTAATGCTACACTTTGGAAAATGTGACCATGATGTAAAGCTATAGAATATATTCCTTATACCTCAAGTGATAGTGTTTATTTTATTTCTTTATTGTGTGGCATACATTAATATTCTTAAACAATTTAATTACAAATTGGCAAACATTGAATATCATCGATAGCCTCCTCTGTTGCAGCAAGGAAGTCAATGAAGGTTCCCTTGTGAGCTCGAACTGGCCATTCTTCCACTATGCGCTGGGTTGTTGTATTCACATATCTATTTTCATTGTGAATGAGACTACTCTGCAATAAAATTAATATGTTATGTAATGACATTTTATTTTATAATTTATTCAGCATTATTTAATGTACAAAATTCATTGTAGTTCTTTAATTTTCTGTTTTTCACTGTTGTGTTATTGTAGCAAAGTGTACATAAGACCCTTGAGGAATCACTGTTGTACTCCCATTTTTGCTTGAAGTATCAATGTGGCATCCATGCCATTCAGTTTAGTAAATGAATTCTAAAAGGCACACATTGTGCCAACTTTGTACAGTTTACCTGGAAATAAGAAACACAGAAACTCAAGACTGTGTGTGGCATGAATTAATTTGGGCATTACTATCTACCTGTCAGTATTTGTAACACCAGAACTTCTGTTTATTCTTGTGTTCTACAGCAACAGGCAAGATCAACTCTTTCAAGCAGATGACACATGTTAAGTACTTGATCCCAGCCAAAGAACTTTTTACAGGAAAACTTCCCAGATAAAACTAAAATGTGCATTTGAGATGGGCAGTAAATTCAAGATACATTATTATGTATTTTGAATTGAAATAAAATGTGTGTAAATAGACTGCACAGTAGATAAAAATATCTAATTATATATGAAGCTATAGTGTTTAAAGTCACTTCCATGATAATTAACTAGAATATGTGAATGTTGTTGTGTAAAACTGACATATGAAATATGTACTTGGATCTGATCCATATATGTACATCCAAATCAGCTAAATAAATATAGACAAATGGTTTATAGTTTCATTTTTCCTACATTGTATGGATGACACAAATATTAACCATCACAACTGGAATTCTTATGTCTGTTTCCAGATTATTCCTGAAATACAATCAGTTTCTCTCTAACAGTGGAGTGATGTAGCCTTCATACGTCATTTATAGGCCTGAAAAAGTAAGGGTGCTGATGATCTCACCATTTAGCTCCATAAAACACCAGTCACATCACATTGAAAGTTAAGTTAGGACCTGAAAATTTACTTTCTATCCAAACGGTACATTTCTCAGTATGGGTTCTTTGACAAAAGTCTATCTACTTGTCCCCTCCACAGCACCTAGAAGTATATAACATGAGTTGTGAAACACACACTATAGAGCCTATTTACCCTATCTATTGAGGCTTTTCTTTCTAAATACGCAATAATGCCAAAAATGACAACAGTTTTTTTTCCTTCAGTAGGCCTGAATTTTTCACCCATAAACGCTCTCACACAGTCAATTTCATTATTCAATACTTATATTGACAACCTGAGAGTGCTTTTGACACTTTAACATCAGCTCCTGCTCAGTATACTTTGGAGTATATTGTTCCATGTAAAGGCGGTACTGTGTAACACACAGCAACTCCTGCTGGGTCTTGGTGATGGGCAGACATGCAGACAACAAAATACACCATCACCATGTGAATGAATACTTCACCGAAGAAAGATGATAGCAATCATCTGCTCAAGTGCATTCAGGGCAGTAGTTTGATTTATGTCGAGAACAAGCTGAGGTGGTCCAGAGGCAGCATGACTATACCAAATCAAGTGCCCGGGCACCAACCACATCACACAACATTTCGAGGCCTTTTTGGGAGTTTGTGTGATCATGGGTCCTTTCAGACAGATTAACATACAGGGAGGCAGTGGAATGTGTGTACAGCAGATTGACATGACTGGGTTCTACGGGATACTGAGACAAACCGTAATACAAGCTCCAAGCAAGTGGCCCACCAACACCGTTTAAACCAAAGTACAATTATGTGTATCCTGCATGACAACTGCTATTATCCCTAACACCTGCAGTGAGTGCAAGGATTGTCAACAGTGGATTTCCCTCTATGGGAAGGATTTGGTTGATGGTTGTTGCATCAGATCACCACAATTATGGGATTTCCTTGAGCAGTCCTCTTTACTGAAGTAGCAGCCTTTACCAGAAGTGGCATCATTAATTAATCCACATAGTCACAATGTGTGGGCTACAGAAAATTCTCAGTGAATTTTTAAGTGGTTCAACAGCAATGATTGAGAATCATCATTGGAGAAGGGATTCTTGGTGACCACATACTTGGACCAGTTTTTATTTCTCAATGCCTCAACTGAGGAATGTACCTGGACTTTCTGAAAAATGTCTGGCTGGGCTGCTTGAGAATATGCCTTTAGCTATATGACAGGTTCTGTAGTTTCCACATTACCGTTTGCCGACATCTGCACAGCATCTTCCCCAGACACTGAATGGGACACGGAGGCCTCATAGTGTTGCCTACTAGAAATGGTTCAAATGGCTCTGAGCACTATGGGACTTAACATCTGTGGTCATCAGTCCCATAGAACTTAGAACTACCTAAACCTAACTAACCTAAGGAAATCACACACATCCATGCCAGAGGCAGGATTCGAACTTGCGACCGTAGTGGTCACGTGGTTCCAGACTGAAGTGCCTAGAACTGTACAGCCACACCGGCCGGCTGCCTACTAGATCACTGGACTTAAACCTCCTGGATTTTTACCCCTGGGGGTATCTGAAAATCATTCTGTATGCTGCACCAGTTCCTGTCGAGTAGACTCTTCAACAGCATGTTCACGACACTTGCGACATGATTTGAAGAGAGCACGGAACGTGCGAAAGAGTGTGGCAGGATACAGTGTGCCATGTGAATTCACCCACTGCACCCTGTGGAGGCCATTTTGAACACCTGTTGTGATGTGGGTGTTGTCCAGCTCAGTACTGTGTTCCAGAAGGAAATCTTGTCATTACAGGCACACCGTCAATTGCAGGACATCACATTCATAGAACCTTTTTTCCTCCAGTTCCAGTCAGGAATCCACCCACGCAGTTTGTCAGTTTTATTATTGTCCATCCTGTATACTGCAGAAATACATGACAGCACGGCCTACGGTACTGATCCTCTACGACAGCGGCCATCAAACTTTACTGCTCGAGAGCCAGTGTAGGTACTGTGGGGCAATCATCAGGGCTGCATATGTACCAGTCTTATTATCAATTGGTACCCTACAAAAATTAGTACGTTATGAGCTCCCAGTAGACTAGCTGCAGCAGAGGCTCGATAAGTTGGGGGCTGGCAGCTTACTGTTGAAAGTCAGCACCGTTCGGAAAAGTTTGTATCTACTGTTCTTGTTTCAGATTGTGCTTGACAAAGAATTGTTGCATTGATTGTGTGTTGGATAATTAATTGATTAATAACAGTAATTGTTATATTTAAATGCATTATGCAGTATGAGAGAAGATCACACATGTTTACTGAATTATTTGAATTAATTTTCTTTCTTCTCACTGCATCGCATTGCATTTCAAAAGCCTCATTTACTTTCATATTCGTAGTTACAATTATGTACACATTTACAAATCCATGTTTCTTACATTAGAAATTTATACCATAGCAACTCATTGGTATGAGCAGCACACATCCTTGAGCTTTGAGTACTGGATGGCAACAAAACATTCTCCCTCTCTCATCTTCCCCTGAGGTAAGAGGGCGACTTTACTAAGCCCGTGCTTGAATTTACAAACATTAATTAAAATTAAGCACATATTAAAATAATACACACTCTCTCTTTAAGTATTTTTATTTGTTGCAGAGAGAAAACTGCACTGTTAATTAGATGTTATCACTAGTTGATGTTGTAGGATTTGGCTGTTAACTGCTATACACATACTATTATAAAATACGACTGAGAACTACAGGCCACATTAATACTTATTGAGGCCACATGCTGCTTGCAGGCCGCAGTTTGAGGAACACTGCTGTACAATAATGTATTCACCTCTTTTCAGAATTATATTATAGACCGTTCAAGCATTCTGGAAAACGAAACCCGATGGATATATGAACAATATCTTTTCAATGTATACAAGGTGTTCCAAAATTCACCAATTCTTTAAAACATTCCTCATTTATCCTTCAAAAGTTTTGATAATCATCTGGCTCTGCTGCAATTCTCTAAGATTTTTGGTATGGCTGTGTGTAGAATGCCTTCCAAGTTATTTTTTTGCCCATCACCGCTTAATCCTGTTTATACTTTTTGCAGCATGTAGTGACTGCACTAACAATACATGGGAGTTCTACACCATCAAGTGCTGACATGTTTGTTACATAGAGAATTCTAGCTGACTTATTGTCAGTCATAAATATTGCACAATAATCGTTTTCCATTCTTGTCCTCATGCCTTTAGAAAGTGTTATGTAATGGAAATGGCTTCATCACTTTCTGTTCTTTATGTATATATGCTCAGTGCAGACTGCTGCTTTGTATGTGTATTGTAAAACCTAAACCAGTTTTCACTTGTAAATATCTGACATTATACCAGAAAATCATCAGTGATACCAAGGAAGCCTTGGTAAATGAGAAACTGATATGGCAGAAAGTTTGTACTTACTGTAGTGTGACTGAGTTTCAATCATACATGTCTCTGACAACATCTAGACCACACTGATGCTGCTTAGCCACCTCTTTGTGGATGTGGAAGCACAGAAGAAGTAAACACCCGTTCTTTGGATGCGACAGTCGAGGACGACAATCCAATAGATTTATTCGGTGTCTGGTGGCATTAACATTTCTCTTCTAACACCTGTGCCAATGCTCCTGGTGACAAGAGACTACTGGCTACACAAGGAACTCTTTCTTTTCCCAGATGCACATAACATGTGATAACTGATACAATATATTGATACATGCCAACAGATGAATCGGGGTAGAACTGAGATAGAGGAAAGTTTTTTTTCATCATTGCATATACGTGTACACTCAAACTGAAATTTACAATATACCCACAATTGTAAATGTGTACTGAATGTACAGCTATCAGAGGATGAATACATAAAAATGTATATCTGAATTCGTATGCTAATTTATACAAGTTAATACAGTTAACTATAACTGACTCACCTCAGACCTATGTAGCAAGAATATTGATAGTACTTCTATCATTAATTTAAATCAATGAGTTACCAGTTTTGTACTTTGTACCTCCCATTATGGTTCTATCTCTGAATTTTGTTTTAACTGGCCTAACACAGTAGCAGATACAGTACCCCATAATTTTGAACCTTTGCCTTAGTGAGATATGTATACCTCTCAAGGCAATTGACTAAGATTTTTGAAACCAACCTAATTAAACCAGATATAAAGGTGCTAAGAAATTAAAGATTAAAAACTAAGTAGATAGCTGTAAAGAAAGAGAACTAAAAGGCAATAAAAGAAAAGAAAATCTGAGCTTTTTTGTGGGAGAACACTCGGAGGAAAAAATATCCAAGATGAGATGTCCCCACCCCCAGCTCCCCCCTCACTGTCTATACCATCTCATGCTATGTGTCAGCATCGAAACTTTCTTCCCGAGAAACAGCAATCTTGATGCATCACCCCATTCTGTTGCCGGCGTGTGCAAATGCCGCTACTTGAAACACATTGTGCAATGTTGTCACATTCCATTCCATCCAGTTTTGCCGCATAGGAATTGATCTTTCATGCGCAGACAATGTGGCTCTGCCCAGAATGGCAGTCATGTGATTGACATGATCTGGCAACATCTCCCAGCAAACTAGTGTCACTGTTTTCTTACATTTCCATGAAATAGAGATACATGTACAACTAGTGTTTAGTCCTGTAAATTGGAATGCAGCATTTAGGAAGTAATTAACAGCAATTCTGTGAACTCTTCTGTTACTATATCTGTCATTTGATAAAGTGTATGTACTACGATACCGGAATTCTGAGCTCTGTTCCCCTGCTTGCAGAAAAATAATAAGGAATCAATTATTGGTTTGCCTTTTTGCATCTACACAACTGTTTGTATACTTGCAAAAAGGTGGACCCATCATTAACTCATTATTGTATGTACTGCAGTGTGTAATTGTAATATTTCATTCCCACATGTAGAGAGTGTGATGTGTTTTTCTTTATGATTGTGTTGCAGACTGTGGGTATATATTCATTTGATTCGTACGATATTGCCACCAAGTAAACATCCTCTTTTGCATTGTCCCTGTCAGTCTACACCCACTCATCATTTCGCTCATCTATGTCTCTATGTTAATCTGTTGACACATCAGCTTTTACCTTTTAACTTATGCGACTCTCTGTCTGCCTTTTATATTTTGCAAAACATTCATTTGCTACTTCCTCTGTGACAATATTTTAATTAATCAACAAATCAGCCTTTTGTATTTTAACTTATGCAGCTACCCGTCTTTCTGTGTCGGCCACTGTGACAGAGAGTTTCTAGGCGCTTCAGTCTGGAACCACGTGACTGCTACAGTCACAGGTTCGAATCCTGCCTCAGGCATGGAAGTGTGTGATGTCCTTTGGTTAGTTAGGTTCAAGTAGTTCCAAGTTCTAGGGGACTGATGACCTCAGATGTGAAGTCCCATAGTGGTCAGAGCCATTTCAACCATTAGTCTTTTCACTTTCAGTTTGTCTTTTTGACAACCTCCAAGTGTAATTTTATAGTATGTTTCAAAATTTTTACCTTCATATGGCTGCAGAGTGGCGACTTGTATCCACTGACAGGACATGCTCCACCCATATGGGGCTAGGGGTATGAAATGACAATAGAGAAAGAAAAATGGTACTGACGTGCACCAACTGACTAGAAGTCTCTAGCACTAGTTCAGTTGTTGTTGCTACTTTGTGATGCTTTGCGTCCATATCTGTTCATCCATGTAGTTTGCTTGTGTCATTGAGAGAGTCTTTTGTGTGTGTATTCATCATCATCATCATTATCATCTCCTTGCCACCATCACAGCCTCCACCTCTGCTGTAGTCGTCTGCCGCCTCCTCTTAACCACAATCACCATCATCACCACTGTCACACTGTACTCGCCATCTCTGTCTTTGTCCCTGTCACTGCCACCCTCATCTGCTGTCATCACATCTCACCAGATGTCAGTGCCATCTTCCCCACCATACCGGCGATACTCCCCTGCCGATATTAATCATCTACTTCCGTCCCCTGTTTCTTTTGACCCCACAGTGGACACACCACCCTCTCCTCTGCTCCCACTTCACTATGTGGAGCACTTTCCCTGGCCCACCATGTTATGTCCACATTCCTCTTCTAATAGTCTCACCCCACCCATAGTCACTTCCTTTGCCTACCCTGCCCTTCCTATCCCTTCCCACAACCTCTTCCACATCGTCTACCACATCATTTACCTATCCCCCATTTCCAACTTTTCCCAAACCAAGCACCTCCTCAGCAACTCCAGCCAAACTAATAACTAGTCAAGCTATCATTGCAATACCTGAAACCACATTACAATCAACAAGAAACCAAATCTCCTCGAGCCTTCTGCAAGGACCTGCACCATGTCACACACCACCCTTTTCCAATTCCCCAACCCCCACCCCAACACACAACCACCAGAAACCCATAGAAGTACCCTAAAGCAGATCCCATTTCCAGTACCGTACTCAAAAAACCACAAACAACTCCTGACCCTATCAAACACAGCCCACCCCACCCCACCCACCATTCACCTTCTGTCATAGCTGTTTCCACTTTCATTCTCTCCCTTGCTGACCCCAAATTCCTAAATGCCGAATCCATCACTCTAGAAGTAAGGAAATACATCTCTCACATTTCCATCACTCAAATCATCCCCCCACAAAGATTCTGACCACATCAAATCCACAAACCCCAACTTTCATCCCAACCACCTCTTCAAAATCCCATGCACTACCTTCGGCATCATGCCTCCCTCACTCCATTCAGTACCACATCTAAACAACTCCAGCCTCCTCACTGTCCCCCCGCTTTCACTGCCATAACAACAATGATTGGCCCCGAGATCACGACAGTGGAGGTGGCTGCAAAAACAGTTCCAGTTCCACTTTAGAAATATGTAGCTGTTATGACTCACAGAGAGACGTCTACACTGGTGGGATTGACTTTTTGAAACCTTCTACATGGGGGTGTAGCCCTCATTTGCAAGTAATTGATGAAAATATACTGGAATTTTATGTGATACTCAACAGCATTGAAAGAGAAGTATTGTGTAGACTTGCTCCTTAACTCACAAACAAAAACCTACCAAGGTGAATGGCTGCAGGATGTGATAGCTGGCATCTTTACTTACATCACCTTATAGATGGTTTCATAAAGTGAATCCCACCACTGTGGACTACTCCTTGTCAGGTTCCACATTCCTTATGCAGGTCTCGTCAGGGAGAGATCCCTGATGTACAATGGCCGGTATTAAGTTGAACCTTCCAAATCCCTTCCACAGTCCTACCACTGCCAAAAATGTCGCATTTACAATGACAATTCATTCCTGAACGTAAAAATCCTCCCACCCATCCTCACTCTTAAGTCTCTCACTTCCTCAAACAATGTTCCTACCTCGCCTCCCCTCCCACCTGCAATTTCGTCTAACCTATTTACTCCAAGTGCAAGACCAACTCCCCAATCAAGAAACCAGATTTAATAGTACCTGCCTTGTTTAGATTAGATTTACTTTCATTGCAATTGCTCCATAGTGAGGAGGTCCTCTAGGATGTAGAACATGTCAGAAAAACAATAATGCATGACAAATATTTACAAATGAAACAAATAAGCTATTGTACCTTCCACAGGTCCCAAGTATGATCCTCATTTTTTTAAATGAACACTATATGAAAGAATCATTTTACAAACACTAATGCATTTAATATAACTACTACAATACTTATTTACAATGAACACATTACTGCCCTGAAGTAATGGTGTGTGTGTGTGTGTGTGTGTGTGTGTGTGTGTGTGTGTGTGTGTACACACACAAATCTGTTGGTTCTACTGAGAAATTCATCAATGGAGTAGAAGGAGTTGGCCACCAATAAATCCTTTAGGCTTCTCTTAAACTGAATTTCATTGGTTGTTAAACTTTTTATGGCTGCTGGCAAGTTATTGAAAATGTGTGTTCCTGAATAATGCACATATTTTTGTACAAGAGTAAGTGACTTTAAATCCTTGTGAAGGTTATTCTTTCTTCTAATACTGATTCCATGAAATTGAGCTGTTGGTTTGAAACAGTGATATATTTTTAATGACAAATTTCATTAAGGAATAAATATATTGGGAAGCAGTAGTTATTATCCCTAGTTCCCTAAACAGGCTTCTGCAGGATGTTCTTGAGTTCACACCACACATAAATCTTATGCACGTTTTTGTACCCGGAAAACTTTAGCTTGGCTTGATGAATTACCCCAAAAAATAATCCCATATGACATTAGGGAATGAAAGTAAACATAGTATGTCAGATTTTTCATTTGTATATCGCCCATGTCTGACACAATTCGCATTGCAAATAGAGATTTGTTAAGACGCTTCATCAGTTCTGTGGTGTGCTCCTCCCAGTTGAATTTATTATCAAACTGTAATCCCAAGAATTTAACACTGTCCACTTCTTCTATCTGCTTGTCATCGTATGTTAGGCATATACTCGTGGGACACCCCTTACAAGTTCCGAACTGCATTTAGTGTGTTTTTTCAAAGTTAATTGACATTAATTGGTTAGGAAGTAGTTATTAATGTCCACAAATATTTTATTAGCCGATCTTTCTAAGACTACACTCCATTTGCTATTTATTGCAATGTTTGTATCATTGGCAAACAAAGCAAGCTTGGCATCTGATTATGTTACTGATGAAAGGTCATTGATATACACAAGAAAATGTAAGGGCCCTAAAATGGAACCTTGTCCCATTGATCATTCAATCCATCCCAATACCTCACTCTGACCAACTCCCACTGGCGAAAATATCAGATTCCTCTCTGTCGCCCTCCAAAATATTCACTCCTTCCAATGACTGCATACCATGAAACAAATTTCCCCAGCTGCACACTCCATCTTCCATCTCAGAACCCAAGCTGCCTACTCCCAAAACCAAGTCCACTTTGTCTTTACTTGTCTTGACACCTTATTTAAACCTCTCCACCCCCTCACCCACACAACCCTCTCCCCAGATTTTCATCATGGTGTGACAGCAATACAGCATCCTATACCACAACATTCGCACCCTACCCACTACAAACTCCTTGTAATGCATACCCTCTGCCAACACAATGCTGATACCTTCCTCCATAATGAGATGTCTCTCCTGTATCCTTCTCTGCACAGATAGTCCCCATCTCATGGCCAGAGGTGGAGTTGCAATCAGCCACCACAAGAACATCTCCATTTGCTTATGCTTAGCCCCTTCTTCAAAGCCCTGACTGTCAACTGTGCTACTATCTATGTCTGGCCTAATAATCCCCTACCCTACAATTTCCTCACCAATGTTATCCACACCTTCACCTATATCATTGCTGCTCACCTAAAAATCCATAATAGATGTCCAGCATAAATCCAGCAGTGATGTCAGTTTACATACTTCCTCCAAGGTGGCATTGTCCCCATCCCACAGCACACCTGGCCTGAAAGCAACACCACCCTAGACATTTTCCTAGCACCTCCCAACCACCTACCTGTACTCCTAACCATCTCCTATGCACAACCTCATCCTTGTGCACATCATCATTAGCTCCATATGAGAGTTATCCGAGACTACTCTAGCACCAACTGGAATGTGTACTGGCAATCTGCAGACATCCAGTTAGGAAGCCATCCCCTCATCTTCCAGCAACCTCACGATATCTCTGATGCCACATTCTTCCTGCAGTAGACTTCGTCAGACACTGTATTCACACACATTCCTACAGAGTCCATATATCCTCACCATCTCACATTCCCCCCACAAACCCCACTTTTCCTCTGAGAATCCGATCACATGTACTATTTCTTCCTGCAAACTTGCGACGGGGATACACAACATGCCTCCGGCAAATTCAGTGACACGTGAGGAAATTGGGATTCTGGTACTGGCACCAGACATGCATCACACTCAACACTCTCCATAAACTCTTCCAAGTACTGGAAAGCATTCCATTGACTCATGGGTAATGACCTGCTCCTCCACAACCATCATCCCTTACCTGACAGCTGGAGCAAAATAGACCACATCTCATCCCATCTCTCCGACATCATCTCCATTCCCGATGACCCTTTTTATATTACTCCCTTTTTTCTACTATCAATGAACATACTAATACTGCTGCCCCACTCTTGGCTCCCAGCACTTGGACTATATACCTCAAACAGAATAAACACACCTATCATAACACATGACATAGAAAAAGTACTTTGCAGAAAAAGCACCACATTCCCTGTTGCTGACCACATCATGTATCAACACCAAAAAGACTGTCCCCTATCCTTTCTAGTTACCCTTGCAACCCTTTGTACCACTATTCTCTCCACAGGTTACTATCCTGAACCTCCAAACTCCTACTTTTCCACTAACACCCTTCTGATACCTCCCTGCTACCACCCCATCACCCTCACCTCAATGATTAGCAAGGTCTTCGAATCTGTCCTCTCCCAACACATCCATCAACACTTGAACCAACTCCACCTGTGACATTTGCCTGCTTTATATCTTCGTTGATAGTCGTCAGTGTTGACGTACTGCATTTTTATACTGGCTGAGAAATGGAGGGGTGGAGCTTCAACAATGATTATTGTAAACGATTTAGCCTGCAGTTGCACAGTTGCTTTTCACAGTTCTTTACTTTCATTGTTCACAACCCCACAATATTACACAGTTACATGGCCAGTTCCCTACTGGTAAACTTTGGGTAACCCTCATTAATAGTTTGCAGGCAAATGTCAGCATACTGCTACAATAGTTTACCGTTGAACATCTATCAGCAGTAAAAACCTAAGCACACAATTTTTGCAGAATAATGAGGTATGTGTGACACTAATGAACAGACACTGTCATTGTTTTAACATATGATCTATTTGTGTTACACTTATTTCAGTTAAGTTGACGCATTGTTGAAGATCTAATCAATACAGGTTTTTTCATCTGAAAATTGTGCATGGACTAACTGTCTCAGGACCAAAAATGGGGCCTCTGTATATCATCACAATAATAAGTACTGAAATTATAATTAAAACAGAACTCATTCAATTAACTGAGTTTATAGAAAAATTCCTTCTTTTTAACAGTTTCTGCTACTACAAGGGTTAGCTTGAATTATTTGTTTAAATGATGAAATTAATAGGTATAGTTATACAGACAATACTTTTGACAAACCTGGTAATTATTTTAGAATTAATTAAGGGCTGGCTTTGGTAACATGTTTTTGAATAGAGCCAAATAAATACTTTAAGAATGTAGTGGTTCTTCTTCCAAATGTTTATAATGAGTACAGAATTTGTATTTGTTTATAAGTCAACAGTAGAAACTAAGTTACAGAACAGTTACTGATTTCACCCTATAACAAAGGATAGTGATGGTCAAAATAAATTATGAAATTGGACACACATAAAACTGAGCACAAAATTATTCTTGGTGCTATATTTCTTAAGAATGAGGGCCATACTTTCTCTTTTATGAAAATGCAGGTTATACTCATGTATGTTGACAATAATTAGTCAAAACTGAATTTAAGGAGGCAGATGGCTAAACAAGAAAGGAAGTAAAGAGATCCCAGCTTGCTTCATCACACTACCCGCTCATTAGATTGACCAGATAGATATTACAAGGAGCTAACTGGCCAGTTCAATGACCACAGCTGGCCTCAAAAAGTGGGTTTAACCATCTAAACACAAAAGAATATTACATCAGGAATCTTCTTATAAAAATTACAATACGTAAGTTTTTCAAATTTCTACTTATATGAATTGGCCATATGAAGAACCCCATACAAAATATTTACATACAGTGTATTATACGATGGCACAAATGTGTTATAACCTTTAATCACTAATAAATTGCTTGGATATACAAAAGTAGAAACACTAGCAGGTTACATGCTACTATCTCCGTATCTGTCACTTGACTGCCGTGCCGTGACATGCGGCCGGCACCGTTCATAGCCAGCTGGCGCTACCACGCTCGGCCGAGCTGCAGAGCGCCTCTATCGCCGTGTTCGCGTACTGACGTAGCGGCACTTTTAAATGTTGTGGCACTGTCACAACACTTTTCCCCCCTTTGAAAAAAAACTCACTGCATTGGAGAGACGGACAGTGCGGAGACAACCATGGCCTCGTGGGAGACCCCGAGAAGATCCCGCGGAGAAACACGAGAATATGGTCGAAAATGTCCAGGACGGAAGCTTGTGCGTTTAACGTGCCTCCTGGACGATATGATGGGTGAAAACTCCGGAGCAGCATCCATAGGTGTCGTGGACCTGGGGCTGTGCTCCAGCGAGATGGGTCCCGGAGAAGGCGGCGTCGCGACTGGGGCCGGTTCCGGCGTACTCGGAAGCGGCAGCGACGTCGGCTGCACCGACACGCACGGGAGATCGGCAACAGCGACAGGACTGGTGTCTTGGGCTGGTGGAGGCGAAAGAAGGGGCGGTGGCACCGGCGTGGCCACCACTCGTGGGCGCATCTGGTCATAATGGCGAACAACCGTGCCATCGTCCGTACTTAATTCACAAAGCCAGCAGCCGCGAAGAGCCTTGACCACCCCTGGAATCCATTTAGGGCGAGATCCATACCCTCGTGCCCACACGTCGGCGGCCACCGAGTATTTTCCCGCACTAGGGGACACAGTACTAGGCCTGACAGGGTGAAGCAGTTGCAGTAGAGTGCGCGGTTGGCGGCCATGCAAGAGTTCAGCAGGGCTGCGATCACCCAGAGGTGTGAAGCGATAAGTAGAAAAATCAGTAAGGAATTTTTTCATCTGGCTTTTGAAAGTGCGGACAAGGCGCTCGACCTCCCCATTCGATTGGGGATGGAAGGGCAGAGCGGTAACATGATGAATCCCGTGTCCAGTACAAAAATCACGGAAGGCCTGCGAAGAGAACTGAGGGCCGTTGTCCGTGACAATCGTGGATGGAAGACCTTCTAGCGCAAAGATTTTATACAAAGCCAGCGTCGTCGCCACAGTGGTGGGCGACGGACTTCGAACCACAAACGGAAACTTCGAGAAGGCGTCACTCAACAGTAGCCAATAAGTGCCGAGGAAGGGTCCGGCAAAGTCAGCGTGCACCCGTTCCCATGGCTGCGCCGGATCAGGCCACAGAGAGGGCATTGTACGGGGTGCAGCCAGTTGTTGAGCACACTGACCACACGCAGCGACCATGTGGGAGATGTCCGAATCGATACCGGCCAATAAACATGCCTGCGGGCCAGGGACTTAGTCCGAGAAATCCCCCAATGGCCTTCATGCAATAGTTTGAGAACATCTTTGCAGAGAGAAGCTGGCACCACGACCTGTGGAGATGCGCCATCCGTGGCCAGAAGGGCAACACCCTCACGAACAGACAGACGAAGGCACAAGGCATGGTAGTTGTGAAGGGGATCTGATGCCCGGCCCCTGGTCCTGTCCGGCCAACCCCGCTGAACAAAACCGATCACCTGACGCAGGACCGGGTCCCGCGCAGTAGCCGACGCGACCTGCGAACCTGTAAGCGGAAAACCCTCGACCGCACGACGTTCTTCCTCATCAATGTGGAAACAGAGTAGTTTATCTCGATCGAAAACCAGGTCGGGGCCCATCGGCAAACGCGACAACGCGTCAGCGTTGGCGTGCTGCGCCGTGGGGCGATAGTGAATCTCATAGTGAAAACGAGACAAGTATAAGGCCCAACGTTGCAGGCGGTGAGCTGCCTTATCCGGAAGCGACGCTGAGGGGCTGAACAGAGAGACCAGCGGCTTGTGGTCGGTGATGAGGTGAAACTTAGAACCATACAAAAAAACGCTGAACTTTTTTAGAGCATAAATGATAGCGAGCGCCTCCTTTTCGATTTGAGAGTAACGCCGTTGGGCATCGTTGAGGGTCTTGGAAGCATAGGCGATGGGTCGTTCCGACCCATCCTCATACCGATGGGCGAGAACAGCCCCTAGGCCATACTGTGACGCGTCAGTCGCCAGAACCAAGTGCTGACCCGGACGGAATGTGGCAAGACAAGGCGCTGACTGCAAATGAGCCTTCAGGCGGACAAAAGCCTGCTCACACTCGTCGGACCAACAGAAAGGAACGTTTTTGCGTAACAGCTGATGCAGAGGATGAGCCACCGCCGCCGCAGATGGAATGAATTTGTGATAATAAGCAATCTTGCCTAGAAACGCCTGAAGTTCTTTGACCGTAGACGGCTGAGGAAGAGCGGTAATGGTTGCCACATGCTGATGTAGAGGACGTATACCTTCACGGGACAAGTGGAAACCAAGATACACAATGGAGGGTTGGAAGAACTGTGACTTGTCCAGATTACACTTCAACCCAGCCGAATGCTGAACCCGAAATAATGACCGCAAATTGCGAAGGTGCTCCTCAGTGGAGCCCCCATGACAACAATGTCATCCAGGTAGTTGATGCAGCCAGGAACGGAAGCCGTGAGCTGTTCCAAAAACCGCTGAAAAATGGCCGGCGCGCTAGCGACACCAAATGGTAACCACTGGTACTGATACAACCCACAAGGAGTGTTGATGACGAGAAATTCCTTGGAAGACGCATCCAACGGCAACTGATGGTACGCCTCCGATAAGTCAAGTTTGGAAAAGAACTGGCCCCCAGCGAGCTTGGTAAATAACTCCTCAGGACGGGGAAGAGGATAAGTGTCAATGAGGCTCTGAGCGTTTACAGTGGCTTTAAAATCGCCACACAATCGCAGACTCCCGTTTGGTTTAGAAACCACCACGATTGGCGATGCCCATTCGCTGGAGGTAACAGGAAGGAGAATCCCTGAAGCTGTTAACCTGTCTATCTCAGCCTTGACAGGTGCACGCAACGCCATCGGTATAGGGCGTGCCCGGAAAAACTTAGGGCGAACTGTAGGTTTAAGAGTAATGCGGGCTTCAAAATCCTTGGCACGACCCAGACCAGCAGAGAACACGGACGAGAATTCAGAACACAATCCATCCAGCTGTTGATACGGAATATCCTCAGATATGAGGTGCACATCATCATCAATGGAGAACCCAAACAGCTGGAAAGCATCATAACTGAACAGATTTTCAGTGCCCGCATGATCCACCACATAAAACGTGAGGGTCCGAACAACAGACTTGTAGGCAGTGGAAGCATCAAACTGGCCAACGATAGGAATTTTCTGCTTATTATAAGTTCGTAGATTTCGCGTAACTGGAGACAAGGGAGGGGAGCCCAAGTCCAAATACGTGCGAGAATTAATGAGAGTTACTGCAGAGCGAGTGTCCACTTGCATGCGAATGTCTTTATCCATAACACGAACAGTAACAAACAACTTATTTGTTTGAGAAAGCACACAGTTAACATCCATGTCCGATGCCTCATCCTCGTCGACAGGAACTTTAGTGGACTGACACACAGAAGCAATGTGGCCTTTTTTCCTACAGGAATTACACGTGGCCCAACGTTTTGGACACGCGGCCCTGTCATGCTGTACGAAACAACGTGGACAAGAAGGAAGTGCGGAACGAACCTGCTTCTGCGGTTGCTGTTTTCACTGCGAGCGTGGCGGCCCAACGCGACGTTGTTGACGCGAGTGAACCGCCGCCACATCGTCGTTCCCCTGTGAAACAGGCAAATTGTCCGCATCGAAAGTGGTCTGTACGGCGCCTACATCACACCACGCGTCTATTTGCGCACCAGCAGCGTGAGACACTTCAAAAGATTGAGCGATGCTGAGAACTTACGACAACGACGGGTTTGGCAGTTGTAAGGCACGTTGCCGAACTTCTTTATCCGGAGCAAGCCGTAGAATAGCGCCCCTAGCCATTGAATCAGCATAAGACTCATAATGAGTGTCCGTGACAAACTGACATTTCCTACTCAGACCGTGTAGTTCCGCCGCCCAAGCCCGGTAAGATTGATGGGGCTGTTTACGACATCGGTAGAACACCACGCGGGCGGCAATGATGTGGGTGTTTTTTCGGTAATAGTTAGACAATAAGTCACACATTTCTTGGAAGGACAGAGAGGCAGGTTCCCGCAGAGGGGCTAACTGCGATAGCAGCTGATAGATCCGAGGGGAAAGCCAAGATAGAAATAACGACTTACACATAGGAGCGTCAACCACGCCGAAAGCCAAGAAGTGTTGCCGCAAACGCTTCTCATAATCCTCCCAGTCTTCAGCGGCCTCGTCGTAAGGAGGGAACGGAGGCGGAGAAGCGGAAGACAGACGATGAGTAAGCGATGTCGACAATGCCTGAATAGCAGCCGTCAGCTGTGTGTGTTGTGCCTGAACGGCAGCCGTCAGCTGTGTTTGTTGTTCAATGAGTGCTTGCAGAAGCTGTTCCATGTCCACCCCCACACGAACACACAATGCCACAACGCAGGAAAAAAAATATTCGACCTCGTCGCCAAAAAGTGTTATAACCTTTAATCACTAATAAATTGCTTGGATATACAAAAGTAGAAACACTAGCAGGTTACATGCTACTAACTCCGTATCTGTCACTCGACTCCCGTGCCGTGACATGCAGCCGGCACCGTTCATAGCCAGGTGGCGCTCCCACATTCGGCCGAGCTGCAGAGCGCCTCTATCGCCGTGTTCGCGTACTGACGTAGCAGCACTTTTAAATCTCGTGGCACTGTCACAACAAAAATATCCATTAGTTATATTTTAAGTAAAGACTACCTAGACATTTTCATCATAACTGATGTCCTTTTTGAATAAAAAAAGATTACATTCTAAGATACATATCACTTTATACAGATCCAGTCTTGCCTCAAACAGTCTTGCTCATGGGTTGCAAAAAGTTAAATTGCACTGCACCTTGCAGTTAAATTTTAGACAGAAAATTTCACTTGTTCAATGTTTAGTATTTCGCAAAAGCACTTTCACTCTTTTAATGCGGTTTTTTTTTTTTTTTTTTTTTTTTTCCCCCACCAAGTCGTTCACACCTTCTACAGGTCCAAGTGGCAGTTATTAAGGAAATGCACTACTATCAGCTTCCTTGGAGGTGGTTCTTCTCAGCCACAGTACACGAAAAAGTAAGACAAAATACCCTATTTTAGTATGCTCACTTTTACTTCTAATTAAGTATAAGGAAAAACAGTTTCACACTAATGGTAAATAATGGTCATTACTTTATAAATACATACATTACATAGTTCTCATACCATCAAAATAATGAGCACTAAAATGGACTGTAGTACAATAGGTGGGGACTAGTAAAAATTTTAAAATCAGGTACACATTACACTGCAAAATGTTACTCTAGGTCATAACTCTGTCTGTAATTGGTTAAACTTGAAAACTTTGGGTTTCTTTCCCATTTGAAATTCACTTAAATGCCAAGTCCTCGTTTGAAATTCACTTCACTTATGGACTCCTATCACCTCCCAGAATGAGATTTTCAATCTGCAGTGGAATATGTGCTGATATAAAACTTCCTGGCAGATTAAAACTGTGTGTCAGACTGAGACTCGAACTCGGGACATTTGCCTTTTGCAGGCAAGTGCTCTACCACTGAGCTACCCAAGCACGACTCACGCCCTGTTCCTTACAGTTTTATTTCTGCCAGTACCTCGTCTCCTACCTTCCAAACTTTACAGAAGCTCTCCCACGAACCTTGCAAAACTAGCACTCCTGAAAGAAAGGATATTGCGGAGACATGGCTTAGCCACAGCCTGGGGGATGTTTCCAGAATGAGATTTTCACTCTGCAGTGGAGTGTGCACTGATATGCAACTTTCTGGCACATTAAAACTGTGTGGCGGACCGAGACTCGAACTTGGGACCGAGTTTGAGTCTCGGTCCGGCACACAGTTTTAATCTGCCAGGATGTTTCCCATCACCTTAATTTCCAAAATATTTATATTACCTCTAGCTAAAACTAAAGATATGCTGTAGTGTAGATTTACTAATCATTACATTATGAAAGAAATAGTCCTCATCACATAACTTAATTACTATTCAATTCAACATTAAGGGAATAGAAGTTGTACCAAATCATTGCCCTACTTCTCCACTCAGCTCTGAGTATTACTCTCACTCAACCAGAAAATTAAATCCTCTCAAAATGTTACCAAATAGTTGGCCTATCAGGATATTCACATCATTCTAGCACCACAGTAATCAGTTAACCAACAAAATTACTTTTCTGCATTCCAATATTACCCCTTTAAGCTCATAATCCCTCTGAACGCAAATAGAAGTTTTCAGATAACCTATAGACCCAATAATGCTAAGCTCTCATTCCCAGCTACAGTGTCATCAATTTCATAATATATGTAGTACCCAATGTTGCCTAGTTCAAAATTAGATTGTCAATATAGTTACACACATTTGTTTTTATACAGTTATCTTTTTCATTAATCAATCATGTCTGTCAGCTCCATTATTTTACTGTGGAAATCTTATCCACTAACCATCCAACAGAAAGTGCACGATAGACTAAGAGTACTAATTGGCCAAACATGGAGATTGCACCCCTCCAGTGTCCCTCACACATACAAAACCCTCATCCAACGCATCCTTTGCCAAGCAAATCTTACACAGTTATTTGCTTCCCCTGAGTTTTGTAAGTTCCTTCAGATCCTCGAACTCCATGCCCTCCACCTTGGTTCTGTGTGTTTCTTCCTTCTCTGACATGGATCCCTTACCAACTCATCAAATTCCCACCTCTCCTCACTCACACAGATCACCTCTGAAGAAACTACACCATCTGCAAACTTTACTCAAATAATCCTTTAGTTTCCCATACACTTTCCAACCATAGTGTGCTGATGCACCTCCACCAACACCTCCCGCCAACCCTACCCTCCTCCACATACTTCCCCAAAGTAACTTCAACTATCTTCCCCTCCCAAATCATTAACTGTGTCCAGATAGTTACCCTTCCTACCAACTTTAAATCCACCCTACCCATTCCACATCATCAAGGCCTCCTTTCCTCCCTTCCTCATATTTTCCCTGCCCCCTTTTTTCCTCTTCTACCCATGCTCACCAAGCCCCTTTACCTCATCAAATTTTAGCCTCAGTAGAACCTCCTCCACTTGAAACTGTCTTGAATCTCAACAGCCATCCCTACCTCTCAATAAAATCTGCACCAGTCCTCTATTCGTACACCGTCTCTATTCTACCATCTTCAACAACCAACCTTTCCCCTTCACAAACAGTCTAAGAAACCCAGAGCAGGTCCTACCAGCTTTAGTGCCTGTGAATTAATTCTTTTTAACATCTGTGTTGTGTGTCAGGGTTTTTTTAAAAATGTTTTAATTGTAATCTTACTGTGTTTCTGATTTTCACCTTTTTCACAACTGTTTTTAACTAAAACCAAAGGAAGTTTATCTCTTATATACAAGAACATCCATTTCATTTTGGCCTTTAAAAATTTTTAAACTCATTCCAAATATCTCATGTTTATTATTATATCATCTTATTGAAATTTTATTGTCAACTGGTTGAGGCGCAAGTTGATTGTACCACTGACAGCCCAACACCATCCATTTGCAGTGAGGGGCAATGAAATAAAAGGTATAGCCTGAAAAATTTGTTGCTTAAAAATTAATAATTATTGAGTAGTTGGAACATATGATACTTCTTATTAAATGAATAAGGGCCTTATCTGTTTTACCTCATTTCCCCAAGTCACTTTAGACAAATGCCGGTATGGTTCCTTTGAAAGGCTGCAGGCGACTTCCTTCTCTAATCCTATAGGACCAAAGGCCTTGCTGTTTGGTCCACTCCCCCAAATCAACCAGGTATTTGTATGAGTTGGCTGCTTCCAACAGTGACTCATGGATATTATAGACATAGGATATTAATTTTATGAAGTGCAATGTCTTACATTGCTGTACATTTAAAGCAAGTTGTCAATCTCTGCACCACTTTGAAATCTTATCAAGATCTGACTAAATATTTATGCAGCTTCTTTCAGATAGTTTTTCATTATAGATAGGTGCATCATCTGTAAAAAGTCTGCTGTCAGTATTAATGTCGTCTGCAAGGTCATTAATGTACAACATGAACAGCAATGGACCCAACACACTTCCCTGAGGTATAGCTGAAGTTACTGCTACATCTGACCATGACTCTCAAACGAAGATAACATGTTGTGTCATCCATACCAAAAAGTCATCAACCCAGTCTCAAATTTCACTTGATACCCTTATGATCAGACTGTTGACAATAAGCATGTGCATGGTACTGAGTCAAATGTTTTTTTCCGAAATCAATTAATACAGGCTTTCAATATTTCGTGAGAAAAGTGCAAGTTGGGTTTCACATGATTGATGTTTCCAAAATTCATACTGGTTGGCATTTAGGGGGTCATTCTGTTCAAGATAATTCATTATGTTTGAGCTCAGAATATGTGCTAAGATTCTGCAACAAATTGATGTCAAGGATATTGGATGGCAGTTTCGTGGATCATTTCTTCTACCTTTGTTGTAAATGAGTGTGATTTGTGTCTTTTTCCAAGAATTGGGCACTGTTTTTTGTTCAAGGGGTCTATGATAGATTATATAGTAAGGGGTCTAACACAGTCACAAATTCAGTATAGAATCTGACAGAAGTACTTTCAGGCCCTAGTGCTTTGTTCTGCTTTAATGATTTCAACTGTTCCTCAATACCATTGATACTTATACTTATTTCATTCATCTTTTGAGTGGTACAAGGATTAAATTGGGGCGGTTCTCCTGGGTTTTCTGTTGTAAAGCAACATTTGAAAACAGAGTTACACATTTCAGCTTTTGCTTTCTACCCTCAGCTTCAGTTCCTGTCTCATTCACTAGGTACTGGACACTAGTCTTGGTGCCACTAACAGCATTTACATCAACCAGAATTCCTTTTAGTTCTGTGAAAGATCACCTGACAATATACTGCTATGTTACTCATTGAAAGAAACAGACATTGCTCTCTCGACAGCCAGCACTGGGTGTTTAAGAGTGTCAAGAAGAATGTTCGATATGAGTCATCAGCTCTGGCCAGTGATGTACTGTTAATGGCTGCTGTCATGCCACCTTTTGGTGTATGACTTCACACTTTCATTGTTTGTTGGCAAAGCCAACTAATTCGGAAAAAAAGAAAAAGAACTGGTATTGGTGACACACTGATCTGTAGCTTGTGAGCAGGTGAAGTTAATGAATGTAATAATAAAAATATGTGGCTGTGGTGACAGATTGATCTATAGCTGTGTCCAAAGTGTCAGTTGGGTTGGAATGTGAAAATTTGGTTGTGCATTGGCAAAAACAGTGAATGTGACACTAAAAAATCCTGAATGTAGTTTCTGAAAAAATTGAGAAATAACATCATGTTATAGTCACCACATTGTTAATGGTGTTCATAGAATGCTTCTTATGTCACAGGTCAAAGGCAACAACTCATCAAACATTCCTCTACATCTGTTTAAGAAACAGTTACTGCAACGATTTCACTACCTCTAACACAGTAAATCATGTGGACAGGTTTGTTAATTATCTGACATGTTAAGATGTACATCTTAACATAGAGACATTGGGTCTCATGCTTGTGACACATTCACAGTGTTTAGAGAGTGAAGGTATTAAGAGAATCTTCATTTATGGTACACTCTGCTTGGTGACTTGCTCGTGCGAACTTAAATGATAAAGTAAGATGAAGCATTTATGGCAATAAAAAAGGCTTACACAACCTTGTAGTACAGTATGAGAGCAAATGGATTAGAACTCCCTACTGACTGGTTCTCTCAGGTAATCTCCATACTTACAGGGTCTAGAGTTGAGTTCCTGAACACAAAATTCCTAAAGCAGTCAATATCCCCTACCCCGTCCCATCCCAAAAAAAGACAATTTTGCAGATTTCTGAGTGCTGTTAAGTACAAAAAATACTTTCTCATGTGTATTAGTATCACAGTTTTTAATGCACACAAATAAACAATGAGAATAATTTGTAGAGTTGGCAGATGATTGCCACACAGAGGCATCTGGACCAGGAAAAGTGTCTGATCATGCGGGCTGAGGTTTCCCACAGTTTCCTCAAGTGAGTTGGAGCAAACACCAGGACCACTCCCAAGCACAGCACATGGCAGTTCTCCTCGTGCATTCAGAGTTTGCATTATGTCTCTAATGACTTCATTATCTCCAAGGTGTTAAACCATAATCTTCTTTCCTTCTTTGAGTAAAATTTGATTTCAGCACACATCAGCAAGCTTAATTTATTTAAAATAAACAGCAAATGATACAAATCAGTTTCAAATAATGCCAACTACTTCCTTTTCTAGGGACAGAGTCATGTTGTTCTCCTGGTTAACAAAATTGCCCATTTTTAATGACACTTACAAAATCTCTGAATTTTAGATTTACAAGACTATTAGCACTATGGAAAAACTCAAAAGTAAAGCATTTCTTTGCTGTCTCCACTGTTGTAAGAGATCAAAGGCCACAGGATCAATGTACTGGTAGTGACTGGGGGCATAGTTTCACTGTGAAGTCTAAACAATGATACAAATTGCCAGTGTTCTGAAAAAAAAAGGAAAGTTGTAGAAATGGATCTTACATCAACCAGTGAACAGGCATAGGTAGCAACTCGAAGCAAAGGTGAAATAATGTTGCTACATGTCTGTGGAATTCTGATGTTTTCCTCCATCAGGTCCGGTCCAGAACAGTGTGACAGTAACAAAACTCACTCAAATAACAAGTGGGAACATGAATGATGCTCGGTACATCCTCACAAGCCTCCTGTGCAGGGAGGACTGAACAGAAACTAGACAATGTCTCCACAAAACACAGCTTTAGGTCAGGCTGTCATCAGGAGCAGCAATACTGTGGAACTCACAGCATGGTGACATGGAACCGTGCAGTCTACACTAAACATTGAAAATTGAACTCTGAGAGAATGGGACAATAATCATCTTGAGGGCATTAAATGAGGAAAGAATAAAAACAGTTGCACAGATTACTTCTAGGTCCAAGACAGTAGGTGTACTATAAAAGGTGACTCACTGAAACAGTCCAGCACCATGTTGAACAGATACATTTCTAATGTTACAAATATTACATCATGTACACATTCTTAATTAACTTACTTGCAGTTTCACAGTTCAGTTGCACTATCATAAATTGGTTACAAAGAAAACAAATTTGTTAGGTTAGGTTTGAATGATGTTAACTCAGACTGACTGTTGAAATAATGCTGATTTTGAGGTAAATATTGTGAAAGGTGCAACACCAATGAAGGTACTTGATATTGAAATTAATAGTGCACTACAAATTAAGCATGTGACGCTGTAGAAATAGTGAGAACTTACACACAATCCCTGACTGAAAATCTGTTAAGTTTGACGCCCCACACATTATTTCCCCCAAACCCCATCATGAGAGAGCACATTTAACCACGTAGGATGAGTCAAGTTATAAGTAGTCAGGCATACATCCACTGGAGGATTCTTCCACAAAGGTACCTCAACCAAAGATTCAGTACCAGTCTTACACCATATAAGTTACTTACTGACATTGACAGGGAAAACAAAAATGAGCAGAGAATAAATAGGACAGAGGACATCTGCCCACTGAAAGGTAATGAAAGTGAAATAGAGCTTCCTGAAATAGCAGACACCTTCAACATATATATTGTAACTGTAACAGATAAAATAAGACCACATATAACAGACGAAGAGAATACAGTGGCAAAAATTCTACCATTGCATTCATCACATTGACACAGAGGTTTCAAACACAATAAACCAACTAAAAGTCAAAACATTTTTCTGGCTTAGGTGATGTTACACCATCTCTCATAAAGGAATGCAGGAAAGTCTACCAAAAGACTCAACATCTTTATTGAATGCTACAATAGAGAAAAGCATTTTTTCAGAATCAGTGAAAAAAAATAATTTAAGAAAATCAACAGAGGTGAATTAAGAAAATGCAGGCCAATATAATTTACTTTCACTTTTACAAAACACCCTTAATTGATAACGAAGAATAGAATTGCCGGGCCTTAGTTCTGAACTCCCTTGACAGACAATACAATTTGTGTGGGATATTGAAGGACCTGTCAAAGGTGCCTGACTGCATGAATCATTATGACCTAATGGAAGACACCTTATTACCATGGGAGTCAAAGGAAATGCTGTTATGTTATGCAGTTACACATGGTGAATAGGAAGGAATGCACATACATCAAACATACTAATGGGGAAAATATAATCAGTTACTTATCTTAGCAACAAACTGTGAAACATCTTGTGTTGCCCTTACTCTCAGCTAGCTGGAGTCCACAAGGAAAGAAGCAATAAATAAATAAACTAATAAAATTGAAAATTAATAAATGATCTCGGCCATCACGTCATTACTTTCAGATAATGAAGCTAAACTCTGGCTTCAGAAATAACACAAAACTGCAAGCCTGCAAAGGAATCTTCTCAAAACATACAAATACATACTATTTCAAGGGTATTGGCAAACCAGACTTGGAAGAAGTGTGTACAGGAAACAATAGTCTCCAACTTCTGCACACTGGTCAAGAAGCCATCTCAGCAGCTAAGGGATAATGGCAAGTATGACTTGTTCCATGATACAGTTTAACATCACAGTTCCTTACAAAAATACTACTTACCGAGATTACTTAAATTATTATCACAGTTTCCGAACAATATACTGATTGCTGCAATTAACCTCTTAACTTTAGAAATTGGTTGGTTGGTTGGTTTGGGGAAGGAGACCAGACAGCGTGGTCATCGGTCAACTTTAGATATGTCAACAATTCTGTCTGCACAGCATTTATTAACAACTGTGATTTTGGTTTATCGTAGTGTTCTCAAGTGAACAGTTGTAATGACCATTCCAACTTTAAAAAACATTCTTTCCCAAAAAAACCAGAATATTATTTAAAAAATTATAACACTTCACCACTTTGAAGTACTTCTATTGCGAATGTATTTAATAAGCACCTAACTATTTAGTGTAACAACGAAAATAATCAGTTATTGATAACGTAATATAAACGGATGGATAAAAAAATCTACTCACCAACTGGCCACAGGGGAAAATGCACACAAAAGAGTTCAACTTTTACAAGCTTTCAGAGCCTGTGGCTCCTTCTTCTTGCAGAAGAGTTGAAAGTGAAGGAAGAGGGGTGAAGGATGAGGACTGCAGAGGTTTAGGGGAAGGGGTGCAGTTCAGAAAATAACCCCGGGCCAGGGGAGACCTACCGGACAGGATGAGAAGGAAATACTCTCCCCCTACCACCCCTCCCAAATGATACCAAGCAGAAATTTGTTGATTAGGAATCATAAATAGGTATTTCCTCCAAAACTACCTGTACTGCCAAGAAATTTTTGCTAATAACTAAAACAGATGCTTATTTTAAGTTGATTTTATAATACACTACTGGCCATTAAAAATGCTACACCATGAAGATGACGTGCTTTAGGTGTGAAATTTAACTGACAGGAAGAAGATGCTGTGATATACAAATGATTAGCTTTTCAGAGCATTTACACAAGGTTGGCGCTGGTGGCAACACCTACAACGTGCTGACAGGAGGAAAGTTTCCAACCGATTCCTCATACACAAACAGCAGTTGACTGGCATTGCCTGGTGAAACGTTGTTGTGATGTCTCGTGCTAGGAGGAGAAGTGCGTAGCATCACATTTCCGACTTTGATAAAGGTCAAATTGTAGCCTATCACAATTTTGGTTTATCGTATCACGACATTGCTGCTCGTGTTGGTCGAGATCCGATGACTGTCAGCAGAATATGGAATCGGTGGGTTCAGGAGGGTAATACGGAATGCCATGCTGGATCCTGACGACCACGTATTACTAGCAGTCCAGATAACAGGTATCTTAACCGCATGGCTGTAACAGATTGTACAGCCACGTCTTGATCTCGAGTCAACAGTTGGGAACATTTGCAAGACAACAACCATCTGCACGAACAGTTCGACGACATCTGAAGCAGCACGGACTATCAGCTCGGAGACCGTGGCTGCGGTTACCCTTGACGCTGCATCACAGACAGGAGCGCCTGCGATGGTGTACTCCACGACTAACCTTGGTGCACGAATGGCAAAACGTAACTTTTTTGGATGAATTCAGGTTCTGTTTACAGAATTGTGATGGTCACATCCGTGTTTGGCGGCATCTTGGTGAACGCACATTGAAAGCGTGTAATCGTCTTCGCCATACTGGCGTATCACCCAGCGTGATGGTATGGGGTGCCATTGTTTAGACGTCTTGGTCACATTTTGTTTCCATTGACGACACTCTGAACAGTGGACGTTACATTTCAGATGTGTTACGACACATGACTCTACCCTTCATTCGATCCCTGCGAAACCCTACATTTCAGCAGGATAATGCACGACCGCATGTTGGAGGTCCTGTTCGCGCCTTTCTGGGTTCAGAAAATGTTCGACTGCTGCCCTGGCCAGCACATTCTCCAGATCTCTTACCAATTGAAAATGTGTGGTAAATGGTGGCCGAGCAACTGGCTCATCACAATACACCAGTCAATACTCTTGATGAACTGTGGTATCATGTTGAAGCTGCATGGGCAGCTGTACCTGTACACGCCATCCAAGCTCTGTTTGACTCAATGCCCAGGCGCATCATGGGCGTTATTATGGCCAGAGGTGGTTGTTCTGGGTAGTGATTTCTGAGGATCTATGCACCCAAATTGTGCAAAAATGTAATCACATGTCAGTTCTAGTATAATATATTTGTCCAATCAGTACCCGTTTATCATCTGCATTTTTTCTTGGTGTAGCAATTTTAATGGCCAGTAGTGTATATATGCAAATTATTTGTTTGTTGGGTTCTTGTTCCATGGATCATTTGCACTCCCTCAGGCCTGGATGCCTGCAGTGATGCAGTTGGGAAATGTGTCATACAGGTGTTTTATCCTCTCCTGACGCATGATGAAACACAAATATGGGAAACAGTACTCATTATCACGGATACTGGCACTGGGGTGGAGTTGATGTCCAAGCTGGTCCCATACATGTTCCCTCACAAACGGGATTTTGCTGGCCACAGAAGTACCTCAACATCGAGAAAGCAGGTTACAGAGGCATGTGCCATGTGTGGGTGAACATATCCTGTTGATAAATGGCACCACTATACTGTTACATGAGAGATGACACATGTGGGTGTAGGATGTCTGTTGTGCCATCAGAGTTCTGTCAGTCACTACTCGCCTCGGCCTGAAGTCAGAACCGATGGCTTCCCACTATATCATTCGAAGTGTAACACTGCTGTGGCTCAGCTAAATGCTGTGGCTCTCCTAAGCATTGGAGGAATGGGTTCTGTCTAGGTCCCGCCATACTCACCAATGGTGGTCATCTCTGTTAGTGCAAAACCAATTTGCATCACACGATGCATACTAGAGGAGCAACAATAAAAAACGAAAATCATCAGTATATACAGCATATAAGGAGGGCAATACCAAAGATCCCACAGCCGCTGCTAGAGTAGTGATGGCCACCAGAAAGAGGGGAAGCTCAGGACAGAGGCCTGTATGACCCTGTTTTCTTGGATATGGGGGGGATACTGACTGAAGCACCTTCTGGAACCCAGAAGGTACGTGACAAACAGTTCTTGAGAAAAATTGAGAGTGGACCCTGGAGACACCACTCATGTAACGTAGTAACTGTATGGTGATGCCATGTCATGTTATAAGCCTTCTGTAGGTCAAAAAAGACAGCAATGAGATACTGGTGACCTGCAAAGGCCATCTGGATAGTGACCTCCAGAGGAACCAAATCGGCAGTGGAATGGCCTTTGCGAAAACTGCCCTGAGATCAACCAAAAGTCCCCAAGACTCAATGGGCTAACACAGCCATTTGCTCACCATTCATTCAAGGAACTTACAAAGAACGCCGGTAAGTCTTACTGGACAGTAAATGTCCATTGTTAGGGGATTCTTACCCAGTTTCTCGTCACTGAGATGGGAACTCCTAATTGTTCCAGATCTGTGCAGGTGCTGTAAATGCCATCCGTTATAATTGCAGCTCAAGAGGTCTTCTCTCCGACACTTCGTGCCGCCATTATTAGAGCACGCCTTCATCCTCCGGCACCTCTTCTGCATTGGAATCCCCATTTCTGCATCACCGCTGAGCAGTGCCGTGCTGTCTCCTCAGCCAGCCGCTAACAGCTTCGCCCATCTCGGTGGCATTCCAAGGGTTGTTTCTGCCCTCAGCTGATCCAGAACTGTCCACCAGCTGTGCTGCCGCCTTACTTTCACTGCAGGTAGGCGGCACACACCTCAGAGACCTCTGGTGGAGGGGGGATGTTTTGTGACTGATAATTGCCTCCCTCAGGCTTATTCCTGCTGCTCAGGCCCATTTACTCCACACCTACCTCCTTGTAGCATCAGTTCTCGTCCAGCAGTCACTGGCTGTTCCTAGCACCTGCACAATTAATCAGATCTGGAAAAATTAGGAGTTCCCATCTCAGTGACTAGAAACTGGTTAAGAATCCCCTAACAGTGGACATTTACTGTCCAGTGAGACTTACTGGCGTTCTTTGTAAGTTCCTTGAATGAATGGTGAGCAAATGGCTGTGTTAGCCCATTGAATCTTGGGGCCTTTTGGTTGATCTCAGGACAGTTTTCGCAAAGACCATTCCACTGCCGATTTGGTTCCTCTGGAGGTCATTATCCAGATGGCCTTTGCAGGTCACCAGTATCTCATTGCTGTCTTTTTTGACTTACAGAGGGCTTATAACATGACATGGCATCACCATATAGTTACTACGTTACATGAGTGGTGTCTCCAGGGTCCACTCTCAATTTTTCTCAAGAACTTGTTGTCACGTACATTCTGGGTTCCAGAAGGTGCTTCAGTCAGTATCCCCCCATATCTAAGAAAACAGGGTCATACAGGACTCTGTCCTGAGCATCCCCTTCTTTCTGGTGGCCATCAGTGCTCTAGCAGTGGCTGTGGGATCTTTGGTATTGCCCTCCTTATATGCTGTATATACTGATGATTTTTGTTTTTTATTGTTGCTCCTCTAGTATGGGTATTGCTGAGCATCATTTATAGGTCAACTGCCAAGACTTGTGCCATGCTCTCTTGTCACTGTCCACCCACACCCAGATCCGTGCCTGGTTCTGAGAAACATTAGATTGGTGGCCCACACCACTAGTCGACTAGTTGCACTCCCGCCAGCAGGCGCCCTTTTCTCCACACCAAGAGCCACCACCTCACTCCACAGATGAGTGCGGCAATGTGGCAATGTCCGTGTGTTGAGTGATTCATTGCATGAAGGATGTTTTGGTCAACTGGTTTCCCCCCCACCCGCTCAGACAAGAGTGTCAACACAGTAAAATTCGTGCCCCTAGTGAAAGCATTGATTTTTTTTCTCTTCATTTCAGAGACTAAAAACTGGAAATACAAGGTCAGCTACATGTATATTCGTTTGTTTAACAGCTTCCACTCTTCCAGTCTTCTTTATATATATATATATATATGTCCATGTTCAAGATATCCTGGTTCCCTATCATTATGTCAGTTTAGAACAAGCTCTTTTTGTGATGCACACTACGTTACACAATTTTTGATCAAACAGGTATACTTACAAAATTTCTGTCTTTTTTTTTGTACACTGTATCTCTCTGTCTCATTTGCATTTATGCCTGTCAGGTGTCACTACGTGTGCAAATTTCATGTGTATGTGCCCGTAGTTACAAAATGCCACAGTTACACGAGCATATTTTTGTTTGTTTTGTGTGTGTGAGGGTGGAATATCTGCAGTTACAATTCTGGTTAGTGGTGAATGGACTATCAGTCAATCAATCACTGTGAAAAATTATCATCCTTTCTGTTCAGGTAAACAGTGTAAGTTAGGTTAAATGTTTCAGCCATGAAAGATAGAAATATTGTTTGACTTTTTGGCCTCATGCAGAAGAGTGTATGAGTTAGGAACCAGTAGCTAATTCCTAAATGTTTCCTTAATGAGAAGCTTGCAGATCCAGTAGGCCAACATTTTACTGCAGCTTCAAACTTGGCCTTTTGCCATGTGTTCAACATTTGTATGACTGTGTGAGTATGTCCATGAACGACAATGGGTTCCCTGAGGGTGAATCTGTGTTGGGTGTGACTTATTCGTCAATGTCAGTAAGATGTTGGTAAAGTCATAAGAAAAATTCCACCTTTAATTTTTTCATCAATTTCCAGTTTCACTGCCAATTTGTTGTGACATTTTGGAAACTGTTTGGGAAGATTCTTTTCGGGTGATCAACACACTACCTCTGTCAAATGAGTCAACCACTACTAAAAACAATGTGAAATGACCAGAGGGTAATGAGAGGTTCCATTCCCTTTTTGCATGTCGCCTCTCATTTTCAACAATTTTTTTAATATTTTAGGTCATTGCATGGAGGTAACAGGTGGAATAATGTTATTCTAATGAGAGTATTTGTACTGAGAACTCACAGTTTTTTTCACTTGATTGCTATGCATGTTGGGAACTGTATATGGTCTTGCTTTTAGTTTCCTCTGTTACTTTCCTGGATGGCCTGTTGTGAGGCGAGCAGTGGAGGATGTGGCACACTGCATTTCCAGTGAGAGGCTGCACTTCCACAAATACTGCGAGGGTCATACATCAATGGGCTTGACCACCTGGTGGTACGACTGACCTCGGTCGAGTTTCACCTGTTGTATGCAGGGCAAAACGACACGAGTGCCTTCCGAGTGTTGCCACAGTTTATGGGTTTACCATTCCAGGACATTTGGAATGAAGACTGCTGGTGCTGACTGACTGCATTGTCCTCATGATTCCGAGAATACTTGTGGACTGTGCCCTGCTGGGTGCAACTGTCTGGCATTGGATTGCTGGTGGTCTACGCATGTTGTTTTCATAGCCGGTCAAATGGCAAGTTCAGTGCCTCGAGCTAAATAGCAGGGGCATGATTGGTCAACTTAAACTGAGGCCAGGTGATGTCATAAAGCCCTGCTCGAAATTGGATGGAATGGTTGCTATTGGTGTGAATGATATTCTGAGATAGTGTGAGATAGTGAGCAGTGAATGCTGATTCCCAGTTCTTCGAGGGTAGTGGGGAGTTGAGTAACATTGGCTTCGCTCTTGCATTGTGTGGGCACAGGGCTTTTAGGATCTGATCTTCATTGGAGTCAGACGGCCTTGCGACATAGTCACACTTTTTCGGCAGAACTTAGAATTTTCGGATAGCGTTTGAGGCCAGAATTTGAAACAGAGTTGCTGCACAGTAGAAGTCAGTGCCTACATCATCAGAACACTGCATACCAATGACATGCTGCAGATTTCAGGACTGGTAAAGTATTTTTCTGCTCTGGCATTGTAGGACCTATCAATTTTATACTGAGGTCCTCAACAGCATGTGCGCCTGATTTGCTACAAGTCCACCTTGCTTGTTTCCCCATGTGATCCCATTTGAGCTCTCACTACTAATCGCGATACTGCAACATAGTTGGGGAAGTAATATTTGATTCATTAGGACCTCTAGTCATTATTGTCAATCTATTACATCACAGAGAGTAGGGGCCCTTTGTTCTCGGGCCAACTCTTATTCTCATAATAGTTCAGTATGACCTAACCTTTAGCGTACAGTTTGTATTGACAATCAAGTACCTTTGTGTTCTGATTTATAATAAACCACATTGTAATATTTAATCCACATACCATTTCATAGATAGATGTAGAATCCCATTTCCTGTCATCCGTTATGATAAAATTCCCATTTTCTTTACTGAGTAGATAATGATTTTTATTAAATTATTGTGAGTGTACACTTCTTACTTTACAAACTAGCAGGTTGCACTATCAGTTCCTTTCTTTACTGTTGTGCACATAATCGATTAGGTTGTAGGTAAGGAGAGGGTTGAGTGTGTGACGAGTTCTGATGCAAAATTCACCAGAATTAAAGAGGTACAAACTCTTCTTCACCCCCACATGTCACAGAGGGAGAGGGAGATTTGCTGAGGACAGAGTCTCTGCAGGGGATAAGCTGGGTGATGGCGGCACTGGGGATGTATTTATGGATTTCGAGGGTTTTGGAGGGGTCGATACAAAGGAAACACTGGTTGCACTAATGGTGAAATCGTCAAGGTGTCCTTGGAGGATGCGTTGGGACTGTTAAAGGTTAAGATAGAGAGCCAGGAAGGCGATGTCATCAGCATATTGGAGGAGGTGGACAAGTTGGGCTGGCTTGGGTATATCTGCGGTGTAAGTTAGGAGTTTAAAGAGAATACTGGAATGCAATATGCAGCTTTTTAAAATTTTTTCTTTATTGTAATTTCAGTCCCTTGCCCCATGTGGGCAGGAGAGGGCTGCCAGTGGTACAGTCCACTGCTCTTCTGCCAAATGGCTTTACAATAAATTCAGAAATGAAGACTCTTACGTAAGAAGGGGGAGAAAAAGCGGGACATAAAAAACACAGTAAATGGAGATGATGGCAGGTAAAATATACACTAATACAGGGACATGTACTGGGGGACAGTTAAAAAATCAACATAAATTTAAAAGAACATAGGTGCAAATTCAAAGTGCACTTAAAAATCTCTGGAGGCAAACACAAGTTAAAAGTCGGCCACATGATTAAAATCACTTAGTGTAGAACACATAAAAAAAATCACTGGAAACGATGGAGCACTTATGAAGAATAAAAACCGCTGGTAGGGACTGCCGAGGGACTAGAAGGTGGAGAGGAGGGAAAAAGAGGGGAGGAAGGGGGGGCGCTGGGGGGAGGGGGGAACGAGGAAGAGGAAGAAAAGGGAGGACAGGAGGTGCACGAAGAGGCAGGAGATGGGTGGTGTGGCAAATGATGAGGGAAAATAATGCAGGAGGGAGCACAGAGACACAGAAGGGGGTGGGGGGGAGGGCATGGGAGAGGGAGGTGGTGGGGGAGGTGGAAAACTGCTCAGGGGAAGGGGAAGGGAGGGGAGAGGGAGCCCTGAGGAATATGGGAGGAAGGTTGGGCTAGAGTTGGTAGGTGGGGTAGATGTCAGTTCAAAGCTCATCATCTGGGAGGGGTAGGTGCTCAAAGTTGCATTCGGGCAGGAGATGAAGGGTGTGAAGATGAAGAGAGAGCGGGGCACAATAGCAAAGATGCAGCAACAGGCTGGGGATGGAGAGGAAGGGGGACACCAGGGGGTGGGAGGTATCGAGTTGGCAAACGATATACAGGATGCGGATGTGTTCAAGGAAAAGGAGAAGGTGTGGGAAGGTGGTGAGGTCATAGAGTATGTGTGAGGGTGACAGAAGCTGGATATGGAAGGCGAGGAGGAGACAGAGGAAAGGGGAAAGGATGGTGCCTTGGGGCACGCCAGCAGAGGGATAGAATGTATGGGAGTTGGAATTGTGGATATAAGTGGGATGATGGGAGGAGAAGGAAGCAGTGAAATGGACGAAATTGATGGGGAGATTATATGTCTGGAGTTTGAAGGAGAGCCTAAGATGCCAGACACGGTCGTAAGCGTTCTGGAGGTCAATGAAAACAAAGATAGCAAAGTGGCGGGAGTAACATTGGGTTGATGGGTAAGGTTAAGGAGCTGGATGAGTGTGGTGATGTGTGCGGTGATGGGAGTGTTGATGTCAGAGGGGGTAATTGATCCAAATACTGGAAACTAGGGGTAAGTGGCAGGACAGAGGTATGAGTGACGTCAAGGATGGTGGGGAGAGGGATTAATCAAAATGGGAATCATCAAGAATGTAGTAGACCTTGGATGGTGGGAAGCTAAATGGTTAGCTTTACTGAAGTTGTCAGGGAAGAGGTGGATGGACTTTGGAGGGGCAGGTGCGTGGGAGGCTGCAGGGGTCCATGGGCAGAGGAGAGGGTGAGAAGGACGGGGAGGTGGTCACTGCCAATAGGATCGAGGACATCCGCCATGATATGACCAAAGAGGTTGGGGGAAGCAAGGATAACATCCAGGGTAGGGTTACTTTCAGGATGCGTGTGTTGTGGGAGAGGAACGAGATCACCAGGAAGGATGGCAAGGTACTGATGCCACTGCTAAAGGGTGGCAGGGTCACGGCTGTGGATGTTGAGGTCAGTAGTGATCACATAGGTGGAGAAGGTACGGTCAACTTGGGAAATGAAGTCGTAGGGGAGGGGAGCTGCGGGATGAGCATAGATAGTGGCACAGGTGATTGTGAGGGAGGGAAAAAAGATGATGAGAAGGTCTTCCGTCAGGTCATTGAGGAGGGGGTGTGGCTGGGAAGGGTAATGCTTGAGGTGGCCAATAGCGACCCTGTCTCAGGCGAGGGGTAGGGGATTGTCAGTGCAATGAAGGAGATAGGGAGAGGTGTGGACAACATGGTGTGGTTGGAGGAAGGTTTCATTAAGGATGAAGGAGTCGACCAGGTGCTGGGATAGGGTATGCATGAAGAGGTATTTGTTGGCAGGGAGGGAGTGGATGTTTAGGTAGAGGAGACGATACAGTTGACATCCTAGGAGGTGGGAGTGGGGAAGGTAGTGGGACGAGGAGAGAGGGGCTTAAACGATTGTGTCTAGGTGGGTGAAGGTAAAGTGGGCCTGGTTGTGGCAGTAGGTGGCACAGGTATTTAAATGGAAAACAGAGCAAGAGGAAAGGGAAATCTGCTGGAGGGCGTGGAGGTGTTGGAAGGGGTGGAAGTTTTGCAGGACAATGGTCAGGAACCATATGATGTTTTCAGCCATAAGGGGAGGACAGAGGGAATTGTTGGGTGGGTGTGCTGGTCAGTGGGGTGAATGGGGACAGTGAGCGCAGGGTTGGTTGGAGAGGATTTGGCTTTGCATTTGGAGGTGTAGGTGGGGTAGAGTTCATTGTAGGTGTTGCAGACAGGGAGAGAGGCGAGATTAGGACACTGTTTAAAGAAGTGGGAGGCTTTACAATGGGGGCAGGTGGGAGGCTTCTTGCAGTTTTGGGTGAGGTTGTTGTTGTACAGGAGACGGCACTCGCAGCATTAGGATTGATGAGAGGAATGGGACTGGTCAACAGGGTGGCAGGGGTTGAAAATCAGGGCTCCCTGTATGAGGAGGTGATTGATGGAGGAAGCCGACTCAGTAAAGATATGCATGAGGAAGGAAGGGCCGGAGGAGTTGGAAATATGGTGGACCAAGCGGATTTCCAGGTCAGGATGGGCATTCAGCTCCGCCAACACCTCCGCCTCCATGATCACAGGGCCGAGTTTGGTGATCACGGTGGTGAGGGTTGGTGGATGATGACGGGGTTGGAGCTGACGAGGAGAGGAGGATCTAAGGAGAGGGATGAGAGACGCATGGGGAGCCAAGATGGTACGGGGAAGGCACCAGAGGAGATGAGTATGGAAAGAGGGAGAGGAGTACTTGATGAGAACAGAGTCTATGCCAGGGGTAAGTTGGGTAATGGGGCACTGGGGATGTATTTTCGGATTTCAAGAGTGAGGGTGCGGACATCTAAGAACTTCGGATCAGGTTTGGCAACAATGAAAGTGTACAGGGTTGGGGCTGGGGAAACGGGTGAAGGGGTAGTATCCATGGCGGGATCAGAGGGAAGTGGGGCAGGCAGTGTTCTTTTGGAGGAGGGGTTAGAGATGATGTCGCCATTAGGGCGCTTGGGAGTTTTTTGTGGGTGTGGCCTGGGAGGAGGGGTGAAGGACTGAGTGGATGAGGAGGTGGTGGGAGGCAGGCCACTCTTGGGAGGCGGCGGCACTGGGAATGGAAGTGGGGCTCTCTGTGTTGGCAACTGTGGCGTGGCGGGCATTGCCTCAGGTGGGTGAAGTAGGAAGAGTTGTAGTGGAGCAGGTGGGAAGGGGGGAAAAGTCATCTTGTTGGACGATTGTACTTGGGGGCCAAGAGAAGGGACAGGAGCAAGAACAGGAATAGGAGCAGGGGAAGAAGTAGGGGAAGGAGCAACATAGAGGTGGGAATATAGGGATGAGGAGGAGATGGAAGGGGAGGAGACTGTGAAGAGGGGAGGTGGAGGAGATGGGTTAAGCTCAGAGGAAGCACTCCATGAGGGTGCAGTGAGTGCAAGGGAAGGGGAGGTGGAGATGATGGTGGTAGTCAAGGCGTCAATTATTGAATGTGGTGTCCACTGGTGACAGGAGTTGCCGAAGAGGGAAAGGAACTAAAGAAGGGGCCGATGGCAGCGAGCACTGGGAACTGGCGAACACCGGGGGGCAGCATTGGCGGCAGTGGATGCAGTGATGAGCAACGGGCGGTGATGCAGGTGGCGAAAATCAGGTGGCAGCAGCGAGCACCAGGTGATGGTGGTGACAGTGGGCACTGGGAGGCGCAGCGCTGGAAAGCACTGGATAGCATCGGTGACAACAGGCACTGGGTAGTGGTGGCAATGTCGGGCACTGGATGGCAGTGGCGATGGTAGGCATTGGGTGGCAGTGGCGACAGTGAGCACCAGGTGCCGACGGCGATCGTGGTGGCAAGCACTGGGATGCAGTGAGTACCGGGAGGTGATCTTGGCGACGACCAGGTGGTGGTGGCAGTGGCGAGCACCAGGCGGTGAGCAGCAGCAACAGTGAGCAGACGAACAAAAGGATGGCAATGGTAGGCAGACAGACAGATGGCAACGGCTGGGGGCTCCAAAGTGACGATTACACCCTGAGTGTAGCCCAGGCAACATAATTCTTCGACTTGGACCTGAGGGGATCCAACCCTCGAATCTGGGCCATTCGGAGTTGAAAGGAAATGTGATAAGTAGTCGTATATATAGAAGACTCTACCACAAACATTGCTAGCTGTGAAGTATCATCGTCGTAAATAATTGGAAGATATATGCGTTTATAGCAGCAGACTAAAAATAGTTGCAGCAAAGGAGGTGTTTATTACTTCCAACTAATTGCAAACTGAAATCGAATTGTTTAGTGTGAAGCCACAAAACCAACAGATGGCAGCCTGACATGCTGGCTGAGGAAGTGTGGTGGCTCTCTCCTTCTCTTTGCTTACAGCACTAGGCAATTGGTAGTACCAGAATATTTGTAGCCACACGAGTCTTATACTTTGCTCATTTAAAAATCGGAGCTTTGATGTATTTTGGTGAATTTCGTGTTCGCTAAACCAAAAGTGATGTGCTTTTGACACTATGTTCCTCAGCTCTCCCGAAATGATAGATGCTGTAAGTAACAGTCAGCCCAACAGAAATACGAATTCTTGAGGATCGATCCCCTCGAGTCCGAGTGATAAGATTATGCTGCCAGGGCTACACTTGTGGGGGAATCAAGCATTTGGAAGAGCCCCCTGCCCTGGCTGCTGCCGCTGTCCTTGTGCTGGCAGTTCCTGCTGCGGCCGCCGTCCGTCTGTCCGTCCGTCAACCGCCACCACCCGGTGATTGCCACTGACACCGGCACTGCGCCCCAGCCGAGGATACTGGGCTACCACTTTTGCCATTGTTGCCCAGCCGCTGCCTGGAGGGATTTGCTGGACCACCTTCACTGCCTGTTAGACTCATCACTGAACCCCCCCCCCCCCCACCCTTGTAACCCTTGTCGCCACCGCCGCTGCTCCTGCCACAATTGCTGTAGTCCTTCGCCACCACCACTGTCCTTGCTGCCACTGCTGTTTCTCGTCCTTGCTGCCATCGCTGTCAGCACCGTCACCATCTTCACCCCCCACTAGCAGACCACAACCATGTCTCAAACTCCATCATTTTCACCTCCCCCTAAGCTACTTCAACCACCATCACATGGAACTCATCCACAGACTCCATCACGGTCCTCCCTTCCCTCCATTCCCCCCACTCCTCTGCCATTTTTGGCTGTCACTTCCCACGACTCTCCCTCACCTTTAGCTGTCGCCCCATCGCCAACTTCAGACTTCCCACCACTCACAGCATCACCTATGACAGGTTCCCAGCCTGCATGGATTTCCACCCACAGTGCCGCAGTCTCTGCGATGCCTGTGCCATCGACCCCTGCATCACCTGCCCCTCAGTGAGGACCTGTCCCCCGCCACCTTACCCTGCAACTGATCCCTCAGCCCCCTTCCTACCCTGTCCTGTCCAAGAAACCTACTAAATGCCCTAATGTTGACCCTGTACCCACCCTATCCACAAAGAAAACCCCTGATCACTGTGACCCACCCACCCCCATGCACGCGACTCTGGCCCCACCCCTGACAAAACTTTCCATCAACACCTTCGTCCTCTGCAATCTTGATCCTCAATTCCTCGACACCCCCACCCTCACCCTTGCAATCTGTAAATACTTCCCAAATGCCCCCATCTCCATTCTCATTCCTTGAAAACACTCAATTCTTATTAAATCCCCCAATGCTTCCTTCCACACCGATCTCCTCTCCAAAATCCCATGTATCCAATTTGGCCCATGAGCAACCCTTACCCCCTACCACACCCAGTTGTCTCCCGTCAGCCTCAAACTCCCCAACATCCGCTGACCTTCACCACCATAATCATTAAGCTTAGCCCCATGACCATGGAGGCTGAGGTGTTGGCTGAACTAAATTCCCATCCCGATATTGAAATTCACTTAGCCTGTCACATCTTTCATGATCCCAGTCAGACTTACCTTATGCACCTATTTACAGAATCCTCCTCTATTGACTGCCTCCTTACAGAGGGAGCCCTAATCTACAATATCTGTCACAAAGTTGACCCCTCCCATTCCCTCTCCAATCCTACCTCTGCTAACGCTGCCTTAAGTACAATGACCATGTCGCTGCTGCCTGCAAAATCCCCTCTCCCTGTCCCCACTGCAAAGATTCCCACTACTCGAAGAACTCCAACCTCCCCTCTCTCCCCTCCTGTAACACCTGTAATGAACCCCATCCTACCTACTCCTCCTCCTACTGCAGAAGACATCATCCGCTTTGTCACCATTGTCTCCCAAAACATCCATGCCTTCCAGCGCCCCCACACCCTTTCCCAAATCACCCTCACTGCCCATTCTGTCTTCCACCTCACCACCTATGGCACCTACTCTCACAACCAGTCCCACTTCACCATCACCCCTCTGACTACCCTCGTCTAAATCTCCCCTACCATGGCGTGACAACATTACAGTATCGTTTACCATAATATCCGCTCCCTGACCATACACAATCTCCTCTTCCTCCACACCCTCAATCGACGCAATGTGCATCACTTCATCCTAAATGAAACCTTCCTCACCTCAAGCACTTCCCTGTTTGGCCCCAAACTCTTCCCAGCTGAACATCTCACCCACCATTACCGTCACATTTTTCCACCATCTACATCCGCCCTCATACCTCCATCCCATATAATATCCTGGCCCACAATGACTCCACCTTCTCCACCTGTGTGATTGTCGCAGACCTCAATGTCTACAGCCGTGCTCGTGCTGAACCCCAGCAGTGGCATTAGTTTATCACCAGCCTTCATGCAGACTAGGTTCCCCTCCCCCAACACCCCCCTCCTCTACCTCCTGTACACAGTAGATATGCCCCAACCCACCCCTCCAGTCCACCTCGTGCATATGCCGATAACTCCGCCTTCCATGCCCTCCCTCCTACCCTGCAATAGAATGAATGCCTTCTCCAGAATCACCTTGACCTTTTTGCCACATGCTGTAACCAGTGGGTCCTCAGAATCAATTCTTAGAAGACCCAGGCAATCATCGTAGATTGTACCACTAGCTCCTTCTGGCTCCTTGATTTTTCTCCTAGCATCTGCGCCCATCTTGTTTGCCTCTCCCCCACACTCACCTACCATTGACTCACCATTGACCATCACCTCACCTTGATCCCTCATCTCTGCTTTATCCAATCCAGAGCCCACAACCGCCTCCATCTTCTTAAACTCCTCTCTGGCCAGACATTGGGGTTGCCTCTCTCTGCCATTCTACACACCTACAAACCCTTGTTCTGGCCCATTCTCTGTTATGCCAGTTCCACCTTGATATCTGCGCCCCACCCCCCCAAATTTAGTATGTCCCTCGGGATCCTTGAGTGCCATGCAGTCCACCTTGCCTTTCGTATATTCCTCCTTTGCCCCAGTAGATCCTCTATGACCTGATTCCTATCCCCAATCTGCTCCTTTTCCTTGAGCATATCTGAGTCCTCTAAACCTCCGGCCGACTTGATCCACCAACCCCCCCCCCCCCCCCCACCTCACTTACTGCTCCTCTCCTTTCTGATGCACGCTCGCTTTCTTGCCTTCACTGTTGTGTCCCTCTTACCCTCCACCTCTACACCCTTCATCGCCTTTCCTAAGGTGGCTTGTCAAGTCTGCCTCCCAGATGATGCCCTCTCTCCCTCCATTTGTCCCTGTCAACTCTGATCCGCACTTCCCCATCCCTCCCTCTGTCCTTTTCCTGAGCTCCAACTCCCCCCTTCTGTCCTGTTTGTTTTCTCCCACCTACCCCCTTTTTGATTCCTCTTCTCGCCCCTCAAATCCTTTTGCTTTTCCCTCCACTGCCTTCCCCACTCATTGTCGCCTTCGCCCTGCCCACTTTTTTTCTGTGTCCTCTTCCTCCATCGGCTCCCCCCTTTTGCTTTTCCTCTCCTCACCCCATTTACCCCCTCTGCTGTCCGCCTGCCCCCTCCCCCCTCCATCTGCTTTCTTGTCTACTTCATAGTGCGGTGACAGCATTGTGCATCCTGTTTTTACGTGTTGTGAACAGACACCATCCTGTCACTGGGTGTGTTTTTGCAACTCTTGCGAACAGAAACCAAACTGTCGCCATGTTTCTTTAATTGTGCCTGTCTAATTACTATGTATTTTATTTAATCAGCATCGCCGACCCTTTGGTTTTTTAATTTAAGTTACGCAACTTTACGCCCTATTACGGTTTTAACCCGTCACCATTTTAGCTCCTGGTTATATCGTTTATTCTTCACTCATTATGTTTTTAAACTATTTTGTAGGCTGCAGAGCGGCATATTATGCTGCTGCCAGCCCGCCTCCCCCTCTGAGGGGGAATCAAATCTTGATAAAGAGGGACAAAAAACGGGAATTTGAGTAACAGAGAAAAAAAGCCACATCACATACAGTATTTTAGCTTGGACTAATATGCGATTAAAATTGGCGCACAGTGTTTTGAGGTTAAAGAGTTGATGAATCGTCACATTTGATCGCGAAAACTTGTTGGAATCATACTAAAATGTAAGGCATATTACTGAACCAACAAAACAGACTGTCTCTATCTATAGTAAGATATCTAGTTCAAGCAATATGCTTTCATTATTTGATACTTGCGTGCGCTGCATTGTTACAGGACACATGGAATTGTAACAAGACATGAAAGCTATAACAGATATGGAAATTTTTTTTTCCTTTATTGTAATTTTAATCACCTATACAGGCGGGCTGTCAGCAGCCTAGTGCGCTGCTCTTCAGCCTTAAGTGGAACAAAAACATGACATAGAGGTGAGACAGAAAATACAAAAAATGGCGGGCAAAAAATGGAGATACAAAAAACAATAAACAAGAAGCCGTTCACGTTGGACGATAAAAACACTAACACTTGTAGACACGGCGCACAAAACATGGAGAACGGCAACGGCACATGTGAACAGTTGAGTTGTAACTGCACGAAACACAAAACGATGCACACACACTAGACACTGATGGCGATGATCTCCGGCGCGCGAATATTCACTGAGCGTGTACGAGTCCGGGGACCTGCCAAGAGAGGAGGTGGAGGAGGAGGAAGGGGAAATGGGAGAGGGGAGAGCAGAGATGTCATGGGCAAAGGAGAGAGGGGGAGGGAGGAAGGGGGGGAGCCTGGGGGAGGGGGAGGAGGGAGGGGGGAAAGGAAAGAGAAGGGAAGGGAAGGGAGGGAGGGAGGGTGCCTAAAGGATAGGACACAGGAGGTGGGGGGGTGGATCAAAGTTGATAGGAGGAGTAGATGCAGGGAAGGAGGACATCATGAGGAGCTGGCGGAAGCCACCTTGGGAGAGGGTAAGGAGGATTGAGAGATGGAGTCCAGGTGGGACGTGGGAATACAGGCGCGGCAGCGGGCGGGGGTGGGAGAGGATCGGGGAGACGAGTGGGTGAGGAGGGTCGAGTTTACGGGAGGGGTACAGGATCCGTATTCTCTCAAGGAAGAGGAGGAGGTGGGGGAAGGGGATGAGATCATACAGGATCCGCGTGGGGGAGGGGAGACGAATGCGATAGGCGAGGCAGAGAGCATGGCGTTCAAGGATTTGGAGGGATTTATAAAAGGGAGGGGGGCGGAGATCCAAGCTGGATGGGCATAACATAGGATAGGGCGGATGAGGGATTTATAGGTGTGGAGGATAGTGGAGGGGTCCAGACCCCACGTACGGCCGGAGAGGAGCTTGAGGAGACTGAGTCGGGAGCGTGCCTTGGCTTGGATTGTCCGGAGGTGGGGAGTCCAGGAGAGGCGATGGTCGAGGGTGACGCCAAGGTACTTAAGGGTGGGAGTGAGGGCGATAGGACGGCCATAGATGGTGATGTAGAAATCAAGGAGGCGGAAGGAAGGGGCGGTTTTGCCTACAATGATCGCCTGGGTTTTGGAGGGATTGACCTTGAGCAACCACTGGTTGCACCAAGCGGTGAACCGGTCAAGATGGGATTGGAGAAGGTGTTGGGAGCGCAGTAGGGTGGGGGCAAGGGCAAGGAAGGCGGTGTCATCGGCAAACTGGAGAATGTGGACGGGGGCTGACGGCGGCGGCATGTCCGCCGTGTACAAAAGGTACAGAAGGGGGGAGAGGACGGAGCCTTGGGGCACACCGGCAGAGGGGAAAAAGGTGTAGGAATCTGTGTTATGGATGGTGACATAGGAAGGACGGCGGGAGAGAAAGGAACCGATCAGACGGACGTAGTTAATGGGAAGGGCGAAGGTTTGGAGCTTGAAGAGGAGACCGGAATGCCAAACGCGGTCAGAGGCACGTTCGAGGTCCAGGGAAAGGAAGATTGCGGAGCGACGGGAATTAAGCTGTTCAGAAAGGAGATGAGTGAGGTGAAGGAGAAGGTCGTCGGCAGAGAAGGACGGCCGAAAGTCACACTGGGTAACGGGAAGGAGGCGGTGCTGGCGGAGATGCTGGTGGATGCGTCGGGTGAGGATAGATTCCAGGACCTTGCTGAAGACCGAGGTAAGGCTGATGGGATGGTAGGAGGAGACGGCGGACGGCGGTTTGCCAAGTTTAAGGAACATGAGGATACGGGAGGTTTTCCACAGGTCGGGGTAGTAATCGGTGGACAGGACTACATTGTAGAGCCTGGCTAGGGTGGAGAGGAAAGAGACAGGAGCTTCACGAAGGTGACGGTAGGTGACACGATCGTGACCAGGAGCGGTGTTGCGTTTTGTGCGGAGTGTAGCAATGAGATCCTGTGTAGTGATAGGGGCATTGAGTTCCGTGTGTGCAATGTTGTCCAAGTACTGGAAACTAGGAGCGAGGGGAGGGACAGAGGTGTCAGTTCGATCGTGGATATCCGGGAAGAGGGAGTAATCGAACTGGGGATCATCGGGGATGGAAAATACATCGGAGAGGTAGGAGGCAAAGTGGTTGGCCTTACTAAGGGCGTCAAGGAAGGGGTGATCATCATGGAGAAGAGGATAGTAGGGGGATGGCTTAGTTCCGGTAAGGCGACGGAAGGCTGGCCAGAACTTGGGCGATTTGATTGGCAGGGTAGAATTTAAACGGGTGCATGTCTGTCGCCAGTCCCGGCGTTTCTTAGCCGCGAGCAAATTACGAATGTGTTGCTGGAGTTGCCGGTGGCGTCGTAGTGTGTCCGGGTCACGCGTGTGGAGGAAGGCACGGTAGAGAGGCGGGATTCACGGAGGAGGACGACGGCCTGTGGGGGTAAGGTAGGACGGTGGGGGTGGATGGCGACAGTAGGGACGTGGGCCTCCACGGCCTCAGACAAGGTCTACTGGAGAAAGGAGGCGGCATGGGTGACATCGTCAGGGCAGTGGTAGGTGAGAGGGTGGCTATCGACCTGGGTGGAAAGGGTATCGCGGTAGGCATTCCAGTCGGCACGGGAATAGTCGTGGACATACTTAGGGGGAGGGGCAGTACGATGGTCGGGGCGAGGGCGACGACCGTCTGAAACGGTGAGGAGGACAGGGAGATGGTCGCTACCAATAGGCTCCAGGACATCCACTGTTATGCGGCCAAGGAGGTTGGGGGAGGAGAGGATAACATCAGGAGTGGAGTTGGATTCGGGACGGGTGTGCTGGGGGATGAGGATGAGGTCGCCTTGAAGGGAGGAAAGGAACTGATGCCACCGCCGTAACTGGGCGGCGGAACGACTATGGATGTTGAGGTCGGCGACGATCACGTAGGAGGAGAAGGTGCGGTCAATGTGGGAGAGGAAGTCGAAGGGAATAGGGGTGTTAGGGTGGACATAGATGGCGGCGCAGGTAATGGTAAGGCCGGGGAAGAAGAGACTAAGGATCAGGTGTTCGGTTGGGTCGGGAAGGAGAGGTTGGAGCCAAACGGGGATCTGGCGGTGGTGACCAATGGCAACTCCGCCACGTGCAATTTGGAGGGGGTTATCGGAGCGGTGGAGGAGATAGGGTAAGGTGTGGATGGAGTGGTGGGGTTGGAGGAAGGTTTCATTAAGGAGGAAGGCATCCACGCGGTGGGTGGCAAGGGTGTGCAGGAAGAGGTTCTTGTTGGCGGAGAGGGAGCGGATATTGTTGAAAAGGATACGTTGCTGTCGTGCCATGACAGGAATTTAGATGAGGGTGTCAAGACGGGAGAAGGTGAAATGGGCCTGGTTGTTGGAGTAGGCGGCGTACATCTTGAGTTGGAAGATGGAACGGGCGGCAAGGGAGATCTGCTGGAGGGTGTGGGGGCGCTGAAAGGGATGAACATTTTGAAGGACGATGGTGATGAACCTGATGATGTCCTCAGCGGTGGGGGTTGGACGAAGGGAATTGCCAGGAGGTGTGGGGGCGTCCAGGGGATGGACAGGGACAGTGAGTTCAGGAGCGGTCGGAGGGGGTCGGGCCTTACACTTCTGGGAGTAGGTGGGATGAGGGAGGCTACAGGTATTACAGGAGGGGGGGGGGGATATGGAAATGTAATACGAATAATATAAACGATTTTGTTAATTTCTCGGCATTTTATAGCTGTTATTTTTTTTTTTTTTTCCTTTATTGAATTTCAATTCCCCCCGAAGGGGGCGGGCTGGCAGCAGCTTAGTATGCCGCTCTGCAGCCTACAGTTTTTCTGACAAAGAGCAGGAGAATATATAATAATAAGAAACAGGCGATACAATCGGGGACTTAGTGAGTAACAAGGTGAAAAGAAAACGGGGAACTTAAAACAAACAACAGAGGGATGATGAAGCGAGTAAACACACATACGGAGCAGACAGGGAAAACAATAGACAATTAAAAAACACAGCGACAGTCTGGATTCTGTTCGCAAATGATATAAAATTCACACCCAGCGACAGCATGGTTTCTGTTCGCAACACGTGAAAGACAAACAACACTGAATAGTCACTAGAACACTGCACGAAAAAGTCAGCAAATGTGACACCACAGTCGAGAGCAGGTGGGGGGAAACTGGACAGAAGATGGGAAAACAAAAAGGGGAGGAAAGGAGAGTAAAAGCGAAGGGGGGGGGGGGGAACCGGGAAAGGAGCTGATGGAGGATGAGGACCCAGTTTTTTTTTTTTTTTTTTTTTTTACTTTATTGTAATTTTGAAACCTGAACAAACAGGTAGGCTGGCAGCAGCACAATACGCTGCTCTTCAGCCGAAGAGAGTACATGGAGATAAACAAAGAAGAGACATTACATAGAAAAACGGCGGGAAAACACAGGAGACACAAGAACATAAAAGCACAAGAAGCCGTTCACACTTGATGACAATCCACACTAGGAACTGGAGACCCGACGCACAAACACTGAAGAAGACGATGTCACAGGTGAACAATGGAGCGTGACGGCGAAACGGAACACTAAACATGACGGCACACACGATACACTGATGGCGGTGATCTCCGGCGCGCGAATGTCCACTTAGCGTGTGCGAGTCCGGGGACCTGCCAAGAGGGCAACAGGGATGAGGAAGGGGAGAGGGGAGGAAAAGAGGATGCCACGGCTGAGGAGACGGGGACAGGAGGATAGGGACAGGAGAGGGGGGGCCCGGGGGACGAGGGACGAGAAAAGGAGGAGGGAGGGAAAAGGGAGAGAAGGGAGGGAGGGTGCCCTGAGGAGCAAGCACAGGAGGAGGGCGGGAGGATCAAAGTTGGTAGGAGGGGTAGATGGAGGGGAGGAGGGCATCATCAGGGAGGGGGAGCTGGCGGAAGCCACCTTGGGAGAGGGTAAGGAGGGTGGAGAGATGGAGACCGGGTGGGACATGGGAGTACAGGCGCGGCAGCGGGCGGGGTTGGGAGAGGATCGGGGAGACGAGCGGGTGAGGAGGATCGAGTTTACGGGAGATGTAGAGGATCCGTATCCTTTCGAGGAAAAGGAGGAGGTGGGGGAAGGGGATACGGTCATACAGGATCCGCGTGGGGGAAGGGAGACGGATGCGATAGGCAAGGCGGAGAGCATGGCGTTCAAGGATTTGGAGGGATTTATAAAAGGAAGGGGGGGCGGAGATCCAGGCGGGATGGGCGTAACAGAGGATAGGGCGGATGAGGGACTTATAGGTGTGGAGGATGGTGGAGGGGTCCAGACCCCACGTTCGGCCGGAAAGGAGCTTGAGGAGACGGAGTCGGGAGCGTGCCTTGGCTTGGATTGTCTGGAGATGGGGAGTCCAGGAGAGGCGACGGTCGAGGGTGACGCCAAGGTACTTAAGGGTGGGGGTGAGAGCGATGGGACGGCCATAAACGGTGAGATAGAAATCAAGGAGGCGGAAGGAGGGAGTGGTTTTGCCTACAATGATCGCCTGGGTTTTGGAAGGATTGACCTTGAGCAACCACTGGTTGCACCAAGCGGTGAACCGGTCAAGATGGGATTGGAGAAGGTGTTGGGAGCGTCACAGGGTGGGGGCAAGGGCAAGGAAGGCGGTGTCATCGGCAAACTGGAGAAGGTGGACGGGGGGTGACGGCGGCGGCATGTCCGCCGTGTACAACAAGTACAGAAGGGGGGAGAGGACGGAGCCTTGGGGCACACCGGCGGAGGGGAAAAAGGTGTAGGAATCGGTGTTATGGATGGTGACATGGGAAGGACGGCGGGAGAGAAAGGAACCGATCAGACGAACGTAGTTAATGGGAAGGGCGAAGGTTTGGAGCTTGAAGAGGAGACCGGAATGCCATACGCGGTCATATGCGCGTTCAAGGTCAAGAGAGAGGAAGATTGCGGAGCGTCGGGAATTGAGCTGTTCGGAAAGGAGATGAGTGAGGTGAAGGAGAAGATCGTCGGAAGAGAAGGACGGCCGAAAGCCACACTGGGTAACGGGGAGGAGGCGGTGCTGGCGGAGATGCTGGTGGATGCGGCGGGTGAGGATAGATTCCAGGACCTTGCTGAAGACTGAGGTAAGGCTGATGGGACGGTAGGAGGAGACGGCGGACGGCGGTTTGCCAGGTTTGAGGAACATGAGGATACGGGAGGTTTTCCACAGGTCGGGGTAGTAACCGGTGGACAGGACTACATTGTAGAGCCTGGCCAGGGTGGAGAGGAAAGAGACAGGAGCTTCACGAAGGTGACGGTAGGTGACACGATCGTGACCAGGAGCGGTGTTGCGTTTGGTGCGGAGTGTAGTGATGATATCCTGTGTGGTGATGGGGGCATTAAGGTCCGTGTGTGGAATGTTGTCCAAGTACTGGAAACCAGGAGCGAGGGGAGGGACAGAGGTGTCAGTTCGATCGCGGATATCCGGGAAGAGGGAGTAATCGAACTGGGGATCATCAGGGATGGAAAACACCATCGGACAGGTAGGAGGCAAAGTGATTGGCCTTACTAAGGGCGTCAGGGAAGGGGTGATCATCGTGGAGAAGAGGATAGTAGGGGGAGGGTTTAGTTCCGGTAAGGCGACGGAAGGCGGTCCAGAACTTGGACGAGTGTACAGGGAGGGTAGCGTTTAAACGGGTGCATGTCTGTCGCCAGTCCCGGCGTTTCTTAGCCGCGAGCAAATTTCGAATGTGTCGCTGTAGTTGCCGGTGGCGTCGTAGGGTGTCCGGGTCACGCGTGCGGAGGAAGGCACGGTAGAGACGACGGGATTCACGGAGGAGGAGGACGGCCTGTGGTGGTAAGGTAGGACGGTGGGGGTGGATTGCAACAGTAGGGACGTGGGCCTCCACGGCCTCAGACAAGGTCTGCTGGAGAAAGGAGGCGGCATGGGTGACATCATCAGGACGGCGGTAGGCGAGAGGGTGGCTATCGACCTCAGTGGAGAGGGTATCCCGGTAGGCATTCCAGTCGGCACGGGAATAGTCATGGATGTACTTAGGGGGAGGGTCATGACGAGGGTCGGGGCGGGGGTGACGGCCGTCTGAAACGGTGAGGAGGACAGGGAGATGGTCGCTACCAATAGGTTCCAGGACATCCACCGTAATGCGACCAAGGAGGTTGGGGGAGGAGAGAATAACATCGGGAGTGGAGTTGGATTCGGGACGGGTGTGCTGGGGGATGGGGATGAGGTCGCCTTGAAGGGAGGAGAGGAACCGATGCCACCGCCGTAACTGGGCAGCGGAGCGACTATGGATGTTGAGGTCGGCGGCGATCACATAGGAGGAGAAGGTACGGTCGATGTGGGAGAGGAAGTCGAAAGGAAGAGGGGCGTTGGGGCGGACATAGATGGTGGCACAGGTAACGGAAGGCCGGGGAAGAAGAGACTAAGGATCAGGTGTTCGGTGGGGTCGGGAAGGAGAGGTTGGAGCCCAACGGGGACCTGGCGGTGGTGGCCAATGGCAACTCCGCCACACGCTACTGGGAGGGGATTATCGGAGCGGTGGAGGAGATAGGGGGAGGTGTGGATGGAGTGGTGGGGCTGGAGGAAGGTTTCATTGAGGAGGAAGGCATCCACACGGTGGGTAGCAAGGGTGTGCAGGAAGAGGTTCTTGTTGGCGGGAAGGGAGCGGATATTGTTGAAAAGGATACGATGCTGTCGCGCCATGATAAGGATTTAGACGAGGGTGTCAAGGCGGGAGAAGGTGAAATGGGCCTGGTTATTGGAATAGGTGGCGTACATTTTAAGGTGGAATATGGAACGGGCGGCGAGGGAGATCTGTTGGAGGGTGTGGGGGCGCTGAAAGGGATGGACGTTTTGGAGGACAATGGTGAGGAACCTGATGATGTCCTCAGCAGTGGGGGGGGGGACGAAGGGAATTGCCAGGAGGGGTGGGGGCGTCCAGGGGACGGACAGGGACGGTGAGTTCAGGGGTGGTGGGAGGGGGCCGGGCTTTACACTTTTGGGAGTAGGTAGGGTGGGGGAGGCTGCAGGTATTACAGGAGGGAGGGGATTGGAGGTTGGGGCACTGCCGGAGGAAGTGCGCTTGGCGACAATGCGGGCAGGTGGGGGCCTCGCGGCACTCGGCTGTTGTGTGTGCATTGTAGCGCAGACATCTCTGGCAGCGCAGGGATTGAGGGGGGGAACGGGAGGGGTCGACTTTGTACCGCTGATTGAAGAGGAGGGCACCCTCCTTCAGGAGACGGTCAATGGAGGGGGCGTCCTCAGAGAACACCCGCATAAGGCGGGTGGGGCCGGTCGCGTTAAAAATGCGGCGGACTGCCCGCACCTCCAGGGTGGGATGGGCCTGCAGCTCCGCCAACACCTCCTCCTCCGTGATCGACGGGCTAAGCCGAGTGATCACGGCGGTGAGGGTCGGCGGGCGACGCGGGGGTTGGGGTTGGCGGGTAGGAGATGGGGAGGGAGCAGGGGTGAGGGAGGCGTTAGGGCCAAAACGGGTGATGGGGAGGCGGGAGAGGATGTCAGTATGGAGGGTTGGGCTGGGGGAGGAGATAAGAACGGAATCCCGTCTGGGAGTAAGGAGAGAGATGGGGGCGCCAGGGAAATGTTGGCGGAGGAGGAGGGAGAGATTCCGGGCCTCGAGGAAGGAAGGATCGGGACGGGACAGGAGATATTTGTAGAGACCGGGTGGGGAGGAGGAGGAGGAGGAGGGAGCGGGGCCTGGTGGGGAGACGTCCATGGCATTTTGGGGTGGGGATGGGGGGCGGGGTGGAGCCTTTTTAGGAGTAGAGGAAGTGGAGGCGCCACTAGGGCGTTTGACAGCGGCAGATGGGCGGGTGGTGACAGGAGGGACGGGAACGATGGGGAGGTGGTGGGAAGGGACAGGTCCCGGCACGGACGCAGCAGTCGGCGCCGGAGGAAGTGACTGTGACGGTGCAGGCGAATGTGGCAGTGATGGCGATGGCGACGATGATGATGATGACGGCGGTGGCGATGGCGATGGCGACGGGGAGAGCTGGGCGTGGGCAGTGGCCCGACGGGCCACCACCCTAGCCGGAGCTGCAGTGACAGGCTGGGGGAGTGGGGGGAAGGGATCAGAACGAGAGGAGGAAGCGGGAGAGGGGGCGACAAAGAGCGAGGGCGAAGGGATAGAGAGGAGGGGAGGGATGGAAGGAGGGGGATGGGACTGGGCACACCAAGTGATTGTGGTGGAGGCGGCGGAAGGGGACGTATACACGATGGCGGTGGTGGTAGTAGTGACGGTGGTGGTGGGGGCGGACATGACGACAAGAAGAAGAAAGAAAAAACACAGCACTAAAAGGACAGGACACACACTGGGAGACGACGGACGGCGGACGGACGGCGGCGGCGGCGACGGCGACGGCGACGGCGACGGCGACGGCGACGGCGACGGCGACGGCGACGGCGACGGCGACGGCGAGAGGCAGGGACGCTGCTGCCGCGGACGGGGCCGGGGCGGCGGCGGCGGCTGACGGCGACGGCGACGGCGACGGTGAGAGGCAGGGACGCTGCTGCCGCGGACGGGGCCGGGGCGGCGGCGGCGGCGGCGTCGGCTGCTGCTGCTGGCTGGACTGCTGCTGCTGGCTGGACTGCTGCTGCTGGCTGGACTGCTGCTGCTGACTGGACTGCTGCTGCTGCCACCGGAGGGCTGGCAGGCTGGCTGGCTGGCTGGCTGGCTGACCACTGCTGCAGGCCGGGACCGCGAACTGCTGCTGCTGCTGCTGCTGCTGCTGGCTGGCTGGCACCTGTAACCCCTAACACTTCGATTAGCGCGAAAATTGCACTATCGAAGGGCGGTAACCTTACGGTGTACCGCCGGAGATGGAGGACCCAGATAGCTGTTTTTATACTACAGTAAAATGTGTCAAATGCAAATAGTAGTACAACACGAGTGTAAAATGTTCATAAAGCTTATCAAAATGCATCACATCTCCCATTTTAAACAAGCAATGTATAAGACTGGTGTGGCTACAAATATTCGGTAACTGCCGATCGCTGAGTGGAGTTAGCACAGCGAATGAGAGACCCGCAACACTTTCTCACTCAGCGTGTTAGGGTGCCATCTGTCGGTAACATCTAGCAACACTGCGGTTCGGAGCTTCACTCCAAACGTTTTAAATTCTTCATATTTCATTTCAGTTTGCGATTATAGGTTCTGCAGGCAGATGATGGATGTAATAAATAAGTCCCTCGCTTTAACTGTTTTTACTCTGCTGCTATAATCGCACGTATATTCCAATTAATTATGAAGAGAATACTTCATACCTAGCAATATTTGTGGTACAATGTTCTACATATTCAATCATTGCAATCGTTAGTTTTCACTACGTCTTTGGTACAATATTCAATTATTTTTGGAAAGGCATGGGTGTTATTATCCGTGCCTTGATGTTGACTGAATGTAGTGATGAGCTAAACTGCGATTTTCCGATATCAGTGATTTCTGTGAACACTTCTTTTCAGTATCTGTTGTTCTTAACTGTGGTTTGTCGCAGTTAAGGTACGTCGCGTATCCTTCCGCCACTGCTACTTTCGCGATTTCTGCGACGTACCACCGTATGAAAAAGTTACATCTGTCCACACAGAAAATTGCATCTCAACAAACCTGTCATTGGGAAGTATGTTTTACGTTTATTCTTCCGTTGGCTTTAATTTTGTATTATAGAAACCACTGTGAAAATATTAATAGTGTAATTAATATGTAAGTAGACGTACAGTACCGTAATAGTTCGTATTTAGAAAATGAATTGTAACATATTGTTATGTTCACAGGTACCTGAACTACATTTCAGTCACTCAGTAAAGTGATAACTCAAAATATCATTGTCAACAGATCTGAAGAAATTGCCAGTCTTTAGACCGTTTTCGTCAGACGAGAGGTTAGTTTCTAAGCGTTTCGATGGACTTAATTACTTCAGTGAGATCGTTCTTGCGAATGTGATGTAGCAAATATTAGCAAATGTGACATAGCAAATATTAGCAATCTACTCTGTCAATTATATTGCTAGTAATTAGTGACAGCAAAAATTGTTTAATAATCCTTGTGTTTTTGCAGACGCAGTTCTGACTGATTACTGGTTGCTGTACATATCTATCCACATCAAGGCTGTTGAGAGAGACTCGTGAAGATTCAAGACAGCTCTTAGAGGATTTGCAGTTTAAAAGTGAAATAATTATGAAATAAGTGTGTGACTGATTAAAGCGTTTTATTGAAGTTGTGCGATTTTAAAGGAATAATTAATGTTAAATACAGTGAGTGAATAATAAAAATCTCATTTTCCACATGTTAAGCCGTCCTATACCCGTAATTTTCCGCCACATATTTATTGGTAAACACTTGTTGGATACCGACGTGCCGCCCCCCCCCCCCTTTCTCAGCAATCTTGGTGTTTCTCAGCAATCTTGGTGTGACACTGACCTGTAACATATCCCGAAGTCTACAATATGCATTTTGAGGCTGTTGATATGAAAGTGGGAAGTACAGATCTTCCAGTTAAATCAGGAATAGCTTAAGTGCATTACTTGAAAGTGACACAGGAAAAGCTTACTTATGTAGGTGGTAGTAGTGTCGGCAAAAAGTTCTTGTGTGTGAAGTTGCCATGTAGAACACCAGGTGTAAAACTTTTCTCCCGAGTCTTGAACTGTGTCGGAACAAAAGTGAGGCATTCATATGACTGTTTTCATTTCTCTGCACTTATACAGATGTCTGAGTTCTGCTGTGTTAACATTTCAAAGTCGTGCAGGCATGTGGAGTATTAACCAAAACATTCATATTGGAAGCAGAATCAAACACATTTGTTACGTTGCTTGATATTTTCAGGAGAAAAAGGCAATGTTGCTTCTTATTAATATAATACATTCAGAGTCACAGCAGTATTTGACCAACCATAACTGATGCTGAATGTGCATGTCGTCATATAATATGAGGGGCTTATTTCAATAGTGGTACAAGTCCATTACCTCCACTTTTCTGTCTATAATGCTTCTGAAATTAGTGATCCAAACAAACATAAATAAAGGTTCATCTCTAGCAAGAAGACATATGTTTGAATATTTCTGGTATCTCAACTGCAGATTTTTCAGCGCTCATTTAACTTTACGACTCTATATCTCAAAATTAACAAAAATGGACTTGTACCACTATTGAAATAAGCCCTTCATATGCACACGCAGCACATCGATCTCGTGAGGCACAAGGCTCTCATAACGAAGTACGTACCACAGTCTAACATAACAGTCGCGACACTTCGCCTCGATTATGTTGCCTTCAGCGCCAGCAGCGCCCCAAGCGGCCGGTAGGTTGAACTGTGAGCTCGGCGCGATCGTGAAAGCGAATAGTGATTGTTTATTTTGATTTATACAATGGTTTTTACCATCGGGGGCGTTTGTAGCGCAATAAATTGCCGCAGTAATACGAAGAAGACACCACAGCTGCCTTTTTTAGGTTTCCTAAGGATCCTGAGAGGTATACACCATCATGGTACTAAACTGTACCGTCAGGATTCACTTGCAAAACGTATGTGTATAAATGATGAATGTTTCATTTTAGGAGCACATCTCCGGCGGTACACCGCAAGGTTACCGCCCTTCGATAGTGCACTTCGCGCTAATCGAAGTGTTAGGGGTTCCAGGTGCCAGCCAGCCAGCCAGCCAGCCAGCCAGCCAGCCAGCCCGCCCGCAGCAGCAGCAGCAGCAGCAGTAGCAGTTCGCGGTCCCGGCCTGCAGCAGTGGTCAGCCAGCCAGCCAGCCAGCCTGCCAGCCCTCCGGTGGCAGCAGCAGTCCAGCCAACAGCAGCAGTCCAGCCAGCAGCAGCAGCAGCAGCAGCAGCAGCAGCAGCCGCCGCCGCCGCCGCCGCCATCGCCCCGGCCCCGTCCGCGGCAGCAGCGTCCCTGCCTCTCGCCGTCGCCGTCGCCGTCGCCGTCGCCGTCCGCCGTCCGCCGTCCGTCCGCCGTCCGTCGTCTCCCAGTGTGTGTCCTGTCCTTTTAGTGCCATGTTTTTTCTTTCTTCTCCTTGTCGTCATGTCCGCCCCCACCACCACCGTCACTACTACCACCACCGCCATCGTGTATACGTCCCCTTCCGCCGCCTCCACCACAATCACTTGGTGTGCCCAGTCCCATCCCCCTCCTTCCATCCCTCCCCTCCTCTCTATCCCTTCGCCCTCGCTCTTTGTCGCCCCCCTCTCCCGCTTCCTCCTCTCGTTCTGATCCCTTCCCCCCACTCCCCCAGCCTGTCACTGCAGCTCCGGCTAGGGTGGTGGCCCGTCGGGCCACTGCCCACGCCCAGCTCTCCCCGTCGCCATCGCCATCGCCATCGCCACCGCCGTCATCATCATCGTCGCCATCGCCATCACTGCCACATTCGCCTGCACCGTCACAGTCACTTCCTCCGGCGCCGACTGCTGCGTCCGTGCCGGGACCTGTCCCTTCCCACCACCTCCCCATCGTTCCCGTCCCTCCTGTCACCACCCGCCCATCTGCCGCTGTCAAACGCCCTAGTGGCGCCTCCACTTCCTCTACTCCTAAAAAGGCTCCACCCCGCCCCCCATCCCCACCCCAAAATGCCATGGACGTCTCCCCACCAGGCCCCGCTCCCTCCTCCTCCTCCTCCTCCCCACCCGGTCTCTACAAATATCTCCTGTCCCGTCCCGATCCTTCCTTCCTCGAGGCCCGGAATCTCTCCCTCCTCCTCCGCCAACATTTCCCAGGCGCCCCCATCTCTCTCCTTACTCCCAGACGGGATTCTGTTCTTATCTCCTCCCCCAGCCCGACCCTCCATACTGACATCCTCTCCCGCCTCCCCATCACCCGTTTTGGTCCTCACGCCTCCCTCACCCCTGCTCCCTCCCCATCTCCTACCCGCCAACCCCAACCCCCGCGTCGCCCGCCGACCCTCACCGCCGTGATCACTCGGCTTAGTCCGTCGATCACGGAGGAGGAGGTGCTGGCGGAGCTGAAGGCCCATCCCACCCTGGAGGTGCGGGCGGTCCGCCGCATCTTCAACGCGACCAGCCCCACCCGCCTTATGCGGGTTTTTTCTGAGGACGCCCCCTCCATTGACCGTCTCCTGAAGGAGGGTGCCCTCCTCTTCAATCAGCGGTACAAGGTCGACCCCTCCCGTTCCCCCCCTCAATCCCTGCGCTGCCAGAGATGTCTGCGCTACAATGCACATCCAACAGCAGAGTGCCGCGAGGCCCCAACCTGCCCGCATTGTCGGCAAGCGCACTTCCTCCGGCAGTGCCCCAACCTCCAATCCCCTCCCTCCTGTAATACCTGCAGCCTCCCCCACCCCACCTACTCCCAAAAGTGTAAAGCCCGACCCCCTCCCGCCACTCCTGAACTCACCGTCCCTGTCCGTCCCCTGGACGCCCCCACCCCTCCTGGCAATTCCCTTCGTCCCCCCCCCACTGCTGAGGACATCATCAGGTTCCTCACCATTGTCCTCCAAAACGTCCATCCCTTTCAGCGCCCCCACACCTTACAACAGATCTCCCTCGCCGCCCGTTCCATCTTCCACCTTAAAATGTACGCCACCTTTTCCAATAACCAGGCCCATTTCACCTTCTCCCGCCTTGACACCCTCGTATAAGTCCTTATCATGGCGAGACAGCATCGTATCCTTTTCAACAATATCCACTCCCTTCCCGCCAACAAGAACCTCTTCCTGCACACCCTTGCTACCCACCGTGTGGATGCCTTCCTCCTTAATGAAACCTTCCTCCAACCCCACCACTCCATCCACACCTCCCCCTATCTCCTCCACCGCTCCGATAATCCCCTCCCAGTTGCGCGTGGCGGAGTTGCCATTGGCCACCACCGCCAGATCCCCATTCGGCTCCAACCTCTCCTTCCCGACCCCACCGAACACCTGATCCTTAGTCTCTTCTTCCCCGGCCTTACCATTACCTGTGCCACCATCTATGTCCGCCCCAACGCCCCTCTTCCTTTCGACTTCCTCTCCCACATCGACCGTACCTTCTCCTCCTATGTGATCGCCGCCGACCTCAACATCCATAGTCGCTCCGCTGCCCAGTTACGGCGGTGGCATCGTTTCCTCTCCTCCCTTCAAGGCGACCTCATCCCCATCCCCCAGCACACCCGTCCCGAATCCAACTCCACTCCCGATGTTATTCTCTCCTCCCCCAACCTCCTTGGTCGCATTACGGTGGATGTCCTGGAGCCTATTGGTAGCGACCATCTCCCTGTCCTCCTCACCGTTTCAGACGGCCGTCACCCCCCGCCCCGACCCTCGTCATGACCCTCCCCCTAAGTACATCCATGACTATTCCCGTGCCGACTGGAATGCCTACCGGGATACCCTCTCCACTCAGGTCGATAGCCACCCTCTCGCCTACCGCCGTCCCGATGATGTCACCCATGCCGCCTCCTTTCTCCAGCAGACCTTGTCTGAGGCCGTGGAGGCCCACGTCCCTACTGTTGCAATCCACCCCCACCGTCCTACCTTACCACCACAGGCCGTCCTCCTCCTCCGTGAATCCCGTCGTCTCTACCGTGCCTTCCTCCGCACGCGTGACCCGGACACCCTACGACGCCACCGGCAACTACAGCGACACATTCGAAATTTGCTCGCGGCTAAGAAACGCCGGGACTGGCGACAGACATGCACCCGTTTAAACGCTACCCTCCCTGTACACTCGTCCAAGTTCTGGACCGCCTTCCGTCGCCTTACCGGAACTAAACCCTCCCCCTACTATCCTCTTCTCCACGATGATCACCCCTTCCCTGACGCCCTTAGTAAGGCCAATCACTTTGCCTCCTACCTGTCCGATGTGTTTTCCATCCCTGATGATCCCCAGTTCGATTACTCCCTCTTCCCGGATATCCGCGATCGAACTGACACCTCTGTCCCTCCCCTCGCTCCTGGTTTCCAGTACTTGGACAACATTCCACACACGGACCTTAATGCCCCCATCACCACACAGGATCTCATCACTACACTCCGCACCAAACGCAACACCGCTCCTGGTCACGATCGTGTCACCTACCGTCACCTTCGTGAAGCTCCTGTCTCTTTTCTCTCCACCCTGGCCAGGCTCTACAATGTAGTCCTGTCCACTGGTTACTACCCCGACCTGTGGAAAACCTCCCGTATCCTCATGTTCCTCAAACCTGGCAAACCGCCGTCCGCCGTCTCCTCCTACCGTCCCATCAGCCTTACCTCGGTCTTCAGCAAGGTCCTGGAATCTATCCTCACCCGCCGCATCCACCAGCATCTCCGCCAGCACCGCCTCCTCCCCGTTACCCAGTGTGGCTTTCGGCCGTCCTTCTCTTCCGACGATCTTCTCCTTCACCTCACTCATCTCCTTTCCGAACAGCTCAATTCCCGTCGCTCCGCCATCTTCCTCTCTCTTGACCTCGAACGCGCCTATGACCGCGTATGGCATTCCGGTCTCCTCTTCAAGCTCCAAACCTTCGCCCTTCCCATTAACTACGTTCGTCTGATCGGTTCCTTTCTCTCCCGCCGTCCTTCCCATGTCACCATCCATAACACCGATTCCTACACCTTTTTCCCCTCCGCCGGCGTGCCCCAAGGCTCCGTCCTCTCCCCCCTTCTGTACTTGTTGTACACGGCGGACATGCCGCCGCCGTCACCCCCCGTCCACCTTCTCCAGTTTGCCGATGACACCGCCTTCCTTGCCCTTGCCCCCACCCTGCGACGCTCCCAACACCTTCTCCAATCCCATCTTGACCGGTTCACCGCTTGGTGCAACCAGTGGTTGCTCAAGGTCAATCCTTCCAAAACCCAGGCGATCATTGTAGGCAAAACCACTCCCTCCTTCCGCCTCCTTGATTTCTATCTCACCGTTTATGGCCGTCCCATCGCTCTCACCCCCACCCTTAAGTACCTTGGCGTCACCCTCGACCGTCGCCTCTCCTGGACTCCCCATCTCCAGCAAATCCAAGCCAAGGCACGTTCCCGACTCCGTCTCCTCAAGCTCCTTTCCGGCCGAACGTGGGGTCTGGACCCCTCCACCATCCTCCACACCTATAAGTCCCTCATCCGCCCTATCCTCTGTTACGCCCATCCCGCCTGGATCTCCGCCCCCCCTTCCTTTTATAAATCCCTCCAAATCCTTGAACGCCATGCTCTCCGCCTTGCCTATCGCATCCGTCTCCCTTCCCCCACGCGGATCCTGTATGACCTTATCCCCTTCCCCCACCTCCTCCTCTTCCTCGAAAGGATACGAATCCTATACACCTCCCGAAAACTCGATCCTCCTCACCCGCTCGTCTCCCCGATCCTCTCCCACCCCCGCCCGCTGCCGCGCCTGTATTCCCATGTCCCACCCGGTCTCCATCTCTCCACCCTCCATGCCCTCTCCCAAGGTGGCTTCCGCCAGCTCCCTCTCCCTGATGATGTCCTCGCCCCCTCCATCTACCCCTCCTATCAACTTTGACCCTGCCCCGCCCCCCACTCCCCGTGTCCTTTCCTTTCGGCACCCTCCCTCCCTTCTCTTCTCTTCCCTTCTTTTTCCCTCTCCCTGTCCCCTCCCTTCCTCCTCTTCCCCCGGGCTTCCTCTCCCCCTTCCTCCCTCCCCCCTATCTCCCCTGCCCGTGGCATCTCTACTCTCCCCTCTCGCTCTCCCACTCCCCTTCCTCCTCCTCCTCTCTTGGCAGGTCCCCGGACTCGCACACGTCTAGTGAACTTTCGCGCGCCGGAGATCGTCGCCTTTTGTGTCTCGTGTGTGTGACGTCGTATAGTGTTTTTGGTGTCCGCCGTCCCACTCCTAAGTTCACTTGTGTCGTCGAACTCATCAGTGATTTGTGCGCCGTGCCCACGTCTTTTCAGTGTTGTTAACGTCACATGTGAACGACACCGTGATTTTTATGTCTATGTGACCTCTCTCTTTTGCCCGTCACTTTGTTCATTGTTCTACACCTTGTTTTTATACTCTTGTAAATCGCTATGGCTGAAGAGCGGCGTTTGTGTGCCGCTGCCAGCCAACCTGAGTTGTACAGGTTTTAAAATAACAATAAAGTAAAAAAATTTTAGGAGCAAAAAATGGCTAGTTTATAGCAGTCGAGAAGACCTTATGAAGAAAGACCCGGTTTAACTGTATAATAATATTAGGTTTCGTTCGCTACATTTCGAACGGAACCAGTTCATGAACGCAGACAATAACAAACTCGTGTGGAATGCAGTACCCACACTGTTTGACATTCCAAATAAGCCAACTGACGATGAAGAGGAAACTGCCACAAAGATTCGACAGTCAATGTAAAGCTGTAAAACAGTCCTATGACACAGAAGCAGCCAGTTCAACTATCCATGTATTAGTGCCAGATTCGTGAGAATCATCAACACAGACCTGCTTTGACGATGAAGTGGTTAGATTAAGTGCAGCTGTTCGTGTCTTACAAAAGCGTGTGAAGTGTCAGAATGTGCAGATCGCTAGACTTCGAGCGAAACTATTGTGGGACAAGGAAAGTGCCTACAGACAGATTGTTTGAAAATTATTCAAATATTTGGTTTTTCGTGAAATTTAATGTAATCAGCTCATTATAATGTTTTCAGCATATTTCTCCCACTATTTGGCAGTTGCTTGTCCCACTTAGAATAATATAAAGATGAAGGTCGTACTTGTGGCAACAGGCGACAATGACAAACACAGTAGGCCTACAGAACGATAAACGAGCTGTTCATCGCTGTTGCATGTAGAGGTACATGTCTGTGCTTCTTACATGTGAATCTGTGTGTTTATATTCTTTTGATATCAACGTGGTAAGCTGCAATTCTGTCCAATGTCACAAGTGTTTCTTCACGAATGTGTTGTAGCTTGCCACTCTATTCATGGTTTTTGTCCATACTTGAGCTTATTTTAGAATCATTTTTAGAAACATATATGCCTTCTGATACTACACAAACTCTTGGAGGCAAGAAACTAACTCGAATAATTCGGAAATTACGTAGGAAATGGATGTAAACAAACATAATGTAAACTTTTGTATTTCTCTTAAAAAAGTGAAAAAAGTTTCTTTTGTAAACCTTGACATGTCTCCTGTACATCAAATCAAATGATTTGAAAATTGTATGTAATGAGATGAATAAACCACATAACACATAACATAACATTATGCTTACGACGTGTCTGATGTTCACCTTACCTGCCGCTTGGAGCGCTAGTGTCGCTCCATCTGTCAAACGGCAACAACTTTTACAGCAGTGTGTCGCGACTGTTACGTTAGACTGTGGTACGTACGTCGGTCAACAGATGACACTAGGAAAAGTATGTTAACTGCGCTTTTTAGTTGCTACTTGCGACTCTTAGTTGCGATTTGTCACAAAATCGCAGTTTGACTCGGTAGCGAATAGCTCAACAGATGGCAGTGCTAACTGCGCTTTTTAGTTGTTCTTGCGACTCTTAGTTGCGACTTGTCACGGAAATCGCAGTTACACTCGATACCGATTCGATGAGATGGACATAGTACGAACTTTGACCTACAGATGGCAGTGTTAACTGCGCTTTCTAGTTGCTACTTGCGACTCTTAGTTGCGACTTGTCACGGAAATCGCAGTTGGACCTTCGACCATAGATACTATTTTCGAAGAGTTGGACTCAATAGTGTATCGCAGAGATGGGCGTAGTACGAACTTTGACCCACAGATGCTTTCTAGTTGCTACTTGCGACTCTTAGTTGCGACTTGTCACGGATATCGCAGTTAGACTCCATAGCGTATCGCAGAGATGAACGTAGTACGAACTTTGGCCAACAGATGACACT